>NC_091528.1:10446490-10760685 GCF_041682495.2 Bombus fervidus
TGTACTTGGACAATTTAGTAAGGTGAGGAACACAGTATTTCGTTTTATATAACTTTTTACTTTATACATAATCTCTACAAATTGTACACAGGACATAAAAGTTGTAAAACATAATAGTACAATAATTGAAATAGTACTTTTTGTTTATAATCTTCAATTAAAGCAAAACATCTGTTTTATCATTTTCCATATGCATACAATGAGATAAATTATATAAATCATCAGTATATGATAAAATCCACCTAAATGGTAAAGTTTATATATATTATCACATAAAATTATTATTTAATAATAATTTTATTTCTTTTATTTAATTACATAATAAACATATATATGTATATATTATATATACATGGACCATTATTAAGCTATTTGAAATTGCTTTATTGAAAAATTAGTTAAGCAGTTGAAGTGGTTCATTCTTATCACATACAAACTATTATCCCATAAATAACATTCTAACAATAAAAATTGTCATTTTATGATATTATTCCGACCTTGTATAATGTAATCTTTAATATTTTCATTATCTGTTTTGCTTATATATATATTTTCACTATTCCAAAATTGCATAAGGTATAACTTGACTTTGATCTCTTAACATGGTATGAGATGTCACATATTTCTATTAAAAAGTAACAGTTCCGATATGCTGTATGTCATTGCATTTATCTGATATTTGATTGATAGAAAGTGAAGAAATTGACAATGGCATAAGACCATCTTAATTATTTTTTTTTTTTTAATGTTTGTCTATAAATATTATGGCACATATTATATTCTGAAAAAGCACATTTCTCAGTCTTACGACAATAAATGATTTGGCTGAAGTACTAGAACGATCAAATTGTTAAGTGCTTCTTATATCAAAATTGTAATTGCAATTTTAGATATTTAAACATACCTTTTTGTTAAGCTATACTACTTGCATTTGTTATATCATATACTTGTATGTATCTTCTAATGGCAGTATTTGATATAAAGAGACCAGTAATATAAAAATTGTAGATATATAAGTAACAAAAAATTGTTATTAAATTTGCATCTCGAAAAAGTTAGCTACTATTAATTCTCATTCATACTGTATTATCGATTTCTTATGTACAAACATAAGTAAAGAAATGTAACATATATGATCGGCAGTAGTACTTTCACTTCACTATCAATATTTTGCTAATTTTTTATTAGCATCACATATTTTCCTTCGTCTTTTCTTTTTCCTTATTGAAACATTTTAAGAAAATTTATTTTGCTAAATGTTGAAAAAAGTAGGATACACATTAAAACAGACAATGGAGAACAGTTTCAATAAAAATATAAACTATGATAAATTTTTATAAAGCCTCATGAATTTTATGTCTTGAAAATATCTATTTAAATTAACTTGAAGTACATATAAACAAACATGTTTACAATAATTAGAATTTCATGATTTCACCAAAACTTTTGTTGTATGACAATATCAAAATGTAAAGCAATTAAGGCATATATTCGGTTCAGAGCATGCAATCTATCCAAGTATCTCTGAAAAATGAGAAAAAAAGACAAAATTACGTTATTCCATGACAATTAGATTAAAGATATTTCAAATGTAAATAAAATGTTTAACTGCTTTTGTACCGTAATAGTTGAACTATTTAAATAATTTATCTTATAATATGAGGGAAAGAAATCAATTTTTTATTGGGAAAATCAAAATTATGAAAATAAAGTAATATGTAACAATATTATAGATATTGTATCAAATATGTGTGTGATATAAAATATTGTATACTTTAATTAAAAAGTTTTGCTTTGTAAAAAGTGTGTTAGATGATAATTTGTGCTATAATTTTCATATTTATAAGTTATATGTGACTTTTCAAATTTACTATTATAACTGATTCTTAAATATTCTTTATCCATTGACAAAGCTATTCAGATAGATTTATGCCCTTTTAGTCATAAAGTATACAAAATTACGTTAGTAAGCACAAATTTATGATCTATATAGTTATCATGGCAAACAGATTCAAACATAATATATGACAGCTGCATGTAATTTATCAAGATAATACCTTATGTAAGATAAGCCTCTTTTTAGGAGAAATAATTACTAAATGTAAAAATCTGTTTAAGCAATTAAATTATATTAATCTTAATAAAGGTGTGATAATTGAAGTACATTTGATCTTTTTACAAAGCAATAACAATATCAATTTAATTATTTTCAGTATAAAAAATTAAACTTGGTCTTCTACTCCATTTATGCAATAAAATTATTCTTTTATTCATCATTATCATCATTAGGTTTAATACTAGCATAATTGTTCATATTTCTATTCACCCTTAACATTTTGAGAAAACTGCCTAACACAAGTATGGTCTTCCTGTGTCTTCTGAAGATCCCAGCATAGAGTTCTTCACGTACATCTCTTCTGTCACTTACATCAGAATCAATACTTGATACAGAAACAACAGAAGGTTTTGCAGAGACCGGTTGGTGATAATTATTGGTCTCTCCAGAATTAAGAATAACACAATGTTGATTGTTTATCATGTCTATTATTAATTTCTCACTTTCTTATTTAATGTAAAATCAGAGTTACTTATATCCACGTTCTACAATATTCAACACATGTACTTCAAAGTTCTCTACTATTGAAACTATACAAGGTATACATTTTATGTGATCTGTAGAACTTCTGTGATTGCACTGCACGATTTTATGACAAGTTAACTTCTTATAAATGACAGACTTTTGTGTTAATCATATTAGAAATATTTGCCAGTAATATTACAAACAGTACTGCTTAGTACACAGTACAAATTAATTTTTGTATACAATGATGTCATCTCCTTTTATCACTTATGTTCTTATATGTTTGAACTTTAAGGCATCTGTCTTGTCTCGTTATCTTTTAACTACAATACATTAAATCTTACAATAATCTTCAACCTTGATTTTTATCTTTGACACTTCATTAAATTTCTTTCTCTACTATTGTATTAAG
Source organism: Bombus fervidus (assembly GCF_041682495.2). Taxonomy (NCBI): domain Eukaryota; kingdom Metazoa; phylum Arthropoda; class Insecta; order Hymenoptera; family Apidae; genus Bombus; species Bombus fervidus. The sequence goes on from NC_091528.1 coordinate 10,449,484, forward strand.
ATCGTTGTATTTAGGGCATTACTTCCTACTTGGTGTTTCAATCTTTCTTTTCACATTTCTTTTCACATTTCTTTTACATGCTGTTACATATATCTTTTTTATTTTTTTATAATAAATTATTCTAAAATATTTAAAAAATTCGGAGAGTTTTGTTTTCAATATGTGGAGATTGCTTTAGATTAAATTTTATTACAAAATTGTATTTTATAATAAAAAAAGATAAACAGCAACCTTGAAGTAATTATCAAAAAAACGGTCCTCAAGTTCCTTCCGTTTCCTTAGCGACCGATCTTTGGCGCCACACTGAATCAGCTGAAAAATATTTAATTATTCATACCATATTATGAACAGTAATAATGCTTGTAGTGATAAAAAATTCACTTAAACGATAATAGAAATTTTTAATTTATCAACAGGTCTGTGACAGACACGTTATCCCACGACTTTGTTCTGGAATTTTGTTTTCGTAAATAAGATATTTTTGGCGACGTAGGAAGGTGGAAAATGTGGACAGATTTTGCTTCGCCTACAAATATGTTACATACGATGCTTGTAATATGTATTATGGTAGAAATCGTAACATGTTATTGCATAAATTATCAAGTACAATTACAAATATGCGGAAAAACAGAATTTCATACAAAGATCGATTTCATATTGTAATTTGTAATTTTTATAATGTGGACATTAGAAATCACATAAGATGTTACAAGAAATAACTTCTATCGCATATTGCAAAGAACGTTTTTTAAATTTCAGATATTTTATAATAAATTTTGATACAATATTACACGTATATATATATATATATATTTTTTTTTTTTTATAAAATCGTAAACGTGGTATCATTTACTAAAAAAGACATTTTTAATTATTTTAATTTGTTGTGGATTAAAACATTTAAGAAATTAAGTTTACTTTAGATAACTGCATTTAAACAGTGTGTAGGTCAGGTCTCAGGAGTTTTATTCTTAGGTATATTGCAACATGCAAACTGATAGCTAATAATGTCTTTCATTCTATCCATTCATGCACATAGTTAATGAGATCACTGATAAATGATAATGTTTAAAGCATTTCAACTATTTCAAATTGCATTTTTTAATTATTTGTTATTTTTATATAGATTTTGCCTCATGATCCCAGGGCAAGAAGATTATTTGTAACGTCCGGTGGTTTAAAGAAAGTACAAGAAATTCAAGCAGATCCTGGTTCAACACTTTTGGAATACATACAAATTATAAATTGCTGTTTTCCAGATGAAATTGTCAGGTTGTGTTTTATTTCATATCGCTTTTGGAGATTATTTCAATTAAAAATAATTTTAAGGGTACGAATTATATATTTGATATCTTTAGCATAAGATTAATATTGCATATTTTTGAAATTGATGTTTCTCTCATAAACATGATATGTTAAACAACAATTTATAATAACTATAATATTACTAAAGAAGACTATGCTTTATAATCTTTAAGTCATAATGCTATTTCAGTAAGATGTAATATGATAGTTCAAAACATCATTTCATTTGAAAGAATTATTATCTTTCTTGATATTTAAAATTGAATTATGTTCTCCATCAAGATAACTAAAATATTAATGCATGCAGAGAAGCATATGGATGTAAAGATAATGATAGGAGTAGATAATTATCAAAAATAACACTAGTTGCTTTTGACATAACCCTAATAATGGTTTACTTACTGAAAGAGTTCCGTAACACGAATTCTTGTTAATGAAAAAAGTACAGTCTTCTTACAGCCGTTTACACGAGCAGTGAATGCAAATAACTGCAGCTCCGTTTCTGGATCGCGTGTCTTAATTTAAATCGGACAAGTAATATACGGCATGACCGCCATGTTGTCACAGCTGATTGCATTGGAAAAATATAAACTTGGATTTTAATGGATCAATAATATTACATGAACTCAATAATTTCTATAACCACTATAGAACAACTGATAGCATTTTATATTTATTATCAATAGCTCGAGTCAGTGTTGAGTCAACTTTTTACATATATTTTTTAATTTACTTCCGATTTCATTATATTTTGTATTTTTGGATCTTATTAATTTACAAATAAGTTACAAATGAATGAATATCATTTATACGTTTAGTAATCATTAATTTATTATACGAGTTGCCATTAAAATAAATTCTTTTTTCTCCCTTTTCTTTTATATTATGAATTCCTGGTCCTTTTGATTTTAGATATTACTCTCCTGGATATCCAAACAGTCTTTTGGAAGCTGTAGAACAGTATCAACCGAAATGTCCTTCCCTATTTGCAATGGAAGAACACTTATCTTCTGATATTGATTCTAAATCTTCGCTATCGTCTTTCAACGAAGAAGGTTAAAGTTTGATTTATCCCGATTGTGGAATCAGTATATTCTCTAATCATGTATTATGTGCATTAGTTAAGAGGAAATGAAGATCGTTATTTAAGAAATATTGCCAAATAAATCTTTTGCAAAAAGTTATGATTTCATATATTTTCAAAAGTATTTTTTAAAGTAAAAAACAGTTTGCAGCATCTTTTATACACGTGCAGTGTACATAATCAATGACATATATTTCATTAGTCACTAGTTGTCAAACGCTTGGTACAATAATATTCAATAAAATTACAAAATCGTTAAAATGCATAAAGATCTAGCCGATGTAATTAAATATACTCATTGTTTTTAATATTTATAATTTCAGAAGAATTTTTTAATTTATTTAAAGTATTTCGTAGAAGTGAATGTATGTTGGCAGTACATATGTTTAGTATTTTAATGATTGTAGAAAAGGAAGAACACGTGAGAAAGTTATGTTAAAAATACATAATATTTGATTATTTGAACGTGTTACAAATTTTATTAAGTAAATTATAATAGTCGGTCAATACATTATGGAGAAAAACAAATTGAATCGTGAGAAATTGGTACTGAACAAAATGTTAAACAAGAAAAGTATTCCTTCAAAAACATTGTATAAACAAAAGTACAATAAACCTTTGAAATGGAAACGCAAAAACGAATATGATGCAAAAGAAGAGGCCAGGTACAATTATTACGATAATATAAAAAGTCTAAGTAACTAAGTTGTTTAAGAAACACTATTTATCACATTATTTGTATGCAGGTTAGAAAAAATCGTGTTTGGAAATCCAACTGACATCATAAACAATTTATCAAACGATGAGGATTTTGTTGAATCGAATATTAATGAAAATAATATTTCTATAAATGATAATGATAATGTAAGTAATGATTTGATTGTGGAAACTGATATGTCTGAAGGACATACTGAGGCGGCATGGATTGATGAAGATGATTATCAATATGCGTATGTATACCAAATTTAATGAAAACAAAATACGTTGTTTAGCAATAAAGGAAAAATATTGTTTTTAAGTAATATGTATTATTCGAAAACTAACCAAATGGTTTATTCTTTTTATTAGTCGACCAGTACATAGACGAGCCGAAAATGTGCCACAAGAGTCACGTAAAGATTATTTGTGTAAAAAATATGAACAGATTGTGGGCAACCCAAAATGGGCTAAGTTTGAAAAGACCAATGAAGAATCTGATGATTTAAATAATGAAATATTAAAGGTACTAAAGTTATTTTACCACTTCAATGACTAATATTCCTAAATGTGTATTATATTTTTTTAGCATAGTTGCCATTTGGAAAAACCTAAAGTAAAAAATTTGCCAAAGAGTATAATTGACATAAAAGCATTGACACCAATTAATAAAGAAACACATACTGAAGGGCCCATTGTGACAAGTGTTGAATTTCATCCATCTTCTACAGTAGCCTTGGTTGCTGGTACATCTGGAATTTTATCTCTTTTTCAAGTAATTATACAAAATCTAATTGTATTTGTACCTGTATTTTCAAATAGAGAATTTATCAAAATATGATATAATTATAGGTAGATGGAATTGAAAATAATAAATTGCACTCAATGCAGTATAAGAAATTTCCTATTAGCACAGCAAAATTTCTGAAAGATGGTACAGAAGTATTGATTGGTTCTCAATATTATGCACATTGTCACTCTTATAACTTAATGAGTGGAAAAACATATAGAATGTTGTTACCGCATGGACTTACTAACATGCAGGTTTGAAAAATTATAATTATAACTATTTTTTTATAATAATTTAAATTATTATATAGAATGAGATTGTTATAAATTATTTAGAAATATGAAGTATCTCCAGATGGAAAATTATTAGCAATTTGTGGACGAACAGGGGAAATTTTCTTATTAACAAGTTCATCAAAGGAACTTATCAGTATGTTGAAAATGAATGCAAGATGTAGAGCATTAGCCTTTACGCCAGATAGTAATACACTGATTACACATGGTGGTAAGTTTTTTGTACTTATCACTGTTTATTCAATTTTATATATTCTCTGTTTAATGTGAATTTTTGTTTCTTTCTGAACAATTAAAGACAGCAACGAAATGTACATTTGGGATCTAAATAGCCGTGTATGCGTTCATCGAGCTATAGATGATGGATGTTTATCCTGTGCTTCTATTGCAATGTCTCCAAATAGTCAATTTTTAGCAACAGGTAGTAAAGAAGGTGTAGTTAATTTGTATGATACCAAAGCAGTGTTACAAAATCGAAATCCTGTTCCACTAAAAGTTGTTCTCAATTTTGTCACGTCGATTACAAGTTTAAAATTTAATTCTTATTCTGAAATTTTGGCAATGGCTTCAGACAAAAAACACAATGCGTTTAGAATGATGCATTTACCATCGTTCACCGTTTTTTCAAATTTTCCTACATTTCAAACAAATCTGTCAATACCTGAGGCTATCGATTTTTCACCAGGTAGCGGTTATATAGCGATTTCCAACAGATCATTTAGTGCTTTTTTATATAGATTGAAACATTATGGAAATTATTAGATAATTGTCATTTTGCAAATCGCGTCATACTGTTAAAAAGTTTTTTATAAGTAAGTTCGAACTAAGTTAATAATATCTATAATTGAATAAAATATAATGTATCAAAGCATATAAGAATGAGATAAACATTTAATAATTGACGAAAACAATATTTATTTTTTTTCTGTTCATTTTATATATAAACAAAGTAAATCTTCATGTTTCACTTAATAAAATACTTGTGGTCATCTTATTATAATTAATTAACAGGATTAATAGTGACAATAATAATAACAGTAATGCTATGAATCATGATGGTAATAGTACGGCTTATAAAAAACTCTAGTAAATTGTATTCGTTATGAATTTGATTAGAAAATCATATATTAAAAATAATAGCTATATATGATACATTTAATACCGTGTTTCTTGTTTAGTGATGTTTGTTAGACTTTTTGTGTTATCACCGTAATAATTTGCATACTATGTATATATATGTAGATATAGATTAATATCTTTTCTGCTATTTCAAGTGAAAAAATGATATGATACTATTGTAACTACGTGAAATCCATTATGATTCAGAGTTTATAGAACATCGATTTGAAGTGTAAATATGTGTGAGAGATGATATAAATGTATGACTCGATATATTCATAAAATAGAAGCTAGCCTTCATCCTAAATATCATTTTTATAATGTTCTCATAATATTAAATTTGTACTAACAAAAAAAGTTGTAGAAGTTCAAAATAATACCTACAAACAGAAGGAAAAGGAGACTGTGTATAAATAATATCCATAAAAGCGTAATTACCTCCTTTGGTCAATGATATAAATTTATGTAAAAAAAAGATTCATAAAAGTATATTGTATCATGTGTGATAAACGCGTGCGCATGTATCTGTACGTTCAACATATGTAGTAGTACGCTGTTGTTTATTTTTACAATTATTTGATTTACGATCTTTCATCCCTATATAGCATAATTTTGAATCTTGATTTTAAAAAATTTCAACTTTAGTCTAAATTTACTTATTTCATTAATAATATCGTTACAATTTAACTCTTATATATATATAAAATATTTACTACTATATATACAAAACTTCTTGACTCATTGGTCATTAAACAGATTTTTTTAAAGTCTTCGTTTCTTCTCTCAGTTTCGAAGTTTCTAAGTTAGTTTGTTCAGTTCCTATATTACTTTGGTGAATAGGTGTGAGGAACACTAGCTATTGGTCCCCAGCAGTTGTAGCAAGTGCACTAGTATCTCCACTACTACTTTCAACTATAAGCATTACAGTTTCTGCAGCACCTCTTACACATTCCACTTGATGACCCGCCCAATCTTTACGTTGACAAAATGTAGAGCAATAAGGCGTTCGCCTACATAACGAACATTCCGCAAATGCTTCTCTGTTACAGTTGGCACACTAGAAATAGATAAGTGTTATGAAAAGCTAGTAAAAGATATGTATATAGATAGAATACACTTGATTATACTCTAGCAATATTCCTTACCTTTTTGTTATGAGTATCCGATGCTGGTTGTAAACCGACAGTTTCAATAACATCCCCTCTACCACCTAATTGCGCCACAAGAGCCTGCTCTCTTCTTTGTTGTCTGTTTACTTCCTTAGCTTCCTCTAACGTACGCCTAAACTCATAAGCCAACTTTAACATTTTATTGGACATTTCGTCGAGCTTCTTAAATATATCGTCGCTTTGTCCGGTTTCCGTTTGATGTACATTTTGTACAACGGTATCTTGATCTTGCGGCTGTTGTACAACTAAACCATCTGTTGAAACAAATTGAGGCCATACTTCTTTATCAGGTACTACAACTTCACTGTCGCTTTCGTCATTATTACTGCCATCGCGCGAAGTATCACTTTTAAGTTTGCGCGACGGTGTTTCTCCATCGGATGTATCTCTAGCCCTTCTTCTACGTTTGTATGGTGTAAACAATCTTACAGGACCTGTCTAAAATAAAAAAACATTACATGATCACTGGATAAATTACAATTAAATATTAATTATAGAGTAACATAGTATACTAACTGCACTGTCATCATCGCAACATGCTGCACAGGTGCAAGAAGTAGCATGTGGCTTTAAAATTTGTTCATCAATTAATGTTTGCAAACTTCTACCACCAAATCTAATACTGCGTTTCCAATCTTTACTGGATGCCCTTCCACAGTATGCTTCAAATTCGCTTGGCGTGTACCAGTCTTGCCCAAGTTTGATACATCTTCCTCTTCCCCCAGATCCAAATCTACTTTTATGCAACTCAGCATTTGTATTTTTACATCTAACAGGTAATACTGCTAAATTAGCGGATTCTGACCAACTGCATATTGGTTGAGTATTAGCAGTAGAGACATGAATCTGATCTGATTCTGGCTCTTCTGTACTATTTTGGATTACTATATGTGTTGCTTTTAATTCACCGTTCCAACGTAAAGAATCTGTGTCCTTGTCATGCCGTGGTTCACAAATGAAACCATTATCTACACATAGCATCTGCTTAAACTGACTTGATCCGGGCAACTAGAAAAAGAAATGAAACACATATATAATTAGATATTTAATTTAAAATAAGATATACAGATTCCATTAACGTCATATGTATATAAAATCATAATCGTGTCGCATAATGGAAGAAAAGACATGGGTCTAATATTTTGTACAACGTATGAACAGGCGGATTATAAGAGTTAATGTTGTGTACACTATGCATGTAAGTAGTTCTGGCTTACATGTGTACAAGAAGAGTAAAACCTCACCTTATTTTTCAGTAATTCTTTAACGAGAAAGTGAATGAATCGTCAGAAAGGCAATTTTGTATCAAAATTGTATTAAAGACAAGTTCAACGGACACTCAATTGCTTCGACAACCAACCTGTAGTTGATCCGATGTGATGACGTTGAAGGTCGTGCCGTTGCTCGAATTCGCTACACCAATGATAGAACCAACGGGTAAAGAAACCGGTACACCGACTCCTGAAACACCAGGAACACCCGGTACCGGAGTGACGCTCGCCGTCACGGCGACGGTATGCTCCTCGTGTTCGACCTTTAGAGCAGACGCATCCTCGGTTTCGCTCGTCAACGGTTCGGACATGTCCGGTAGCACGGCGACACTTTCCGATGTTTGACTCTCCTCCATTTCGGCTGTTCTCGCCTCTCGCACACACTATGGCGTCAGCGCACGCTCAACACAGCACCACGATCTTTCGGTACCTGCGATTACTCGCGATCACAATTTCGAGTTTACTCGACACGTTTCCAAACTAACCACAATCGAATCTAAATTGAAACTGTCATTCGACGAAACGGTCCTTCAGCGACCATACTATTATTATTTTCTTCCACCTCTCAGCAGAATCTTTGTTCTCTTTGCATATATTATAGATGAATATATGAATCTCCGATATCGAGTGCCATCTTTACATATTTCGAGCGCTCGTTTTGAATTCTACTCGATTAATTTTGAAGATTTTAATCGACGAATTCTTCTCTTTAAATGTATGTATTTAATTTATCATAGTAATTTTCATGATATGGTAAAGTAAATTAGAATATGAGTGTTTAGATTTATTGGAATATGTGCGAGAATGTGTTTGGATTTTTATTGTGTAAAACTCATTTTTAAACACAATAATTTTTTTAACCTATTTCTATGGGTTTATATTATCACAGGTATTATTGATTTACAATGAATTCGTAAGATAATAATATATAATAATAGATAAGTGAATAAAAAGATTAAAAACGATTCTTTTGATACGTTAAAAGACTGATTCGATTAATATATTGATTATTTTACATCCAGATGTTGACGATCACATCGTATGCCATCTTAATTTGAACGAAAAATTGACTATGTTAATTATACTTACAACGCTGCAATTAGAAATCTAGATCGATCGATTGATTTTCCTTTGTTCCGATATAATCAAATTTCAAAATCTAGGAATTTCCTTTGCACCTTTTTATTGTATAGATCTCCATATAAGCGTACAGAATGTAAACATACAACATATGTATGTCAAATATTCAAAATAAAGTACTCGTAATATTTAATATGTGAAACGAATCTTTGCTTAGATTCCATTTTTTCAATTGTGTTCATAAATCTATGAATTTGCATAAATATGTGCTGTCTAATAATTATTCATGCTATTACTATTACCATTATTTTTTGTACGTGCATCAAAGTTCTACCTCGTATAAAATAATATGTATAATTACCTTTGAATTTTTTTTTTCTATCGAATACTTAGAATATTTGACTTGTAAATATTACGATCATAATAATACATTATGTGAACACGTATAAGAATATTGATTATTATTATCTTTATTATCTTGTATGCCAAGCATACCTCGGAACATATAGATCATGGTAACAAGTACTTGGAAAATCACATAGAAAGTTCGCTTTCTCGCCCACGATTTGTCAAAGCACGTACCGCTTTATAGAAAACGTGAGAACAGATACCTTAAACGTACTGTATCGTATCTACAGGTAAAAATGACAATAGAACGTTTAAATTTGTTGAATTAAAGCCGTGAAAGTAAATACTGTGTCTCGACTCAAGAGGCAAACACAATAGATAGACTTTAGAGATGTGTCATTTGCAAGGTATCTTGACTTTCTCTCAATCTGCTTAAAGATCAACGTTCAACAATGATCTTAACGCTTCCTTTAATTAAACTATGTAGCATTTAGACCGTGTATATACATTTTTACTTAAATATACCAGTTTTCAAGTCCTTCGTTTCCGTTAGTCGAAGAGCAATCGTTGCAGAACACACGTCTCATCGGACCTTTGACATTTTCTGAACGATTTACGTCAACGTTATCCTCTTTCATATTATTCCTGAAATTATATAAATTTACAAATTCTAGATTCTATTTATATTTATAAGTATTAAAATTATATAAACAATTTCTTTTCTACAATTATATTTTTTAAATTATTACGTCGAAGGCGTATTCGTTTAATAATGCATAGATACTGTATCACTACTTTACTATTATACTCTGTTGTGTTGTGCATAAATATTGACGCGTGGAGTTCTCTTAAAAGATTTCGACATCTTTGGCAACCAAATATTAATCGCGTCAACGAATCGTTATCGCTTAAACGGGACCCTCTAAACTCTCTAAAGGGTAAATTACAGTCGATTAATTTTCAAAATAGCGCACCAAGTCAGGGCGGTAGAGAAAAACGACGTAAGTATAAAGACTACCATGTACTTATGAGCAGCAATATATTTTCTTAATTTGCTGGAATAATCTGTTTCGTTTCTTATTTCTAGTTTTCCCATTATTTACATTGGTCAAATTTGACAATAATGTTTGCGTCGGATTAAGCGGTGAAAATGGTACCTGTATCGCAGCTTCGGAATGCTCGAAACGCGGTGGTGTATCTAGTGGAGTTTGCGCAAATGGTTACGGAGTTTGCTGCATTGGTATGTTATATTTTCCTTTTTTCCGTTAAGCAGTTTTAACTGTTTTTCTTTCTTATACCGATTCAGTGACAGTATCTTGCGGCGAGACAACCAGCAACAATAATACTTATTTCGTTAATCCGAATTATCCATCAACGTTTGATGGTACTATATCTTGTCAATTAACGCTCGTTAAGTCGCATCCAACCGTATGTCAATTTAGGTGGGCCACTTTCATCTCAAATGTAGCGCTTTATTTGATAGAATCGAATTTCATTGACAGGCAACGTGTCTTTTCTAGATTGGATTTCCTGCAGTTTAATATAAGAGGTCCGGAAACGACTAACCATCAGTGTATCTATGATCAATTTATCGTTTCTGGGGGTAATCCGGTACCTACTATATGTGGAAACAATGCTGGCAATCATAGTATGTAACCACTTTGTCATTACGTTACGAATTTTGTGATTAGACTGCGAATATTCATAAAAAATATTTTTATAAACATTATCGAAAGAATAGGATCTGGACAAAGATTTGTTTTATTTACTATAACGAGTACCGTATTCCGAATATTTTAGACCACCGTCATACAAGTTTTTAAACTTGATTTTCTGAAAAATGAAGTCCATCGATCTATTTATGATATTTCATTTACGTAGTAACCATCGTTTTTATATAGTATACGTCGATACTGGTCTTGGACAAACGAATCCCGTTACGTTGACATTTGTTACAAGCGGAAATTCTTTTGCTCGATCTTGGAAAGTACGAGTCTCTCAAATACGTTGCAATACTATATACAGAGCCGAGGAAGGATGTTTACAATACTTCACAGGGATATCCGGCCAAATAAAATCGTTCAATTACGATCCCAACACCGGATTACAACTATCGAATCAAGATTACAGTATTTGCATTCGAATGGAAAGGAATTTTTGTGGTATTCAGTATATGGCATGCCCGGTTGATGATAAAGATGGTAATACGTGAATGAAGAAGAACGAAGATCGAATACACATATTTATGTGAACATATCGCACGTGTATTTCAAAAGAACCACATATATATCAACTGATCATCATGAAAGTTTAGAATCTAAAAGATCATTTTTTTTCAGCTTAATATAGTTAGACATATAAGCTTAAGATACAATAATATAGCGAGATAGGCTTTCAAACAGCCTTTCGTTTTTCCTGAAAAACATGTTTGAATGTTGTCACTTTCGAAATATGTATTGTGCGATATATGAATTGTATTTATAGCAACTGAATAATTATGCTTTAATATTTTATGACACGATGAAGCAGTAGACGATGGTGCCACTATGGCAAGAATGGCACGTAGTAATGGATTTACGTTAACTGGAAATACGCAAGCAATGCAAATAGCATCGATGACAGGAGCAGCCTGTCAAACCGATTGGTTAACGATCCCGTGCGCGTCTAACACAGGTAGATTACCAACCCCCATGATGACTTGTATCGATCGGATATGCGGTGGAACATTTAACGCGGAAAATCAAAATTTGAACGCGTCTTCTGTCATTAGTAAGTGTTCCTGATATTTTATCGAATACTTTCTAATAATATCCAGTACTAATTTCTATCTTCTGATGATATACATATATTATGATTACTTACACAAGGGCTAGAAACAATGTTTGTTTCGCACTATCACAAACGTATCTTGATTATCAGGTACAGTGAAACCATTTAGACTAATTTTCCATACGGATAGCGTTGAAGCGCCAAACGATGTCGGGAACAGAGGATTTTGTCTGAATTATATACAACAACCTTGCACAACAAAATTAAGATGAAAATAAAATGTAAATGAAATCAATCTACTAGGTTCGGAAATATATGCTGTTTAAAAATAGCTGAAAAATTGATGAGATTTTGAGGAAGACGAAGGTATAATTATCAAGACAAGCAGTATTTTAATATCTTTAATATTTTAATATAATGATAAACAGTATTTTGCAAAGTAGAAGATAAGAAGAATATAAACACATTCGTATCCTAAATTTGATAAAATCAAAGTTAAAACATCTTTTAAATTAATTATTCTCAAAATCTGTCTAACAGTCCTTTGTATCGCTAACAAATATACAGGGACATTGAGCATATGTACATTACTTACATGTATATCGTTCGCAACATATGTTGAAACTGTGAGTCGTAGAAGAAAAAAGTTACATGTTTACATACATAATTATCGCGAGTCCGAAGTGAATCTTTTTGTACTTTCGTTCAATAAAACGAAGATTACATTTCGAAGAGGTTCGATTATAAAATTCTTATAAAACATTGCTTTACATTATACTACGCGCGTACACGCGTGAACATACACGAAACATACATGAATAAATAAGTACAAGAGTAAAATTAATTTCCATTACCCTTACTAATGATACGAAATTCAATATACTTGGACTTGATTAATTAGTATATAAATGCTATAATAAACACAATAGTGTGCCAATATTTTTTGTAGTCACTGTATGTATGACGTGTTATAAAATTGGTCGACAGATACGGTGATGTGGTGATGAGATGTAAAACGTTTTGCTATAATCGATGGAAAAAGGATCGAGTCAAGTACGCTATAAAAGTACACGGTCGATTAGAGAATCAATTAGGTGTGATCCATACATGGTGAGTAACTTCTTTTGGAGCTGACCTCGTTTTCATCGAATATTTGTTCATTGTACCAACAATAAAATTAAGTATCCTTGTCCCTTGTTATGTCGATTTCCGGTACATAATGCTATATAGCGTTAATTATATATTACACACATTCCTTACGCACAGAAGATTGTAGATGACTCTGATGAGACGATAGACTGTTAACTTGTATCGAGTTATTAAGAGTCCTTTCCGACAGTTGCTTTCATGAAATATGTTAGTATATCGATAGGCAATGGGAATACGATCGTTGAATTTTTCTCGGCTGAAATAGTGTTTAAAGTCTGGAAACGATAAAAAAAAAAAAAGGTAACGATAATGATCAATAGCGTGTAAGAGGAATTATATAGGGTGGGTCTCTCTGCAACAGCGATACAATCGGGTAAGAAAATATTTAAAATACATTCTTGATGTAATAAATCGGGCAGATTTTCAAAATCGTTTTTCTCCAAAATAAAGCCACTTATCCAAAGACTTTATTCTACGTTTTCGACTTACTTCTTCGCGAGGAAATACCCGTTACCCGGTTGTATCACACCGGCCTGCAGAGAAGACACTCCGAGTGTCGATACAATAGTGCTCGTTTAAATTTTAATAAATCGGGATTGCAGATTATAATTCTAACTGAACAGACAGCAGTTTTATCGCAAAAATGCTCTCGAGCCTTTTGACAATGAAAAAAAAAAAAAAAATAGAAAAAACGAGAACAAGGGTGAAAGACACAATATCACTCACTTACTTTACAGGTTTGAACGAGTTCGAAATACTAAGTAGCGAGAAATGGTGTTGCTGGGACGGGTCATTTGAATTTAGCCGAAATAATTCTATTGAAATCTATATAAGCGCTACGACGAATAAAATCGAGTCGATAATATTTATAAGTTAATAAATACGTACTTGTAAGTAGCGAAGTTGCAATGCGGCGGGTGAATCACCGATCACCTCCGAAGCTTCCCTTAATGCTCGACTAGCCTTTTGCTCACCCTCTGCTGCGATAACCTACGCATTCGTGTGAAAGTGAATCTCATTATTTAAAAGGATCAACGATTGATAAAAGAGAAGGAAAGGAAGGAAAGAAAATCAATAACGAAGTTTATTGGGAAGTGAAAGGGAAACGAACCTTGGCACGGGCTTCGCGAGCAGCTTCAGCTTCCGCAGCCATGGCCCTTTGTAATTGCACTGGTAGTCGTACATCTTTTCTGTGGAAAAAATTTATCGTACCTGCATGTGTACATATAAATAATATTTGTAATACTTATGAATATTATTTACGATGCAGTTGCATCGCGTTGCAGGCGCAAACTTACATTTCGACTCGTTCCACTTTGATTCCCCATGTATCGGTAGCTTCGTCCAAGGAAACCTGACATTCGGTTTTATTTCAAACAGCCGTATATGTGTTTACGTGCGCGCGTTGTGTGTGCTCTCACTTGATTCCAAATTGATTCCAGTTTACCTGCATGTTCCCGGAGATCGTTTCGCGTTCGCTGAGAATCTCGTGAAGCGGCCTGGTTCCCATCGTGTTGCGAAGCGTAGTCTGTGCCAATAGTTTAGTGCTGTGATGAGCGTTCTCAACGTTTGTGATCGAAATCGTCGCATTGTTCACGCGATAGTACACCACTGCGTCGACCGATACCGTCACGCTGTCCTTCGTCAACACCTAATTCCAATCAAGTTATGTTAGCATTATTTCTCTCCTCGTTGACCAAGTTAATGCACCATGTATCGGCTCAAGCTTAGGCCAGAGCTGGATGTCTTAAGAAATATTTTTAAATAATATTTATAAATAATAGATTGGCTAATCGTAAGATCAGCGACTTACTTCTTGAGGTGGTACATCGTACGTTCGTGTACGTAGATCGACACGTGCGTAATTATCCACACAAGGCAGAATAAAGAAGATTCCTAGAAACAGTACATAGTCACGTAACGATTCCCTCTTGAAACTGGATATAGAAATTC
The DNA here is from genome assembly GCF_041682495.2 of Bombus fervidus. Taxonomy (NCBI): domain Eukaryota; kingdom Metazoa; phylum Arthropoda; class Insecta; order Hymenoptera; family Apidae; genus Bombus; species Bombus fervidus. The sequence goes on from NC_091528.1 coordinate 10,464,510, forward strand.
CAATACAGTAGAACTTTTATCATTCGAGCTAATCATGACACTAATGAATATTTAATAAACGTTGCCTAATTGTATTTTTACCGGGTCCTTTAGCACCACCAGCCAGAAGTCGTCCTAGACGAAATATCACGGCTCTCTCGTATTCCTGCACCACCTAAGAAATTTTGGTGATTCTCTTTGTTCTCGACTTAATTAAAAATTTACATAATAAGCTTGTTTATTAATTACGTGCTATACTCATTGAGCTATGTTACGGACATGTTACAGAGAGTGCACGAACAAACGGAAAAAGATAGAGGGGGATGAATGCGAGTGTGATCGAACATCTAATTATAAGATAACCGGGAAAACGAGGTTACAGCTACGATGAATGAAGATCGTATAACGTTTGCAGCTAAGAAGATAGTCGAGATATTTTTGGTCGAAGGAAAAACAGAACAATCCGAGAAAGTACTATTCTCATGTTGTCTTACCTTGAAGCAAATGAAGAGGGAAAATGGCATAGTAAGAATCACGATGATCCAAGATAATACGACAAGAATATTTTTGCACGTATTAGTGTTTACTTGCGTTCTTTCATCCGCTGAAACATAGTGAAATATAGTACTTTGTCAAAAGTAGCCTATTTATATTGCTTCGTAGAAGTGATATAATTAGGTCATAAGGCAAAATGTTGAGTAGGATCACCACTTGATTTAGCCACAGCTAAAACCGTACACATATTTTTAGGGCAGCTGAGTCAGTTTTTGATTATAGTACTATTCGATAACTTGCCCAAGCCCTTCTTCGAATTATACTATCAAGGGATAAATGTATCGGTTACACCAGCGATTTTCAGCCTTTTCCATCTCATGGGAAATACATATCACGTTTCACGTTTGTTTTTATTTAACGATCTACGAGAAAAGGGGTCAATGCCCCTGATTAACGATAGCCAGGTACTGCGTGTTTTAAAAATTCTTACGACACAGCATTTGAAAATCGCGCGGCTATATTATTAAAAAAATCTATCCAAATAAGTATCCATATAGGATGTAAGATGTTCGACGACTGCTTGGCTCGTTTGTATATTTTTCAAAGAGCTATCGATCGAAATAGTCGATTTCTTCGTTCATTCATCGTCGTCAAACAGGAACGAAAGAAACGCGTAAATGTATTTTTAGGAGTATTCAGTAATGTCATCGATTTTACTAATGCCTCCGGTATATTCACGCGCAGATCGATATTTCGATGTTGTGTGTACAACCTACATTCAGAAAATTACGCCTCCGTACAAATGAGATAGATCGAAACGGAGCTACGTAGTATGGGAATTGAGAATACATACATAGTTCACGATGTACCATACGTTGTTCGAAACAGCGATATAAGAATAAACCAGAACTTTCTCGCGCAATAATTTGCAAACTAAATAATGTATATCAATAAATCGACAAGTTGTAATTTATAGTTTGCAAACTACTCTTTTATTAATTTATAATTTTCTATTAAAAATAGGACAATCGTATAATTTGTAATTCGTACAATTTACTTGCAACGTTTCGTTTGCTTTATCATCAAACTTGTTCGTGTTATTTACTAATGCTAGTAATTTGTAACTTGTAACTTATAAGATTTCACTCGTAATAATTTGTTTCTTCGCCGATACAAAATGTATCGACTTGGTTTCTAACGGTTTTAAAATCGTACGAAAAATTCCGAATAGCTCTGTTAATCTGTTAATGTCTGCTTACCGCCTGTCATCTCGAAGCGATGCGATTATTGAACTCGATTTGGCAATTGAGCGTAAAAATCACACAAATTCCTTACGCTCACCAAATGTCTTTGAACTCTGAATAAATAGAAGCAGATGGTACGTTGCTTCGCCGACGGAAGCAAAACGAAATACGGCGGAGCTTCAATGTGTTACTCGTCACACGATTTATTACGAGTAGTTGCCTAGTCAGTCTACGATCAACCACCCACCCAGGAAGTCCTCGCTTTCCTTTTCCCAGTACTTTTTTCCCCCGTTCTCCTCTCTCTTTTACTATCTCCCTCTGTCGGATAGATGTTCACTGCTGCTCCTTTCCTCTCGCTCGTTTCTCTGCTCCCTTTAGTCATACCGACATGCGCGAAATGCGCACAGCCCTACCTTTCCTGTTTTCGATACTTGCCTTTCCTTTTATTTTTTTCCTTATCGTTCAGCTGTCTAATTTTTCCTTCCCTTCTTTATACTCTCTTTTTCTCGTATCTTTCATATAAACAATTTGTTTTCTTTCTGTACGATTTGACCGAGGACAGAAAACATTTGGCAAATTATTGTAACATTGTAGTAGGAACTGGTAGCACGCGAATGGACAGCTTCATTAATATGCTATTACAGATTGTCTGTGTGTACGTATCCTGGGTTTATATACATACATACATAATAATAATAACAATAGCTCTATACTGGAATTAAGTTGCGTTAATTTAGTAAATATGCTTACGTCGTAATCGTTTATATTTTTTGCAAAAATGCGGATCTCCTCTCACATTGTTGGAACCTGTAAGCCTTTTACGAATTTCCCTGTTTCTAACATACTATGGGGCATCTACCACCGTTCTAGGGACAATTTTCGCGTGAAATTAAACGATAATCCTGCATGCTCGTATACATGGAAACATGGAAACGTAAAAAATTAATCTTTTCTGCCTTTTATCGTTTTTATTCTTGTTAGCTATCTGTATATAGTACACGCATGTGTATAGATATACGCTTCCGGTTCTCTATTTACGTACCATTTGTTACTTGTTACGTGTACAGTACAAGTCGCATTCGTTCTTGAGATATTTCTATTGATTTATACTTAGGAACTACTCGTTACACGTGTTTATAGCCTATCTATCAGAATCAGCGATGTACAAGGTTAATGCTAAGCGTTACAACATTGTCCACATACAGAACAGTGATTTTTATCGAAGAACTTTTAGGAAAGAATCATGGGTCTCCTCTCTTTTCTCTTCGTGCCTCTGTTGAATCTTACGTCTGACAATAACGAGTCGTTTCTACTTGGAACTTGTTACTTACCACTCGGAACCTATTGCTAATGGTTCTAGTTATAAGAAAAATCTTTATGGAGTAAGAAAATCGACGACGCGATTAATAATTGTTCGTTGTGGCATTCTGTTTTTGTACCTAAAAACTGTTTGTTATACACACAGATAGAATATACGCGTAAAATGATCGACGACCTTGTCTATAAGCTCGGTACGTTTTTCCGGAGTGTAAAGAAAATTTGACCTTCTTTAGACTCGAGTAATATTTTATATCGTACAGTCCAACACATACACACGTTGTGTATACGTGTGCTTCGATTTCGTTGAATTTGATAACGTACACGTAGCCCGGAAAATATTCGTACATTAAACCAAATTCATTTCTGAACGTAAGAAGAATCTTCGACTCACCACCGACGATACGATTCTGTATATCATCCGGTCGCGTATTGATCTGTATCGTTGATCCATTTCCATTGCTCATAGTTGCCATAGGTATAGACATATCAATGGGTTTCACGCGGGACTCAAATCTCGCCACCTAAATTAAAATTCGTACAGCGTGTACACTCGAGAAATATAATATAGGGCAAGATATTATTATAATTATAATAAGAATAATTATATAAGTGTAATGTAATTATATGTAACACAATTAAGTTTATATCGAAGCCTTTAATGGAAATTTAAAGTCGAGATACAGATCGTGAAAAAATTAACCGATTGTTCCAATAAAATACACGCAGTTTGGTCATAAACAAATTGCGATTAAGAAATAAAAATCGTTGTTACAATTACCATGATCGTAGGTATAATTTTAAAACAACTGTACTATGTTTATCGAGTTTTCCAATATGCGTTGATATAGTGTACCGGAAGTTGGATATCGGATTAACAACATGCCAAAATACTCGGAATAAGCATGGCTGTTAATGTAATGATCGAAGAAAATGAGAAAAATAAGTTTTAACAGAATTGTTTCGTTACAGATCATTCTGTGGTACGGATGGAAAAAGTAATAGAAACAAGCGGAGGAACATATATTCACCTTGTGCCAATTGTTGCGCGCCGTTGAAAGAACTAACAAGACTAATGAAGGTAACGTCGTGATGTCGTGACGCTTTATACTATATGCGCGGCCGCCGCCCTTACTAGTAGTATAGGAAAATATGTAATCCGCCAGTAGGCCTACTGTAAAGCGCAACTCGCGTTACGAAGGTTTTATTCTTTTCTTTCCGTTACGATCGAGACGATTCACACTTTGCCGTGAAAGTTAGTAGTAAGTTCAGGATAGAACTTGAAAAAGTAGAGAAAAACACGAAGTCAAGAGTACTACTGTGTTCGTGTACACTCGTACGTCCTACCATGTACATATATAGATAGTTCGGCGTAATCAGTTTTTCCTCCTACGATTTATCGGCACGATCAACTATAGAACGTGGAATATGAAATAGCTAACGGACTATTGATAGTATGGGATACGATCCGAACCATCACATCGATGGCATAAGAGAATTTTAGAGGTTGCGTAATACCGACGAAAATATTCCACCGTCGTCATAGACGCAACTCATTTTGGCATTGTTACATTTAGCACGCGTTACACGATTCTTTCTAACATATATTTAATTGAAATATGATTTATAAAAAGGGTGCAGTAGTGCGTAATGGCAAATGAGACAGACACGTATGCTTACCAGCTCAATAACGTAAAACGTTAGAATAAAGGGGTTCTCAACAAGTTGGATGTAACTGTATTAATACGTTAACTGCGTTACTATTGTTAAAATAACTGATATAATTAATACGTTACTATTGATACTAACTATAGAAAACAAGAGATGGAGTAAAGGTAGAAACAGATTACTATCGCGCTACCTGAAATCACGTGCCATTATGTGATCTCACGTGATACTCGACCATTGTGATCCGACGTATTTTCATTGTTTTAAATCCGTTGGAAACAAATTACAATCGCGTCCTGCTTCGAGAGCCTCATAGGCGTACATAAGTCTATAAAGAGTTCCTGCGCGACGGTTTTCTTGCTTACGGAAACTAGTATTAGTATCGTTATATTCCTCTATTGATGTTCTAATGAATCTTACCCTCCTCGTGGCTATCCATCACATTGCATGTAATAAAATCATGCAGCAATTAAAATTTAGCTTTAGTCATTCATCCTGAAGTATATATGGTATTTACTAGAATGTTTCAGTAATGTCCACTTTGGCATCGACAATCCGGGCCTAACCTAGATGCTTATCTGAATTGGCGAATTCTAAGAATACATTCATCAGTTAAATGCCGAGGAAAGGAGAAAGAATTAATGCGATGGTTATACTGATACTCGGCACGGGAGCACGTGGGCTGCGATGAGACAATTATGTAACTTAACAGGACACGTTTGAAGCTTATGCCGAGACTTCATTTCTAATAATCGGTGGGGGCAGCGACGGAAGCTAAAGTCCAAACAATACAAAAGTCCGGACGCTAAAGCAAACACTGCTATAAATGGCTATATTCTTGTAAATATTCTGTCTTTGCGTTTATTTCGTGTTTCCGCAAGTTGATCTAAACGTTTTACTATGAATCAGAGATACTGTAAGATTTTCTATATTTTTCTTTTAATCTGAAGTACGACTGCTCGAGGTTTCGTACTTCGTTATCAACAGGATATATTACTAAATATCAATCCTTACCTAATCAAGATGTCACGTGCTATCATATGCAAAGTAGTAGTGTGCAATTTCACGCGACGCGATAGTAATGTGTTCCTATCTTAACGCAGAGTGAAAGAGGATTGAACAATGAGAAAAGTATTAATTAAGAGCATATGTTTATTGACATTACTCTTGAAATGTATAACAATATTACCGTATGATACATCGCGCATATTACGTTGATTGTAGACGCGAGTCGTCGGTAAACTGTTTCTCGCAAATACATCACTGCAATATGTTGTGTACTTAAGGAAATTAAAATTTAGAAACGATTATTTCGTTTTTCTTTGACAACTAACGTGCAAATCTTACATATTATCATACACTGATCAAAAGTGATGTATCAAAATGCACACTGATGTCCCATTTCGGTTGCTGATTTCGTTGAGTCGACTTACAAAGGAAAACATGTTGCAAGTACTTTGTTCAGAATTGGCTACTTGTACTGGCAGACCGTATTCGCACATTGAATGCGTTACTATTCGATTCGTACGCTTTCTCATATATAAACGTATATACGGCATAACAGTTACAGTGACACGAATGACGCGATCGACGCAGGCATTATGTATACTTATCCGTGCAACGGAGCATTCGTTAGGCAAATTATTATTACATGTTCGGGGAGAATCTAACGTGCGACGATATTCACGAAATGTTTCCACTGCAACTAGCAGCTTTGGTCTTCGTCACTGAGAGACACTGGACAGTGTTGGTTGGGAGCAATTGTTGAAAAAAGTCTTGAAAATACTGGCTCGAAACTTTTTATAGTTCCATTTATGCGATTTCCTTTGTATTGGTAAATACTTTAGAATATACTTTAAAACGCAAGACCTGCTTCGGAGTAAGTGGTAAATATCTTCTCGATTGAATTAACGTAAGCTGCTGTCCTCAAGTCCAAGCCAAGATTGAACTTCATGGCTGTTTTCATAATAGCCTGTCGTACAATAAGGATAAAGTTAAACAATGATTAGACATTTTCCATTTGTTTACCGAAAGAGAAAGAATAGTTAATTACCCTCGCTGATCTTTCCATGGTGTAGTCCAAACCAGAATGAACAATATCTTTTTCAGAAGCACCAGAGATACGTTTTTGAAACGCTTCGGAGGGTGTAACAGGAATTCGACCGCCCACACGGCCGAATCTACGTTCTAACGATTCTTGTACAGATTCTACAATTTTTTATGAAAATTAGAAATTTATAATAATATGTGCGATCCAACTAGATTAAATCTTTATCATCTATACATGTGATCATATATACCTAACAAGTGATAATTTGATTCCCTTTCATACTTAAAGGTAAGACGACCATAAGACACGTGATTTAAATTCTTTAGCCACTCGAAAAAGGAAACGGTGACACCACCGGCATTGATATACAAATCTGGTATAACTAAGATATTTCGGTCGATTAAAATTTTATCGGCAGCTGGAGTAGTTGGTCCGTTGGCAGCTTCGGCTATAATTTTTGCCTAAAATAGAAGCAGCAATTGTTTGAAGAACGTTTGAAAACGATATGTATTTATATACTTAACGTTAGAAAACAAACGTTAAGAAAATTCTTTACCTGAATAAGACCGGCATTGGCTTTGGTAATAACCTTCTCGACAGCTGCAGGTATAAATATATCACAAGGCTCGTACATAAGATTTTCACCTTCGTACGGTTTAGCATTAGGGAAGCCCACGATAGTACCATTCTCTATACGGTAATCTTCTAGTTGCTGTGGTATAAATTATGTTAAGTAATCTTATTAATGTAGAATAATCTTGTTAATATTATTACGTCATACACGAGAAAATTCACTTATTTTATATTAAATTTCAAGTAGTTGCTCACCTTAGGATCAATACCTTCGGAATTATAGATAGAACCATCGTGCTCGATTACTCCTATGCAAGTGGCGCCTGCACGATGCAAATAACGCATTGAATGTAAACCGACGTTACCAAAACCTTGAATGATGAATGTTTTTCCTCCCCAACCAGGTGTGGTACCTAATGGTAGAAAGTTAGTCGATGAGAAAAGAAGACAGTGAATTAAGAGACTTATTGCTAACGACGAGTATGCTGTATCCAGGTAATAGCATAAATAATGCTACTGATAAGATTATTATATTTTTATCTATTATGCTATGTTTTAGTAAAATAATTGTAAAGTTTGGAAAAGATAATGGATAATATATTACAGCAACCATCATTAAAGTAAAGATAACTCCAGGAATGGGTCAGACTTATTTTAAAGTCCAAAACGAGATATGTACATATATATATCATTTTATACTAACCGACGGGAAACGAGGTATCTCGCTCATAATTATCTGCTTCAACTGTTTTAACTAACTGTTAGTATATCTTAACTCAAAAAATACTCAATGTCAACGTGTTAACTGTAGATGGTAGACATCCAATATAGAAGGAAATAATATTGGAAATGTCCTCGTACCGATCATGCTCATGTAATTAGCTTCGTTGATAAAATTTTCTATTCCATGGAACAAACCACGCCCTGTCGCAGAAATACGTCCATGTATTCCACCCTGATTAATTGGTTTCCCTGTGACACAGGCATGAGCGTTGATATCCACATGCCCTATAGTCTTGGCATATGTGTCTGCAATCCAGGACATTTCACGTTCTCCGGTTCCCATGTCGGGAGCAGGAACATCGACACCGGGTCCTTTAAATTCAAACGAGAATATATTTATGTGATTTTAACTAATATAGAGTATTCGCATGGCCTTCTTATTCAATTCAACTAATATTATCAACGAAATTTTACAAGAGCTACGAATTACAAGTTGCCAGATCCAATAAATTCTGTTATATAATATGAAAAATTTGGTAATAAAATAAATGGAATTCTAAAAATTACAAATGTTAATGTTAAATGAAATTTAAATTGTTTATTTAAAAATTTATCAATAGTATATTGAAATTAAATACATAGTTTTTCTAATCTATTCTCTGTATTATTGAACGAATTAATTATTCTTTTTCTTATCTATAATCAAAACTGCTCCACAATGTTTATATTTTTGGCAACTTGCAAATTACAATATTTAGAAAATTAAAGAATATTCTATCGCAAAAAGTACGCAAATATCCATATACGTATTTTTGAGCGATAGCTAATCTATAGCTGATCGTAGCAATCAGCAGTTATTAGAGAATAATTTTACGTGTATTGGTTTTAAATCCATTTATATAACGTGATCGTTTTATGCTGACATGCTGAAGAAAATTTATCACAACGAGTCCAATAAACAGTTAGGTCGAAACAAATTTAATAATGTCGCGTACAAGTATGCAACAGTATCACGTATCTTTTGCTTCTTTAATTCATTCGTCCGTTCTCTAATCATCTTCGATGTAAATTTCAACAAAGGCATTTTTCCATATTTTGACGTATCTCACCAATAAATCCCTTCTTCGCGAGCTCCAGCGTGAACCTTCTTGTGATTTTTTCGAGCTCATGTTCCGAATACAATTTAGGATTAATCTTAATACCGGCTTTAGCTCCACCGAAAGGAACATCTACACAGGCACATTTGAAAGTCATTAATGCCGACAAAGCCTTTACTTCGTCCCTCGAGACATCCATCGAGAAACGAATACCTGCAACAGACAATTATTTCTTTTCTATAATTTTATACTTTTAAAATCAAATAGAACAGTCAATTAATTCATAATTTGCAAAATATCTATGCAACGTTCCATTTGTTCGAAATTTCATTACGAAACTTGTTAATGTTATGTAAGGATACTTATTAATACTTGTAACTTGTGACCAGTAAAATTTCGCTAATGTTCAATTGCGCAATATGGTCCTGCTGACATTCAGTATATATAAATTGAAAATTTTCCACTGTCTTTATCTTCTATTTATTTTATTTTAAGTCGTTCGTTTTATTTATACGCTTATATCGTATAATAACGTAAAATACTAAATAAAATAAAATTAGTGTTTTTGAATAAATATAACGAATACGGTATTCTAACAGCTATGATTGACGATAGCGACAGTGTTTACATGTAGTCACCCATAAGTCTTTGCGTACATAATGGCGATTTTAAAATGCCATAAAGTACGTTCTATATCAAGACTGCTACAGGCTGTTTTAATGTTATTTATGTTACACTAAATCTAATGTATGGTTAGTACATATACATTACGTAACACGTGAATATAGTTACCTACACAATGATTATCAGTTGTTACGCGCATATTTGTAAGCGACCTCGCTAATGAATTTTTCAAACAACAGCTATAAGCACAATATTATCGCTTAAAACCTAAGCAAAGACTGATATGAAATCGAAGAAAAATTAATAAGTACGCATGCTGTTTTAGCAGGTTCGTGCGAATAAAAAAAAAGCTGCATCAATTTGTTCCCATGAGAGCATTGACCTTTCGAGCATCATCATGACACTGGCATGCTAGTGCCAAATTCTTAAATCAAATAGTGAATCAAGGTAGTTAGCTAATGTTTGGCAGGGACGAAGAAAAACACCAGACAGCTTGGCATTGTTACGTTGTATCGGCATCTTCTAATAGCAATGAGTTACGTTCGAAGACAAACATTCGCTGTTTCTTATAATAATAACGTGAATAAGAAACGGAATGTAAGCAATTAGAATTGCCACTCTAATTATATCGCGCAGGTAACAAAACTGATAAAGGCGACTTAATTTTTCAAAAGACTGCCAGTGACTAATATAGGGGAAAAATGATCTTCGTCAACGGAGAATCGTCGACTTCACTTTGCTTGGCTCTCAAAAAAGATCTACCTCACGAGATGCTGTTACGTTTCGCTCACGAGCTCAAGTACAAATTTATATCAAGGAGATGTTTCGATATGCGTGATTCGAATATCTTTCTCAACAAATCGAATAAACAACTGTTCAAGAAATCTAATTAATCCTGTAGGGCGAGTCGGTAACGATGATAAGTACAATCGTCAAGAAAACTATTCTGCTACGAAGTTATTCTATTCCAGAATAACTTCCTACTGATTTTACTCGTTTTAACCATTCGACATTTTCTTTTCTTCTTTTGTTTTTGTCTTATTTTTCACGTAGAATCATCCCTTCACCGTCTGTACCACGATTATTGAATCACCCTGTATATGTGATATGTAAGTGCATATACTAACAAGAAATTTTAATTGCCATATCCTAGGCATCGCATTACTAAAATGTAAATCGACGCATCAGCGTGTTTAATCATTGATGTAATACAATCCTCGTGAGCAAGAAGTGCAAAAACTATGAGAACGAAAAGCGTTGGCACATTATCGTTCCTCGTCATCTATTTGTGCGTCACAAAGCTACAATTTCTCCAATGAGGGCTATGTACGTAAATATATTTTCCACTCCATTTCTAAAATAAATTGTTCATTACATAAAAACAGAATGACACGAGTTTCTCTTCTAATAAACTAACGCTATGTATTATATAGCAAACGTGGTTTCAATAATCTGTCTACGAAAATCGAGGTTAAAACCATGTCATTTAACTCCTGAAGCCGTAAAATTGTCGTTTCCAATGTCTCGTCTCGTATACTGTACGTTGAATACATAAAAGTAACTAGAAACTAGCACAAAACTCGACTAAAATTATGACACGAACAAAAGATATACAAACGTTAACAAAACAAGATAATTTTGAATTTAAATATATGTTGGATTTAGATTCGAAAAATTTGACAGAATGAAATTTTAGCGAATTTGATTTTAGCGAGTTTAAGACTGCTCGTGCCTGTTACGTATCGTTATTGATGACGTAATTAATGCTAACATCAAATTTAAGCGGCCATGAGAGAAAAATTACATATTCTATGAGACATCAGGCTTTCTTTCTTTCTCCTTCTCTCCTTCGTTTACGTCTCCCCCATACGTATGGGAGTGTAAACGATGTGACAATTCTGTATTTGTTCAAATGTTTTTAATAATAAAAGAAATAACTGTAAGCAACAATTGGTGTAATCAAGATCGCAGTTGATAAATATCAATGAAAAATAAATGTTATCGCAAGCATGGTAAACGAAATGAAAATAAAGCGTCTCTCGATTTACCTCCTTTACAGGGAGTTCTATGAGTTGAATGTTGCGCGCGATAGCCAGTAATCATTTCGTAGTCGCCCGAGTCGCGTCTCAAAGGGAAGGAGGTTTCAAGGATGTGGTCACATTGTTCCATTAGCATCAAGATACCCTTCACTTTCTTTTTTCTCTCTTCCACGCTCATCCTGGAACGTTTACCGATATCTTCGACCAATTTGTCTTCGACGATCTGACAAGCTCGATGAAAAAAGTATTCGACCATATCGAAAAACTTTGGATTCAGATCGTCGGGGATATCCTTTAGTCGATCGGGTATCTGATGATCGGCATATCCGCGTGCTTGAAACGCCGGTACGATACGTATGAGTGTGTTATGAATAACATCATTACTCGGTACTTGTTTCAAGGCAATCGACGATCTTGTCAGTTTCCTTATGTGAAACATTTTCAATGTATCTCGTCACCGTTGTAATCAAATCGATTTTTACAACGCTTTTCACACAATGTATGCCCTAACTTTTGTTGTTCCTTTCTTTTTCTCTCTATCCCTACCCGTTTCTTCTACCTCACTTCCGATCTTAACAGAACTCGGTCTCTCACCCGACTACCTCAGTAATCGCGTTTCTTTCCTACCGATCGAAACAATTTTACCTTTCCACCACGTTCGCAACACTCTACCTATCTCACCACTCACCACCCTACGTGCCAACGCCAACTGGTCCAATCGCTTCGAACACTTACCAACTCCGAGATTCTCTGTATGATTTCACTCGATGCGAACAAAATTCTGCCAACATTTACAAATAAATCTCCCTATGCGGTTTTGTGTTATTATTGCATATTTTTGAATAACCAATTGAACGTTAAATTTTTTTAAATTTAAGATAGTCGTTAATAGTTGTCCGTTGTATGACTGGTAATCCGGATTTTATAAAACATACTTTATTTTAAAGTTTCAAGAATATAGCGACAAAACACGGGGGAATAATGATAGAATAAATTTGTTATTAATTAAAATAAATAAAAGCGGAAAGAACCGAAGAATTAAATCACAAACAGTATAAATGCGAAATATGTGTCGTTTTAAGATGCTATTTAATTTATTTAACAAATAATTTAACAAATAATTAACATCGAGTGAACGATGATACTGTTTCAATTCCAAGCCGGGATTTATATTTTTATTAAGTTGTTATAAGAGATATTAAATATCTAAAAAAATAATGCAGCTTTCTTATCGCTGGAATCTTATTATTAGAAACATATGACTTGTTAACATTTTAAAAATATAATCAAAATTTGATAGTTCTTTTCATACGTAAGTGCTTTATCAACATATGTATTCATAGTCCATCGAAATATAATATTTTTAATACTTATGACGTTAAAAATTAATAATTATGCACGATAAATTGACAGTAATTAATTTTCGCATATATATATAAATGAATAATACCTTCAAAATAGGAATCATGTCAGAAAAATCAGTTTCCCCAGATTTAGTTATACAAAATCAGCCTAAAAAAGTTAAAAAATTTCATCACAAGGTTAGTAAAAACAAAAATAAAAAAATATCTAAGAGGGAAACTTTCAACGAACAACCAGTGCTTGATGATAAGAAGGAAAAGGAAGGGGAAAATAAAGAAGAAATCAAAGCTCAGAAAGCTAAAGTCCCAAAACAAAAAGATACATTCCCACAACATATTCCTGAAAAAGAAATTGACAAACTTTTAAGAAATGAAAATTCCAGTGAAACACAATATGTAGAAGGGCAGTTACGTATCAATCCCTGGTGTCGTGAATATGCTTATTTATCTTTCTCTGATGATCAATATGATCTATTAATCATTGGCTTAAGGGATAGAAATCGAGCTTTTGATGGTGATTTTGTTGTAGCACGTATAAATCAGCCAGAAAAATGGAAAGTGAATCAAGGATACGAGCAAAAAACAGGTGTTGTTGTTTATATACGAGAGAAAATACATCCAAGAAAAACAGTTGGATACTTCAAAGAAAATGGTGAATTTTTTTATCCCAGAGATCGTCGTGTACCATTAGTTAAGATAAGTAAGAAATCCTTGCAACAGTTTGGTGTGTGTCAAAATTATAAAGACATATTATATTTGGTTGTTATAACTGACTGGATAAAGCCAAAATTTGCATTTGGGTATGATAAAAATTTATAAATCTAAACAAGTAGAAGCTTCAATGATTGTTGAAATAATATACTCACTTACATGGTATACAGGCACATTGAAAAAATAATTGGAAGTATTGGCGATATAAAAGCAGAATCAAATGCAATATTACTTGAATATGATTTAGATGTTACACCTTATAGTCTAGATGTAACGAAGGAGCTTCCAAGTAGTGACTATTCTTTAACAGAAAATGATATTAAAGACAGAGAGGACTGGAAAGATGAATGCATATTTACTATCGATCCTGATACTGCTGTTGACTTAGATGACTCAGTCTCTTGCAAACCTTTGGAAAATGGAAATTATGAAGTAATTACACTGTTCTGTAGAGTTATCTCCAGAGAATATACTTCATTTGTTTGTCTATTTGTTTATATGTATATGTGTGTGTGCGTCCGTGCGTGTGTGTGTGTGTATATATATATATATATATATATATTCTTTTTCTAGATTGGTGTGCATATATCAGATGTTACTCATTATGTGGAATTCTTATCTCCATTGGATACTCAGGTTTCAAAACGAGCTACAACTATATATATGGCAGATAACGTATATCACATGTTACCAAAAGAATTATGTCAAGTATGTTCTTTGTCACCTGGTCAGGATAAATTGGCTTTTTCTGTTATTTGGGAAATGACGCAAGATGCAAAAGTTGTTAAACATCGTTTTGCCAAAACTGTAATAAGATCATGCTGTCAAATGTCTTACCAGCATGTTCAGAAAATGATTGAAAATCCAGAATATAATTGGCCAGATAACTCTATATATATAGATGGAAATTACAAGCTTAATGATTTGTCAATAAAAGTAAACATTTTACACAATTTAGCTATTCAAATGCGTAAGAGAAGATTTCAAAATGGTGCGCTACAAATAGATCAACCAAAATTATACGTCAGGATTGATAGAATTACGGGTTTACCAATATCGTACAATATAGAAGAACAGCAGGATAGTAACAGGTATTTTTAGTATTTTTATAGTTATATTATCCTTAAATTATGATATAAATGTGCATATACGTATATACATATACATATATGTACTTTCATATGTGTATACATATACATTATATTTTAGACTTATAGAAGAGTTTATGTTGTTAGCTAATATGACAGTTGCTACACATTTATACAATGTAATTCCGGAGACTGCTTTATTACGCAACCATAGAGAGCCTTCAGAACATATTCTCAGTAAGACGCAAGATATGCTGCAAAAATTTGGCATTCATTTAGACATTAAATCGTCTACATCTTTGCATGCTAGTATGAAACGTTATGAAGAAGGATTAGAAGCTGAAGAAGGTGAAAGAAGAACAATAATGAAATATAGGATGATGGTTATCAACAATCTTTGTTCCAGAGCAATGACTGTATGATTTTTTCTTTAGTTTTGAAGAACTTCTTAATACATGTATAAAAATTGAAATCACTTTCTACATTCTTAGCGAGCAACCTACATATGTTCGTCTACGATTAAAGCAGAGGAGGAATTGAGACATTATGCTTTAAACATATCGCTTTATACGCATTTTACGTCCCCAATTAGAAGATATTCCGATTGTGTTGTACATCGTTTACTTTATTCAACTTTAAGAAATGTAGACATGCCTAAAGAATGGACTGAAAAACTTTGCAAATCGTAAGTTACTTAGGAAAGGATTGGAATAATTAATTAGTATAACATGTACAAATGAAATATTTTTAATATTTTTATATGGTTTCTACCAAGACAGAATAGCGACAAATTGTAATATAAAGAAATATAATGCGAAACTAGCACAAGAGCGAAGTAACGAATTGTATTTTACGTATTTGATAGATTTAAAGGGTCCTATTGTTACATTGGGTATCGTGTTGAGTGTACATGAAAATTTTATAATTATTATATTGTGTCAAGTTGGTATAAAATTAAGGGTTTCCTTCACACACTTAGAAAATTTGGCACTCGTTGAATATTCTTCGGAATGTTCCATTCCAACGATAAACATCTCTTGGAAACAATCTGCTGTTACTCAGGTAATATAAAAAAGTACATTAATGTTGTGTATATTATCTAAATATAACAACAGCTTATACGACAGTATGAATAATATAATTTACCTGACGTTTTTCAGGTAATAAATGTTTTTACTTTATTGCATTTGAGAGTCGAAAAGCATCCTGAATCTTTTCGATTAATTGGTACCCTTTTACCACCGACTTAGAAAATAGAAATATAATGATATTTTTCTATAAATTAAATTTGAAAACGATCATTATAGAAATATTTATATATATTATATATTATTATATATGTACATTATTTTATTATACATTTATATATTATACATTTTTAATATAATTGTGAAATGTTAATTTCATGATAAAAATTTCTTTATCTAATAGATGTATTTTTAAGGAATTGACAGAAAAAATAAATTGGACATTTCGCAAGAACATTATTTATTTCAATTATATATTAATGTACATTGTGGTAACATTTTTACATACTTGTAATCGTACAGTTACATTAATCGCTGAGCGATTATTACATATATAAATAAATAGCCCTTATTTATATTTAGCTTCATATCTGTACATAGTCATGTATACCATGTGCAAAGTATATATTTTATTTGCATACGAAAAGAAACATAATTGTGGAAGAAATTCAGATCTGTTAGTATTCAGTTTTCTGCTATTTTTTATCTAATTATATTTACACAATTAAATGATAACTTCTGCATGATTAACTAAAAAAAAGAAAATGACAAGTTTCTCAGGAAATATTATTTTCTTTATTTTAAGAAAGTATAAATGTTTCTTAATTTCATTCAAATTAATTGTTTTAAACATTAGTTTTTTACAATAGAGCATAATCGTGTTATTTTGTCACTAACGAGTTCTCAATTAAAATGTAACTTTACTTTCATAACAGTATGTACTTTGAAATTTATTTTCTTAGAATTTATTGAAGAGTTATAGAGCTTTGTACATTGAATATTGTAAAGTCAAAAATTACAGTTTATGGTATATTTCAAAAGTTGTTGATTTGATCAATAATAAAAGGATAACGGGAATCTTGGGCTCTACAAAATGACATATAGTCGTTAACCGAGCAAAATATTCATTGCTGTTTTTGAACATTATATTTTTGTAATTCAGATCAAAAGTATCGACAATGTGTAATGTAAAGTATCCGTATTAAAACAAGAAAGCGACACATTGAATAACAGTCTTTTTAATCTATTTCGTATCGCTTACGCTAATAAATTATAATACTAAGAATTAAAGTATAATTAATATAAGTTAGTATCTGGATTTTTTAGATCAAGTGTGATAGAGAATGTACATTAAAGAATCTTCTATTAAATTCTTGTTGTTGTCGAGGAAAACTTATACTAGATATATTAGGTTAATGCATGTGATTGTTACTGTTCTTACGATTGAGACTTATTTTGATGTTCATAATTTACAAGTCTCTGACCAACAAGATATTTATCATTTTTTATATGTTCATAAAGCTTTTTGAACTGTCGAATTTGAAAGTAAATAACAATACATATTAAGTGTACTAATAACAGGAAAGGATACAAATGTCTAGCAATTAGAATTTGTGTTTGTAGATTCGTGATTAAAAGTGGGACTATTCCGTAAGCTACAGCGTAGGGAACAGCTAAAGCAAGACCGAAACAACATATTACCGGTGCTGCTAATTCTGTAACGATGAATTTCAAATCTATTTCCCTAATACCATCGTTGTATGCTCGTTCAATTGCAAGACGAATTCTCCAATCCGGTCCCATCATAATTATAGCGGTCGCTATTTTTGTGTACAATACACCTAGGGCCCAATCTTGCCAGATAAACAAAATAGGATTTTGTTCTAGCGGTACACGCAATGGTACAACAACGACTAGTTCAAGAAGAAGACCAAACAAAAGCGGTATTAGGCCAATAAGTAGGAAAAATGCTACTGATGCTTTAACACCTATGATCGCCCAATGTTTTATTCTATCTAAAAGAGCTCTTCGACCACGAGGCAACCAAGAAAATGCTAAGGCTAATCCTCTTGCTGCTGCCCAACATACGTACATTCCACAAGCTATGGTGTATAATTCATGTACTCGTCCAGATAAAGCAACTGCAGCTTCGTTGGTATCTGAAATATTAAAAACAACGCTATAATCAGAAGGATAACTTGGGAGGAAGTAGATCGACCAAGTATGTCGACAGGAAAGATGAATAAGCATTTCATACTTTAAAAAGCGAACTTACCAGACCCACTTAAGGCAGGTGGTAATACTGGTGGAGATGGAGCCGGAGCTCCGACCATCCACAATGCCATAACTCTGCGTCCAAGCCAAACAGGGAGAATCATTGCAATTAAACTAGCGATAACAAGAGAAACGCAAACACAAAACAGAAGGCCAATTAGACGAGCAGGAAACCAGCGTGGTCTGATATACGGTTGGAAACCTGTTGGTCCTCCTCTTTGTAACAGCGCTTGATGCGCCGCTCCTAAATCAGGATGTTGCGGTTCCTCAATTACGGCCGGCCCTGGATCTTCAGTTTGTTCTCTTAAAAGATACGATTGGAGATCTAACATCCAGGCTACCACTCGACACCACCCTCTTATTAGGGCTTTTAACCATGTACGTGTATGAGATTGCTCCAACAACGCAGGAAGAATAACTTGTAGTAATAGCAGTTCTAGAGACAATTCGCTGATCTAATTTAAAAATAAAGAAACAAATAAAGTAATACATCACAATAGTTAGTAAGAGGAATTTTTAATTTTCTCTTTTAATTAATAATTAACTTCTTACCTGAGCTTCACTCTGAATAGTCACGGTATATGGCAAAAATCCTGGCCATGCCCATCTTAAGAGTTTCACAGGTAACCATAGCATTAATAAAATAGCAGTTCCAAATATCACTGCAGATGCTACGAGCCTTCTAACATGTCTTAAAATTGGAAGATGTATCATTTCTTGTATAGGAGAAAAGTCGGGATCATTTAAATTTCTTAAGAACCAAAGTACTCCTGGTCGTAACACTTCTCGTAATAACAGAATGAACGAAGCAAAGTAGTATATATAAATCATTCCCACCAACCAATGTAAGAACATCGAAGTACCAGGGGCTAGTTTAAATGAAGATTCTCTGTCTCGAAGTGTGGCGTCGAACATTGCTAATGAACAAATGTCTAACCACCAACCACAAACCAGAGGAAGTACTCCTATCTCAACGACCGAAAGTAAAGAAACCTTTACTATAACGTAACATAAGCCCAATAATCGTTGAGAGCGTTGAAAACCTAAAGGTGCTGCTAACGTATGAAGGACCACCAGCCCCACTCCAGTAACACAATAACCACATAATGTAGTTACTAATCCTTCAAAGTGTGAAGCAGCTGCATATTCTTGTAGATCTAGCAATGCTATTGCAAAACTACCGACATAGTATGGATAAAAAGCGAAAACCTGAAAATAAGAACATTGCATTTCGTACGACAAAAATTGATTACTTTGTCTTATATTTACGCTTTAGAGCATATAAACAAAGCATACCATAATAAATAGCGTATTTAATGAAACGACCCAAAATACGTGTCCAAGAAAAACAAGGGATCCATCTAAGCCTAAAAGGCGCTCCCAAGTTAACTCCTCCGCGGGCCTATCCCACTCTAATGGATTCCAGTTTGCTTCCTCATCTTCTCCTTGAGCCTGACCCTGGGCTTGATCCCTCCACCCCTCCCCAACTCTCGCGTTTGCTTGTTCACCATCTATACCCAATTCGTCTCTAGGTGCTGCAGGTTGCTCTGCTGCATCCCTTGGTGGAATCAGTGGTTCTACATTTCGAGGTACTACTACATGTGGTTCGACAGGTTGTTCTATTTGTTGATCAGCGTTTGGCTCAATGTCCCTACCAATTCCTTCAACTTCATTGATTCTTTGATTATTTGGTAAATTATTTTCTTCTACCCTATGTCCTTCCACGTTTTCCACATTATCATTGTTTGAATTTTCTGGTAAAATTGGTGGTTCATCAGCAAAGGGTGGTACATTATTATTATCTTGAATTTCTTGTTGAAGAGCTCTTTGCTCTTGAAACTGTTGCATGGGAATCTCTAAGTTAGGTGGTGGATTGTCAACTGGGGGCAATTGTACATTATCTCGATCAAGCCAATCAGGACCACCAGCATGTAAAATTTGTTCTCTTAGCCATACTAAACCAATAAATGCAAACAGAGTACAAGTTACCACAAAGCATCCATGAAATACATCTGATGATATATTTTCAGCAGATAACATATCCATTGGTAATGACATTATCTGTGAATAAAAGACACGGGTTCTTCATTCTTTGACATAAAGTATTAAAAATTTAGATATATTTTAAAGTTATAAGAAAGTATTTACTCGAACCAGGTCTAGAGGACCACTGAATAATGCCCTGTAAGTTCGGCAAGCTGTCAGTGGAACAACTCCTAACCATGCTATTGCAACCAAGGTATAATGTAACCAATATTTTACAGCTGTTACAATGTTGGAAAATAATCCCCCAATAACATCTCTTAATGGTAAACGACGTGGCATATCTGGACTATAAATCGGTGTAAAAGAAAAGCGATATCCGCAAAGTTCACAATATTCTTTACGCGAATATCGCATCCATTGTACTAAACATTCCTGATGTATCCATTTAATACTGCCTGTGCAGATACAGGGATGAAAGAGTGGTCTATCAGCAAGACCTTCAGATCTGCAAACTCTGCAGATGTCTGCTCCTGACATGTCCTCCGTCATGTTTGGTTTTGTTTAAAATAACTGACTAAAACAACGATCAATTTTCTGAAAGGAAAATGTTTAAAAAATTGTATAGTAAAAATGCAGAATATATATCTATTTCCTAAATAACGAAATAATAATGGTTACAAGGTCGTGTGCATAAATGTATTTAAATTATTAAAATACAACCAAGAGAAGTTAAAAGTCGTGGAATTATTAAATGTGAAACAATAAGAAAGAACATTAAATGGTAAAATGACAGAGCAAAAATAAAAGACTACATCGAAAGTGCGGAATGTGTCACTGGGAATATTTAATATTAAACATATAAAAAAATTTTACTTTAAAATATTTAATCTAATTTCATAAACTGGATAATATTACTTACATAATAACATCGTTTACTTACTCATGCTCTGATAAAGATGCACAAAATCCAAAATTAGTGTGCAAAATATTGAAAATGTCTACTGCTACTTCCAGTTCTTTTCTTCTTGCATCGACATACTTGCAACGTTTGCAATAAAAATGTTACTGTTCTTCCTAAACGATGTGTATTCTATCATTTTTAATCTGCTACAAATTACACATTCCAATACGTAAAGATTTCATTAAATTACGACATTCAATTTGACTGATACCTATTGAGTTGTACGCAATTTTCTTTCAATAGGAATTATTAAGTGGAGAAGTTTCATACATTGCTTAACCAGCTGAAGTAGTCAAACAATGTTAAGGGCGGCAATTGAAAGTTAATTTTGTTGTGTAAGTTGTATTTAATGTAATAAGAAAGAATGTAAAAATATATGAGTTATTGTACTTGACGATTTTAATTAAAAAATAGGTAAATAAGATGACAGCTACACTTTTTATTTTAACACGATGATATCTTGTAAAGTTATTAAACACAATAATTTATAACCCCATTGGAATAAAAACCTATTGTACATATTACGTGATGTTATTTGTTACAAAGGTATTTAATACTACAAAGATAAGTTTATATAAATCAAAACAACATTACCAGATTTTTACAAGGTTTAAAAGTTCTTTTACGGTTATGAAAGTTCTCAACGTTGCGGAAAAGAACGATGCCGCAAAAAGTATCGCGGGCTATTTGTCTCGTGGCTCTTCTAAACGGGTATTTGAAAAGTTACTTTAATTGAAATATATGACAAATGTACAAATTTTTTATATGAACAATGTTTTTGCTTTATATTCTTTTTAGAGAGAAGGATTATCGCCATATAATAAAATTTATGAATTTAACTCATATTTATGGAATCAAAATTGCGAAATGATCATGACTTCTGTATCTGGTCATTTATTAAATTATGAGTTTGTTGGGGCATACCGTAAATGGCAAGGTTGTCATCCACTAAGTTTATTCGATGCACCTGTAATAAAGCAATGTTCGGAAGAGAATTCTATTAAGATTAAAAAAACTTTGGAAAGGGAAGTACAGAAATGTGGTGCATTAATTATTTGGACTGATTGTGATCGTGAAGGAGAGAATATAGGTTTTGAAATTATTCAAGTCTGTCGTGCAATTAAGTCTAATATTCGTATATATAGGTATTTATCAAATATGTTATCCATGAAATTATATCTTCTTTCATGTAATAATATATATGTTATTTAATAGAGCAAAATTTTCTGAGATTACGCAAGCATCTGTAAATAGAGCTCTTCAAAATTTATCTGAACCAGAAAAAACAATTAGTGATGCTGTTGATGTACGAAGTGAATTGGATCTAAGAATAGGTATTTAAAAAATATCTATAATAACATCATATATCTATGAACTTAAATGTAAGAGGAGCAACATTACAGGTGCTGCATTTACAAGATTTCAAACACTGAGACTGAAACAAGTATTTCCCAGGACTCTGGCTGATATGCTGATTAGTTATGGTAGCTGTCAGTTTCCTACATTAGGATTTGTAGTTGAAAGATTTTTAGCCATAAAAAGATTTAAGTCAGAACCATACTGGAAGATAAAAGTAATGGATATCCGTGATAATATTTCTGTGGAATTTAGATGGGCAAGAGGAACACTATTTGAAAAATTGCCTTGTGAAGTATTTTTGGATATATGTTTGGAACAGCCTATGGCTACTGTTAAAAAAGTATTAAGTAAACCTAAGAATAAGTGGAGACCACTACCACTGGACACAATTGTAAGTAATAAAGTAGTAGTTTCAGTAAGAAAACATACAATGCAATTTATTTAATTATGTTAAATATACCTAGGAGCTGGAAAAGCAAGGCTCTCGTAAACTTCATTTAAGCGCGAAGGACACTATGAAAATTGCGGAAAAATTATATACTCAAGGTTTGATTAGTTACCCACGTACAGAAACAAATATATTTCCAAAAGAATTGAATTTAGTTCCATTGGTGAATCAACAAGTAAGCAATTCAGCATGGGGCAATTTTGCACAGCAATTATTAGAAAAAGGATTGACTCCTAGACAAGGCAAGAAAAGCGATCAAGCACATCCTCCAATACATCCAATAAAATATGCTGATAATTTAAATGGTATGCGCACAAATTTAACACTTATTAAATACTTGTTAACGGAAAATACTCCGCCGTTAATTTATGATAAATTATTTAACGACAGGCAATGAAGCTAAAGTTTATGAATTTGTGGTTCGACACTTTTTGGCTTGTTTATCATGTGATGCGGTAGGCCAAGAAACAACGGTAGAGATCGATATAGCTGGTGAAAAATTTGCTGCTAATGGTCTACAAATTATTGAAAAGAATTATTTAAATGTATACATATATGAAAAATGGAACGACAAAGAAATTCATATATATCAAGAAGAACAAGTTTTCCAACCAACCAGCATAGATATGATAGAGGAAAAAACATGTCCCCCACAACTGTTGACTGAAGCTGATTTGATCAGTTTGATGGATAAGTACGGTATTGGTACAGATGCTACTCATGCAGAGCATATAGATACAATAAAATCGCGTCATTATGTGGGTTTGATAGATGGAAAGCATCTAATACCTGGAAAACTTGGGATTGGATTAGTAATGGGTTATGATAATATGGGATTTGAAATGTCAAAACCAAACTTAAGAGCTGAACTCGAAAAGGATCTTAAATTGTACGTCGATCTTTTATTTCCTTTTTAACAACAGAAAGAACATCTGAATATTTCAATCGAATTTTAATTGTTTACATTTACGTCTAGGATATGTGATCGACAAAAAAATCCGAAAGATGTTTTGGAAATTCAACTAAAGAAATATCGTGATCTATTTAAACTAACGGTAGAACGTGCTAATTTAATCGATATTGCTTTAGCCGATTACCTTGATGAACGACCGAGTAATACACAGGTAGAAATTAGTCATCCACCTCAAGAAATTGTCTTTAAGTGTCCGAAATGCAACTCGGATATGGTCCTTAAAGATAGAAAGCAAGGCACGGGAAAGTATATTGGTTGCATGTCGTTTCCAACATGTAATAATGTAATTTGGTTCCCTCAGACTATTGAACATGTCGAAGTTTTGGATGAAGTTTGTTCAGAAGTAAACATTATATATTACACAATATTTATAATTATTATATGATATATTATAATATGCATATAATTAAAATTATTATGTTTAGTGTACAGGAAATATTCATAAATTAAAATTTAAACTATTGAGAAACGCTTTCCCCATTTATGGTACTGATTATACAACTTGCATAGGTGGTTGTGATCCTATGTTTAACGAAGTATTAAATATAAAGAACGAATGTATTAAAAGTCAAGAATCTGGTTACCACAGTACATCTAACAGGACTATTGTGTCAAATTCATCTTCAATAAGGAACACTGTAACTCATCCATCTTCAAATACTGAAAACAGGAGTTTATCTGAAAGCAACGCATCTATAGGGTCCATGCGAAATGAGAACGATGATCGTTATACAAACAGATCAAGAAATGTTAAAAGACAAAATGTTTCAAAGAATAATACATGGATCGATGCTAATAGTGTCAATTCTTCAAATAATGGTCAAAGGTTGATTAGAAATGAACAAAAAACATGGGGTAACATCGATGACGATGCTATTATTATGTGTAATTGCCATGAAAATGCGATTCGATTAACAGTAAAGAAAGAAGGACCAAATCATGGTACAGGCGCCTTAGACACTTATGAAGGATTTTTCATTAAATATGACTTGTTATAACCTTGTTTCACGACATTTTAGGAAGGATATTTTACAAATGTGCGAAGCGTGAAAATAGTTGTAACTTTTTTCTTTGGGCATCAGAAGAAAATACACAACAAGTGCAAAATAATACAAATAGTAGTTCAATTGCCAGTACAAGTAGATCAAGTGTTCGTGTTAATAGTTATCAAGATGTTCCTATGTTACCACACAATGACATTAAATGTCATTGTAATCAAAACGCAATACAGTAAGCAAATATGTAACTAAACTTCTTTGATATTTTTAATATCTAGAAAATATCATTATTTGAATACGGATTGTAGGCGGATTGTACAGAAAGATGGTCCAAATAAAGGACGTCCTTTTTACTCATGCCCTAAGAGTATAAACGAATCTTGCAAATTCTTTCAATGGGCGGATGAAAATAGTGGAAATACATATAATGTGTCTGGAAGACAAGATAAAGGAACATTTAGAGAAGAGAAAAATTTATCAAAAAGACGTCAAATTGCTACTGGTAAAAGAAAGTGTGGAATCTGCGGTACAGAAGGTTTGTGTTTTATTGTACATAATGTTCTGATGTGGAATGTATTATTTACATTATGGTATATGATTTTATTCTTAGGACATACAAGAAGGACTTGTCCCGAGAATGCAATGGATTAAAAAAAAAGAGTATAATACAAACACTCAGTATAATGACAGAAATGTAATTATCTTTTAACATAAATATACATGTATATATATATAAATTAAAAATAGAGTGATTAAGTACAAGATTATAGTTGAATATATATGAATATATACTATATATGTACAAATGTATAAATTAATAGTAAATTAAGTACAAGATTTTAAATACATCATACAAGATACATCATATAGCTATATGAACACATTTGTTTAATTTGATATGTAAAAGAAAGGATGAATTATGATAATGTGCTCTTTATATCAAGATTCTCTGTTCTTGTTGTATGATAATTTCTGTTTCAGTCTATCTAGTTCTTCCTTCTGTGAATAATATTCTGCTGTTGTTTGTGTCAACTGTAAAAGATGAAATAAAACAAATGTATAATTTTTATATGAAAATAAGATGTTAGATACTGTATTAAATATTATGTATTTTGATAAGAAACAAAGTATTAATAACCATATCAAGAAGTACTTCAAATTTTAGCTTTAATAAGTTGTTTTCATCTTCCAATCTTTTTACTTCCTTTTTTAATTTCTCATTTTCTTTGTACGTGCTTCCGATTTTACCAGATTCTGAAACAATATAAGTTCCGTATCCTATTAACAGATCGCTTAAAAAGTATTTTTCATTGTAAATTTACCTGGGATCCACGAACCAGATTCAAAGACAGTTTCTTGGTCTCCTAATTTTAAATGTATAGGACCAACATTAGGTCCCAGTTCTTTTTCTATACGTTTTGGACTGAAATCTTTGTTCGCCAAGAAAACTCCTACTTTTCTTGTAGGGGTCTTTTTGGGGGAGAATTTATTTGAAAACAATGGCATTGCTTATATGTACCAATGATATGATGACGTGACAATGATTTATCTAAATGCAAAGGTTAAATATCAACCTGATGTTGGTATTTCAACTGAAATACTGACTTGAAAAAAAAGAACGGATTTTATCTTATTATTTTATTTCAAACTTAAAAAAATTTACTTTTCTAAGCACATTGTATTAAAAACTTAATAACCATAGTTTTATTAACGAAAGGAAAATGTAGCATAGAAGATAGCAAATAATTTGTATGTATATGTTGCGATAATTATAGTATTATACTATTTTAGTTGACAGAGTATTGTGGTAATCGTGATTGTACTATCTGCATTAAATTTTCGTATTCGTAACATACAATTAGGGTATCACGTATTATAAGCGATACGTTAGCAGTGTTCCAAAAATTTTTGTTTACATTGACGCCGTTTACACCATTTCATACTTATGCTCGTTATTGAATCAGAGTGAGCTCGACTACTGCGGGGATTTTCTACGTGTTTTTTCCAGCGTTGACGACACGCCATAATCGCGGTTTCGAAGAAATGATCATTGCGATTTTATATAACTTGTTAATTCGTTTGATTATACTGATAGTCAGTTAAGAAGGTGTAGTGACAGTTTTCATTGATAACCTAAATTATTTCATCATGACTTGGCTTGGAACGATCGCTAGCAACGTTCTTCGGAATATCGTATTCCAGGATATACCGCCGAACATAGTTCAAGAGGTCAAGCCTGAAAATTATAGTAATCGACATATCGAATGCCGCGAGGATGGTATCGTACTTTATGGTCCAGGTGAAAATGAAAGAAAATATGAAATTGTTCTTCATAGGCCTTGTACAGAAACATTGCATCAAGCATATAGGTAGGTATCTTCATATACGTTGCTTTGTTTTTTCTACTATAGGTGATGTAGGTTTATATATTATTTATTATTTCAAATAATTAAAATTTATTGTTTCAGTTTATATAGATCAGAAGATAATGCAGATATCGCAACACATTTTATTGTGTATAAGGATAAGGTTCCAGTACTTGTCCAAATTTGTCGCGAGGTAATTATTTCCAAAATTTCATGATATTTTGCAATCTGTGTAGAAACCATGATTAATAGTAATTTATTTATACAGATGTGTAATGTGAATAAGATACAGAAATTATGTGATACTTTGATGGAACATCCGACATGGACACTGGCACATTTGGCAGCTCATTTTGCTCTTTATAACGCCTTTACCCATGCTGATGTAAATAGTCAGTTGAACAGCGGAGATACAGAAACAGGAGTGTCTCCTTTGCAAGTTGCGGTGCAAACAAATAATCTGCGTACAGTGCAAATGTTGATCGAAGCTAAAAGTTCATTGGAGCATCTGGATTATAGCGCAAATACCGTCTATCATTATGCAGCCAAATCTACTAAAGAAATAATTTTAGCCCTTGGAGGCGATCTTCCAAACAGTTTAAATAGTCGTAACAGTAATGGACATACACCGATGCATGTCGCTTGTTTGAATAATAAGCCCGAATGCGTTAAAGCTCTTCTTTTAATTGGAGCGGATGTGAACATTCCTGCTGCCGAGGGTGAACCTTCTAGTCCTAGTTACGTAGGAGATTTCTTGCACAGTAAACCAAATGTTCTTCATGCCGATGACATGAAATTTGGCGGTACGCCATTGCATTGGTCACTGAGCAGGGAGGTGATTAATGCTCTAATAGAAAGTAATTGCGATATAGATGCTTTGAATTTCGACGGCCGTACGGCGTTGCACATCATGGCAATGAGGAAACGATTATCATGCGTAGTGGCTTTGTTAAGTCATATGTGTTCTGTAAATATCGTCGACAAGGATGGCAATACTCCGCTGCATTTAGCAGTTTCCGATGGTACAGTGGCAATAGTGCAATCGCTGATCGCTTTCGGAGCAGACATTGATGCAAAAAATTGGAAGTTGGAAACGTCACGGCATCGTGTGAATATCGATAACAACGAGGGTCAGAAAATTTTGTATATTCTGGATGCGGTAGGCGCTAAACGTTGTCCACCAGAAATGTCAGATTGTAACAAAGGCTGCAAGTTTAACGAAAATTATAATGGTCTTGCACCGCAGCAACCACCGAGGGCTGTACCGCGTACAGTGTTGGATCAAATGTTACATGTTTCTGGGATGGACAAAATGGCTATGCAAGAAAACCAGAAAATAAAAGGTGGTCGACTTCTTTGTCTAGATGGAGGAGGAATTCGTGGTTTGGTTCTTGTACAAATGTTATTGGAGATCGAGTCGATCCTGCAGAAACCTATCGTAGAGTGCTTCGACTGGATCGCGGGCACTTCTACGGGTGGAATCTTGACTCTTGGCCTAGCTGCTGGCAAGTCCTTGCGAGAATGTCAGGCACTGTATTTCCGTATGAAAGAGGAAGCTTTTGTCGGTAATCGTCCATACAACAGCGACGGTTTAGAGAAAGTATTAAAAGATTGCCTAGGTGTTAATACGGTGATGTCGGATATCAAGAAACCCAAGATAATGATCACTGCTGTATTAGCTGATAGAAAGCCTGTCGACCTTTATTTGTTTCGTAATTACGACGCACCTAGTACGCTACTCGAGCATGCAGAGACCTCGATGTCTCTCGCTTCGTCATCGAGCGAACAATTGCTTTGGCATGCAGCGAGAGCAACCGGGGCAGCTCCATCGTATTTTCGAGCGTTCGGCAAATTTCTGGATGGTGGATTGATTGCGAATAATCCGACTTTGGATGCTATGACTGAAATTCATGAATATAATCTCGCTTTAAAGGCTTCTGGATGCGAAGAGAATGCGGTCCCCTTGTCTTTGGTCGTTTCTCTTGGCACTGGTCTGATACCTACTAGTCCATTGAAAGACATCGACATATTTCGGCCCGATAGTTTATGGGATACCGCGAAGTTTGCGATGGGAATATCGGTCCTCGCGGTACTATTGGTGGATCAAGCAACAGCAAGCGACGGAAGGATCGTTGATCGTGCCAGAAATTGGTGTTCCATGATCGGAGTGCCTTACTACAGGTTTAATCCTCAACTATCCCAGGATATCGCCATGGATGAAAAAAGCGACGAGATTTTGGCTGAAATGATATGGAGCGCTAAAGCGTTTATGCATGCCAATAGGGATCAAATAAATGAATTAGCTGCTGTGATAAATCGCGATCTCTAAGTCGGTACAGATTCGTGAGAATCAAATACGTACGAGTTGCTGATTTCTTTGTGAACATGTACGTATGCTTGTACCGCATCCACTGGAAACTACAAATCTCTCTCTTTTGTCCTTCATTTCTCTATCTTTCGTTTTCTACCTTCTTAATTATATTATTTGATTGTTTGTTAATGTTTTGTATATATATATACAATTGCTGTTGAGGATTTCGACGATTAAGAATTATTTAGGAAATTTTGTATTGAAACAAACTTACTAGTCGGCCCGTGATATTTGTAATCGACGAAGTAGCGCACAATTTACTATTTATTTCTGCTTTCTATTTCAATGCAGACTTTTCATTTCTAGATTTAATTTATTTACACACACATACACACACACACACATATGTATGTATAATACATAAAGTAGCGCGTGTGTTCTATAGGTGAATGTAGGATTGATGGCGGTTTTAGTAATGGTGGTGGTGTATGATAGACTGCGGATGTTTATTCATTTTTGTGAAATGCAAAAATATCGAGAATAAATATAATACTCAAATATATGTAAAATATCTGAAGTAGAATTCTCATTAGGATACTCAGTAAGCGAAAGAATCTTTGTTTAGGATCTGATTCGTTGTATTTATAAAAATTCGAATCGGTATAAATATTCGCAGTCTACTAATAAATAATAGAGAGTGAATTATACTGTACATATAGGCAACACGTATTTCTTGATCAAACTAAACGTTGACAAGATATTTATTCGTTTATTTATTTGTTTATTTCATCGCATTGTTGCCAAAAAAATAAATAGCAAAGAAAGAAAAAACAGTACTAAGCGTTCTAACAAACTATCGATGCCTACACACTGGCGCGCACGCTCATCTCGGGCGCAGAATTACGCGAACGAATAAAACCAGGGACCATGATTGTTGTAACCGAAATTAAGAAAGTTATGGTATAAGAATTGGTATCTTATTCTAAATGAGTTTGGTCAGGACTAACTATTATTATAAATGATTAACATTTTTTTATTGTTAAGGAAAAAAGGTTCCGTCATTGATAATGGTTATCGGTAATAAAAAGCAATCTACGTTATCAGTAACGGTTACCAATAATTAAAAAATGTTCTCATCGCCCATAACGATTACCTGTAATCTAAAATAATTTCCGTCATCGATGATGATCATCGATAATCAAAAAAAAAAAAAAAAAAAAATGTTAATCATTTATAATAGTTATTCGTAACTAGAATACCTAAAAATTACTGATTTTAAATCATTTAATCTGTTAAACCGTTTTTGTTTAAGCGAAAATTCATTTTTTCTGAATGACTTTTTCCGTAAAAATGTAGAAAACAACTGTTATTTTCGGTCCCTGAATAAAACACATCGCACTAGAGCGATTTATCGAGGACCCATGTAATAAGGCGGTTGCGTCATAGACGCGGAAATATACGGATAGAAAGAATGGGTCGAAACTCCCTGCGTTTGGTATTCGTTCTCCTCGTGCATCGTGTATCCCTCTGGAGCGGAGTAATACTGGCTGTGTACGCACGCGTATGATTTGCCCGGGCTGGTAACATCCGCGGGATATTTTAAGGGATTCTCCGGGTATTTGGGTAGATCGTAAGGCTTCGTTTGCAACTCGGAATACTTTGGAATCGTCTCGTGATATTTTGCAGCGGTAGATACCTCGTGATACTTGACCGTCTCGTAGCACTTGGCGTCCACGTAGCTTTTCGCCGCTACGTTCGATTCGTATCTGATACCGTCGTACGGTTTGCTTTCTACGATCGAATGATCGACCGGGTATTTGCTCGTGTCGGCGGACCAAGCCGACCTCGACAGATCGTAGCTGGTTTTGCTATCGTGGTAAGTCGGTCTGTCGTACGTTTTGATCCCGGTATCTGGATATAGGCGAGGATAAGTGCAGTCGGACGAGTTGGTAGAGTCTAGAGACGTGCCTGGAGAGGACAAAGTAGCTCGATGCATCACGATGCCCATTTGTTCCTCCGA
The DNA here is from genome assembly GCF_041682495.2 of Bombus fervidus. Taxonomy (NCBI): domain Eukaryota; kingdom Metazoa; phylum Arthropoda; class Insecta; order Hymenoptera; family Apidae; genus Bombus; species Bombus fervidus. The sequence goes on from NC_091528.1 coordinate 10,496,203, forward strand.
TTTTGGTTTCCGTCGACGCGGCTGATACTGCAATTGGCATTTTACGATTTAACTTTAGGCGGCGGACTAAACTGGAACGATCGTTGTTAGAACGATCGTCGACAGTCACCTTGTAATGCGGATGTTGCTTTTTGTGCGCGTTCCTCAGTCTCTCAGCTTCCTCTATGAACGGTTGTTTCTCACCGTCGCTTAGGATTCTGTTACATTCGCTAGAGTTAACCTTCGATTCGCGACACTACGATGTACGCTAATGTGTATAGATAATGTCAGCTCGAAATACCTCCACAGTTTTCCTAATGTTTTCGAAAGTTCGGCGTTGTGAAGCTGCGGATATTGATCCGCCAATCTGCGTCTGGCCGCTTGAGCCCAAACCATAAACGCGTTCATCGGACGTTTCACGTGAGCGCTTCTTCGTCCTCCTGCGCGAGAAGTGACCGGAAGCAGGGTCCAGTCGTAGCCTGGAAAACACGAAGACAGATCTTTGGAATATTTTTCATCGCGAATATCATGTACACCACCGGTCATAAATATTAGTATTATTCACATCTACATCTGTTATATTAGCATATTTACTTGCTACGAAAGAATGTTGCGAATGTACCTCCGAAATACCTGAACAACGACAACGCTGATCTAGGGAAAATTTTCTGACGTCGCGAATGGTAGAAGAGCAACGTTTGACGTATGTTAGGAAGAAGAGGAAACGGTATCGTGTTTAGTGGGAATTTGTGTAGCCGGAAGTTGCGTAGCCTATCTTTGCGCGGAATTGAATCGTAAAGGAACGGGAGAGATAAAACGACACCTGTTTCCCTTGAAATAATCTTAATCTCTGGTTGACCAAACCGTTAATACTCCTAGCGCGTGTTCCCCTTTTCCTTATTTTTGTCTTCTTTCGTATATTTCTCGTAACGATCATTCACAGTGCACGAACGAACACAGCATCAGACAGAAAAGTTTTACGAGTTGCAAACGAACGAGAAGTTCCGAACGTGGTGGTCTTTATCTATCGATCGTTCGTTCGCATTAAGAGACTAATTATTATTACCGACTTCCTCTCGGTATCCCCTACGAACGATTCGCCGGCTAAAGAAAGGTTATTTGGGTCGCCTCGAGTTTTCCATTCCAAGAAATCTCATCGTATATCCGATACACATCGAATATTCCGTGAACATGCTCTTCGTTCATCGTTTCATCGGTCGCGTGCCATTTTCTTTGTATCAACGGTATACGTACTTACTCGTTAGTGGACATTTACGGATATTTGTAGTAAAGTAGGATCATTTGAGTCGTCTAAGCTTGAACGTCTTAAAATTCAACCTTGAACTTTGCACAGAATAATCAGACTTATTATTAGACCGCGGATTCTATTTTGTACATATTCAGATTTCTTTCATACGCATAACGTATATTCATAAAAACTTGTTATAAATATTCAGGTACTGTCGTAAGCGATTATATGTGCAACTCGATCCGTCAGAAAGAAAGAAGACTATCAAGCACCGAGACGTTTATTTCGAATCGTTGTATCGGTGATCGTTAACGAGGGAAGGAAGTAGGAAGATAGGAAGGAAGGTTAAGGAGAAGGAAGATGCACGTGTTGAAACGTCACCACGAGCATCCGAACTGTGAAGAGCGTAGATTTCATGGTAGCTAATTACCATAGGGACACGGTTCACCGATGCGGCCTCTCTGTCGGCTCCTTTAACGTTCGCTGGAGGTCCTCCCGCTACTGTCTTCACCGATAGCAAACAGGACGACAATTTTCATGGAAATTCGGCAGGGCTTACACCCTAGAAAGCGACGGGAATAGAAAAAGTTTCGCGCGAAAAATATACACGACTTGGGAACGAACGAGTTTCGTTTCTAATCGCGCGTGTTCGACTGTGTCTTCCTCGAAGCGCACCCAACGAAACGGCAGCAACAGCGAACGTTTATCGGCGATGGTCGTCGAGAACGTTTTCGAGGAAAATCGCGCGTTTAGTTTGAACGTTCTCGAGATCGAGAGGGGAAACACGTGCTTTCGAAGTACGCAAAGATAGTAGAGATAGGGGAGCTACAAGTGGAGTGGAATTGATTAATCGAGCGAAAGAGGAGGAGATTGGCCGAGAACTTTCGTACTTTTCCAAAGGATGAATGGCTCCACAGGGGAGACGGAGAATATGGTTCATAATAAGGGATTGTAGCCCGCTGAATGAACCGGTGTGCTTTGGTATCTTGCTTGTCAATGCCGACCTGTCGTCCACTCTTGCTACATTAACTACTGTACAAATCAGCTCCCATTACCACGAAGATAGTCTCGTTAACAAGCGAGGATACCGTTGAACGCATCGTCACCTTCGGTGATTGACGAGAACGTTTGGTTTCCCATGTACCGAATCGATCGATCGATTAAATTGCAATTTTATCGCTTCCTCCGTGATATTTCGCACAGATACCGTTGTGCAGTTGATATAAGGCGACCAGGAGCGTTTCGTCCAACGTTTTACGATTACAGAGTGTATCGAGCAACTACTTCTTCTATTCGGCTTGGTTACGCGATGATTTAAAGACGAACGAAACGGTTGGACGATTAGAGAACGATGGATTCGACGTGTCTCGTCCGAGGACGCGTTTTCTGCCTCTTCGAAACACGTTCGGGGAACGCAGAGTTCCAACGAGACGCCTCGTAAATCACGTCGGGCACCCATTACTACTGCTCTTCTTGGTCCCCACCTTCTCCCGTGTTCTGTCTGAGGTACCCTTTCGAGTCGATGTCTCAGATTTAATTTCGTACTAACATAATTAGTGTCGGTGGCAAACGTTCAGCGGTTTCGCTCTGTTCGCAGCACCTGCCGCTCGAATCTTCCTCGAAATCGTCTTTTCGCGCTCCTCGAACCTCGGTTCTCCGTGTCGCTCCTCCTTCTTTCCTACCTCTTCCATCATGCTCGCCCATATTTTCCCTCCATCCGGCTACGGTATCACGGGGATAAATCTGAGGAGCCGAGTTTCATCGCCAATTAAAGTGTCCTTAGACGCGAGACCCGTTCGAGATACTTGCAACCCTGTACGACACGGTCGACAAACGAAAAAGACAAAATCCCGCTTTACGTTTGATATTTCCAAAACTAGCTTCGCCCGACCTGTATCGACTCCGACGGTATCCAGTGCTATTTTTCAGATTACGTAGACGTAGAAAGGCGAGGAGAGGAAAGAGAAGCAAGAAACGAAAAACGTGGAACATTCTTAACTCTAATAAAGAATCGTCGAATCTTTCAAAACGAGAGAAGCGAACCTTGAAGTAGCTTGCCCACTGCATCGTCCAGAGAACTGGTGCATTGCTCGTTGCCGCATTGTTCGCTGCTCGACGGTCCAGCTTCCGTTTCTGTCGCAGCAGACGATAAACCGCCACCTTGGTGGGCTTCCATCTTCCTGAATGTTATTTCCAATTACTTATCGTAGATATTCACATTCGTAACACGAACGATCTTCTTCCTTGTCGAACGAACGTCCTTTTTCTTTTTCTTTTCGTAGATAGCACGACCAGTCGCGTTCGACCGCGAGCAACGACTTTCACCGAAACGTCGAACTTATCGGCCCGCCTGTCGCTCTATCCTGCGCACACTGTTCTTTCTTCACGTAAAACGCGTCGTCGAGAGGCGCATCGTAAAGAACCGAGGAAAGCGAAGAAAAGAACCGAGTAATTAATCCGAGGTTATCGTGCCGTGATTTATCATAAACCGACCCTTGTCCCTCCTGGTAGTCCGTATATCGACGTCGCATCGATTTCCGCCACTCTCTCAGCGACCGGCCCTTTTTCTTATCTCGCTCGATAAATATCGTTTACGGGTTTTGGTACGTTCGCGACTCGATTTATTCTTTTCCTTGGTTCGCACTCCGACCGTTGATTACTCGTCATCCGTATAACAACGATCTCTGTATTGAATTTAAATTCTTTAAGACGTGTTTCCTAATTGCCGTAATCCGATCGCGTCGATTATAAAAAAATGGCATAGAAAATAGCACCCGCGACGGTTCAAGGAAACTCCGATAGCTAACTGACTGACTGGCTGACTAGAGAAGAAAGACGAACACGGATCGACGAGGATGTGAAGGTTCATTCAGGGAGCGAGCACCACACAGGTTGGTCCGTACGAAAGAGGCAGAAACGATGAGCACACGTCTGGCACACGCACCAAACGTTGGATGGTAGATCGCGGAGGCGGTTCCGTGGACCACCTCTGCATCTGGTGGGGGATATCTAGGATCTTGTTCCTTTTCTGTTCTTCTTCTCGACTCGGCTCCTCGACTTCTCTCGGATCCTTCTTGTGTCCATCCTGTCTTCGAAAATCATTCGCTATGATTCGCTTCGTTTTCGAATGCCACGCTTTTCGAAGCGCCTCGTTGTTCGACCGAATTAGAACTTTTTCCCGTTTATCGTAACGTTCGTGAAAACCTAGTCGCATCGGCTTTCCGCTGCGATTCTTCTTCTGCAACAAAGTCGCTCATTTTCGAACAAATTCGATCGTCATGCAAACAAATAGATCTCTCTCTCTCCCTCTCTCTTTCTCTCTATCTATCTCTCTCTCTCTAGATGAAAATAATCGCATTTGCAAATTTCCTTGTCCCGTGACTGAGTTAGCAGTTCCCCGCGAGCCATATAATTAGATCACTGCGAACGTGACTTTACGTTCTCGCAAGTCACATCGGGAAAAAGAAGGATCATCGGGAGGAGAAATAGTCGAACAGGGAGAATGCGAGGGCATAAATTCAGGAGCGAGTTGAAGCTTCTTCTTTTCGTTGCGCTGGTGCACAGGAATCATCGGTTGACAGTCTGCATCTTTCTGGCGAGCCTAATTATACAACGAATTTAATGAATGAGTGAGCTAGCAAAGACAGTGGCCCATACATGAGCATATATAAACCACGGTCAATGCCGTGTAGCGGCTTTTGTGCGAGATCAAAGGAGGCATCTTGCTCGCACTTTGCAGGATTAACTTGCTGGTGGTGCGTAAACGCGCACTCAGACCCTCGGAAATGCTCGAGACACTTGGGCGGATTACGGATTGCTACGGTTTTTATCCCAATGTCGACGCGAGTCTATCGCGAGGGAAACGCGCGCTCTGTTGCCGCCTAACGAACGAGCTGCGTAATTTTTGTTTCCCTTTTTACGCAACACGTAGCAGTTCCGAAGGGAAAGAATATAGCGAGATCGTAGAACGAAGCCGCGTTAACTAGCGTGATCGATCGATCTAGCCACGTCTATAATCGTACGCATTCCGCGTACCTTCCTGCGTCCCTTTATTTCAATAATTATCTATTACATCGAACAATTTTATATACGTTTTCTAACCACCTGCCTTTCGCAACCATTGTATATACTTCGGCTTTGAACACGTTTACCGCGTACAAAGAATTTGTTTCAATGGCGTAGTTGTCCGCTGGTATACAGATCCTGTGCGTAGGGTCTGTAATGGGAAACTTGGACGAACGAGATGGTGTTCCGAAGACTCTAGTACGTATAGGAAGCAGGAATATTAAAATTCGCCAATGTTATGTGGGTCCTTGGCTCGATCATTGACACCTTTGCAAGAGAAAATGCAAGTTTTTTATTTCAATAGTGCGCATCCATGTCGAATCTACGCGTTAGGTATAAAGACGCTTATATTATCAATGTATCTTTATTTAAGAATTGACATTCGACGAATCGACTACGTACAGCTCTGTGCGAGGCACAAGATCCACGATACTTGTTATTTTTAACGATTATCGAAAATCGTAAACTCTGACCACTGTTTGATTTTACGATCTAGTTATAATATCCTTTCGATGAAGAGTACGAGTCTCGTTCGTGAAACAAAGTCGGGTCGGCCTGTTTTCGTACGGAAACGAGTTTGTTCGTTCCGTCCTGGAGCATCGTTGCTTACCAATCGTTCGTCGCACCAATCGTACGTTCTCGATCTCTGGTGCACGCGCGGCATTACGCGTTGCAACCGAATCGCGATTCAAATTTAGCCAACCGCGAACAATAATATTGATTTCAGCAAGCCGGAATTTTGCTCTTCCTGGGATAAACATCCCGAAGCGCACGTGGCGTCAATATGTGCTTTCGTTCTCTCTCGGTGTACGCGAAGGAGAATTCGTTTCAGGGCCGTTCAGGGAAACACGCGCTACGATTTCGACGAACAAGGACTCTTTCCTATTCCTTTTACCCTTTTCCCATGCGACCATAAACCAACGTTTACCATTTCAGTTATTCGACTTTCGCTCATAAGCAAACTTACGATCGCGCCTTTCATAGTGTTTCAATACTTTGGCAAATGAGAAAATCGGAGAAATCTTGTAAGGAATTTTGAGCGACAAATTTCTCGGTGTAACAATCGGCATTGCATTCAGAGAACTCGCCACATGTATATCTATCAGGACACTGAGATTAGGTAAGATATAAATACCACAGATGATATTGATAATGTGTCGAAACGTGGCGACTTAGACTGGATTAAAAGAATAAAGAATTAGAGTGGGATAGAAAGAGAAAGAGAAAGAGAGAGAGATAGAGAGAGAGGAGAGATCGAAAAGCGTGGCAGATATAAAATAATGATTTCACCGATTCCCGGGGGTCCTGTATCGGAGTTGTGTCGGACACTTGAAAGGATACGCGGTCCTCTGGAAGAGGGGGCCGCAGGAGACGATGGGTACCCGACACATGTAGCCCCCCGGGTGGCGAGCACCGCAACTCTCGGACCCCCAACGGTGACACGAGCTACGTTACATTCTGCAGCGTCATCGAGCCGGCACGATGTCATCGTGTACCGCGTAAGCTGGTCGCGCGACGCGTCGGTGGTTCCGAGTTCGATTTCCTTGCTCCGAACCTTTTGCTTCTATTCGAGGGGGGGTCTCGCCCGGTCGAGGAAACTCTTTGGTCGCGCGACGAGAGCATCGTGGCCGGTCGACGACGTGACGACTGGTAAAGGCGACGCGTTTCTTCGGAGCGGCCGTGGTCGAGCACGACCATCGACGAGATCGCATTTGGTGCATCGCCAGGAAAATTGCACGCTCCTCCTTGTGACGTCGTTATTGCCAACAACTGGCCGACCAATCGGCTTGCTTGCGTGGGAGGAACGAAGAGGGACGTAACGAGAGAAAGAGAGAGGAGCAGAGAAAGGAACGGAGAAGTAGGTGGAACGAGAAGGAACCCGATTGGTCCTACTCCCGGAGGATATCGTGGCCATAGACGCTCTCGTCCACGAGGAGAGAGACGAGTCCGAAATAAACGATACTGAGATTTTTGGGGGGGCTGACAGTCGGTAGAGAATCGAATGTTCGAATTTGATTCCAAAGGACCGAAGCATTTTCCCTGTCGAATAAAATGCTGTGAGCGAGATCGTTGACTTTTAAACGTGTCTTTAACCAGGCAGGACGATTCGACTCGTTGTTCGAATTGTCCATCTCTGCGACCAAATAATTCCTTTATTCAAGAATCTTCTACCTTTTCACGCGTTATTACATTTTATATCTGCAAAGAGTAAAACCGACCCAACTTTATTCGCTCGTCTTCCTTCATTTCTCATCTCGTCATCGTGGCAATTTCTTGTTGGAGGATGACTCGGGTGATAACAGGTGAATAAATAATAATAATAAAAAGTTCACGCTGTCTCGTTGTGAAGTAACGACAGATGTCGTCAGGAGGAATTCTAAACAGACAGAAATCTACTAATTAAGTGTCGTATGTATCTATAAGATTTACCTATGAAGATCACATATACGATCTTCAAAGTTGCGCGAGCTAAATGGTTTACCGATAAATATTCTAAAGGGAATTTTCTTACAAGATTTAATCGATCGATTGTCTTACAAGTAAAGTACTAAATAATGTAAAACCTACTAGACTTTTCCGATGTACGTATAGCTGAAATTTACAGCGACGAACAAAGGTATCGGCATAGATTTCACTTTTCTGCAAGATCTTGCGTACAACTTACAATAAGTCAGAAGCGTACGAATACTTTTGTCTCTTGTATGCTATATCTTAGAAGTGAAAAAGATAGGACATTCCAGGTAAGAAAAGCAACTTTGCACAGCGAAAGGTAATGATCTGGTATTAAAAGCTGGATCGAGAGGAGATCTCTCCTCCGTCGGTCCGTCGTCCATCGTCGGTCGTCCGTCGACCGTCGGGCAAACCATCGAGGGTCCCTTTCCCCTCGTCTCGGGCTTCATCGGTGGGCACGATCGTAAAGCAACAAGTGTTAGCAGCTCTTCGGCCCGTCGCTCCGCCCCCAACTAGCAGCCGCTGCTGAAGCGATCGGTGGAAAGTGCCCTGAGGCGATTCAACCACCTCACTCGAGCGTCGATCGCGCAAGCAACTAGAAATCCTCGACCCACACTCAGGCTTTTCGTTCTTGCGTACTTCGTTTCGTTTTCCTTCGAGTACCGAAAGACTAGCGCGATGTTTATGGTCGCCGCGCGATCCTGACACGCGCCACGTACCATTCGTGTCTCCATCGAGAGTGATTACTTTTGTCGACTCTGTCGCGCGAGGCGAAGTGACAGGAGTGTCGGCCGCTTGCCTGTGTTCGGAACTACCACGAAAATCTTCCAACAGGTTCGACGGAACACACCAGGTGGAAGAATCGCGAGCCTGAGCGAATTTTCGCCTACAACCTGTGAGAATCTATGCATCGAATTTATATAGTGAATTTCGTGCACGACAACTGGAAAAGTCTTCGTGGTGGCGTTTAAAGATCCCTGTGCCATTAAGATCGTGGAAACGTGAATCGGTGATAGCTGGCGAACAGTAGGATCTTACAGAATCGGAAGCGAACGTCGATCGCGAGAAGCGAGGCTATCGGAAGTATTTCGACGATAGAAGAAGTTCTAAGAAGTGACGGCGTAAGATCGAGGCCGAGAAACCGTGGAATACGCAGCATTCAGCTTTGACTCGTGCGTTCTGGAACGTCGATCGTTTACAGTTGAAGAGAGAAGGAGAGAGTGCGGCCGATAGTGGAAGCAGAAGGAAAAAAAGAGTAAAACGGGCCGATACACAAAGAAGAAGAAGAAGAAGAAGAGATTAGAATTGCCGTGGCTCGAGTCACGACGAGAAAAAAGTCGTTGGAAGATAGGCCGAGACCTCGGCGAGTTGCCGACGGCTTGGCATGCATACCCGTTGCGTTTGCTCGGTTCGTAATCGAGTGCAAAATTAATTAAACGTGACAAACGTGCGCGCCGCGCTCCGATACCAGGCCATCTCGCGTCGGAGGGAACGAGCCGAACAGAAAAGAAGAGAAATCACCGACGCAGCTGGAACAGAAGCGCGAGAAACGGAAGTGACGTGTTACCGCTACGATAAAATGGTAATTGCAATTAATCGATGAACCGTCGCTGGGTAACGTGCACGTTCTCCTTCGAACGATGAACGCTCGTAGCGCGCGATAAATCCGTGGATTCGTCGGACGCGCCATCGTTTCTCTTCTTGCTTTCGCGATCGAACAAAATTGAGAGAAGATGAACGATATCATGGGTGAGGCATCCGGTTCGATTTCGTCGAGCGGCGCTGCTGCTAATTCCGTCAACTCTAACAGCCCCATCGCGACTAATAGCAATGGAAGCAATGGTAACAACAATAATGGAAAAGCGTCAGCTGTCGCTGCTACGGTCGCCGCGAATGGAGGCGAAAGAATCAGCGCAGCGGTTACCAAAGTTCTTCAGGGATACGATTGGACCCTGGTACCTGTTGCTACCAAGTGAGTTTTACGTTCCACGCTTTCTACATAACGCTTATCTATAGTCGATACGCATTTCCGAAGTGACGAGCTTTACCCGCGCCAACTAAATATCCGAGAGAATTTTGCATTATCACCACTGTCACGTAAAAAACGCGAAAGCTTCTTTTCCTCCATTTCGGAGCGATATTTAGCAAGCGTCGTTAGCGTTCGCGAAGACGCGTTTTAACGCCAAGAGTTTAACGCGTAGCGGAAAGAAAGAGTAAAACGATGGAAAGGCAGGGAGGGAGAAAGAGAGAGAGAGAGAGAGAGAGGGTGTAAACGCGCGCGGTCTAAGCTTTAAAAATACGTAACGCTAACTTAATTATGACGCACTGGTTTCCTCGGCTTGGGAAACGGCTCGTGGAAATGCGTCCTCGGCTGCCAATTAACGCAAATTAGCTAATTAATGCCCGATCTCGTTGCCTCTGTCTTTCCTCTCTGTTTCTGTCCGTCGCAGCGCGTCGATCGTGATTTGTGAGAAGCGCGGAGGAGAACCCGCAAAGGATGAGAGAAGCGATACGAGAAACGGCGTTTTTTCGTTTCGCGTATCGAAGGAGGGGACGACGAATTAATGGTCGGCTCGTTGCGCCATACCGACGATCGTTACGATTCGATAAAATCGAAACGCGGATCGCGAAGGGATGACGCAATCTTTCTTCTATGGCAATGCGAAGATTCGTTATTCTGCGATGCAAACGCCATTTAAACGTAGCCGTGAATCTCTATCGAGACGTTTTTCCAAAATTCTGTTATGGAACGAGCATAGGTGTACAGTTAACTCACGGAAAATTTTCTAGCTACGGTTGAAATCTCCGAGCGTGTATCGCTATGCGCAACGGCTTATCGCGCTAACCCTCAATTATACAGGGTTATCTCGGGGTAGCTAAAGGGGGTACGATGTTTATTCCCGACGATAGGGCCCGATAAAATCGACTAGTTTTAATTCCCATGAAATCCATGAGAATGCAGTCGAACTATCGCGCGTTTCCTCCTCTCGTCCCATACGACCATGTAATTCCTTCACATTGCTCTTTCTCTTTCCCCTATCCTGCAACTTATCGTTTACCTAGAGCTCGTCTATCTTTCAAAGTCCGAATCGCGATTAACATTTTGACGTTAGAACGCGAATTTCTTTCGTGATATCGCGTAACGGAGAACGGAACATCGTGGAAAAGAAAGAAGCATAAACATCTCTCTATTTCTTATCTCGCGACTTGCGAATTCAAACGACTTGCGTCTAACAAAAATTTATCGTTCCAATGAAATGCGACTAACTTTTCGACATTGAAACGCGAATTCCTTTCACGAAATCGCGTAACGAGGAACGTAACTCGGGGAACGAAAAGTCGTAGAAACGAAAGAAGGGTGTAGCTGCTGCGTGGACGGTGCCACGCCTACGCACGTCAGCTAGTACTACGCCAAACCGCGTAAACGAGGTGCAAAGACTCGAAGATTTTTTGCGTATCTAGGTAAACCGCGTATAGCGGAGTGACTCGCGACTGCTGTGAAAACCCTTGTTAGTGGACCAGCGCTAATTACCAACGGCTCCTCGGGTTTGCTCACGGATTTAACGCCCCTCTTATTTCAAAGAGGCCGAAATATATACGAGCCTCTTTTCTCAAATTCTTTCTCGGCTGCTTCCTTCCAATATTCGCTCTCTATCCCTTTCTCTTTCTCTCTCGAACGTTTCTCTTTCTCCGTGACACACAGAGTCTTTCGAAACGGTTGCGGCTGTGCTTTTTAAAAGTCTCTCCACCTTCGGCAGCAGGGACAGCATCCCGTTGCCGACAGGTCGTCCGTACGCGTATCTCGGTGAAGCGCGTTTCCTTCGGTTCCTAGCCGGTCGACGTCTGGGGTTTTGGTTCGCGTAAGGTCCTCGAACGAGGCTCGATTAATCCCAGAAAGAAAACAGCACGAGAAGGGCTTGTACGGCAATCACGTCAGTCACGTCAGTCGATCCCTGGCTGGACGAGGCAACGGTTTTATGAAGTCATCTTCTAGGAAAGAAAGGGATACGTCCATTCCTGCTCGTCACCCGTTGGCAGCGCCGGTGTTATTTTAAGGCCGGTTTTAAGCGTGCCGCGTTCCGCAGGATGACCCGGGGGTAGCTTGGTAGAAAACTCTTGATACACGAGCACGAGGATACGTCGCGATACCACCAACCTCTTGTTATTTTCTCGCAACCAGTGTCCCCGGATTGATGCGTTTTCCAGAATTTCTATCCTTCGAACCTTCCGTTCCTCGTCACTGTAATTCCGTCTTGTCACTGATATTCGGTATTTCGTAGCTGGAAGGTTTTCTTCGAATCGGCAACCTGCTTTCCGAACGATTCGCAGGATGACTTGAAGATAGTTTGACTGAACATTTTCTATGCGCGAGGATACGTCGCGATATGACTAGCCTTTGGTCATTTTCTTGCAACGACTGTTACCGGATCCATGTATTTTCCAAAATCGAAGGGTTTGCAGCAATAAAGAGACAGCTCAAAGATTTAAGTCGCACTTATTGGGAGGAAAAGAAAGGCATACAGCGACTGTAAAACGTATTGACACAGTACTATAGCATTTTCAAACTAATTAATTTGTTCCAAGAATTTACATTAAATTTTGCATCGATAGTACTTTATATGGCTACAAAAATCCCACATACTGAAACTGAAACGTAGAGCTGATAATTACCTGATAATAATAAAACAAGGGTATGTGCAAATACATTTTATAGCCGCTGTAGCTGCCACGTGATATCGCATGAAATATAATTCATATATAAAAGCGCAGAAGTTTATTGCTACGAATATTAGTCGACCAACAATTCCTGGCACGTTTGAAAAAGTACTTGGTTTTTATTAATCCAATCAAATTACTAGAAAACGAAGCTGCCTCCTCAATCTCTATTTCTATCTTCCATCCAAACGTTTCGCTTCTCGCTACATAAATCCTTTCTCGCCACGAATATTCGATAGTTAATAACTTGAAAATTTCCTTGAAATTGGTAATGGGAATTTTTAAACGATCTCTCGTTTCCGTGTACGCGCTGTATTCGAAGAAAACAATTGTTTCCAATGAAGATAATGTCCTCGAATTGCAGGGGTTCTGGTGATAAAAGAGCGGCCCACGTGAAGAGACCTATGAACGCGTTTATGGTGTGGGCTCAAGCTGCAAGAAGAATACTCGCCGATCAGTACCCGCAGCTTCACAACGCGGAACTGTCCAAAACACTGGGCAAACTTTGGCGGTGAGTCTTTAGTATGCTACTTTTATCGAACAGACCGGTGGTTGGTTGATCGCTAGGAAGAGTTTGATTCTGATTTCTTCGGGAACTTCTCGACTTGCGAGTTGAAGCAACAGTCCACGCGACCACTTGTTGCCTCGTTCTATTTTTACCCGCGATTTGGCGAGCAAGCATTTTTTACGGGACGCATACCGAACACATTCTTACCACGTGGCGCCGAGGCTGCACGTGGTACGATCGTTCCCGGTTGACAACGGCGCGAACCCCGAATCCGTTGTAAACGGGTCAGCGTTGTCAAAACCGGAGCTAAAGCCGGAGTCACGGCTTGTTCTATTCTAGTCTAGGCTTTTAGTACAGCATGTGGAAGTGATATAAAAGAGAAAACTAAAGTAACGTCTTTGTCAAATTTCTCGACTTTTTAGATAATGACGCGTTCTGCTACTCGAAAGCAAAATACGATGCATCTGAATACAATTTTCTACGAAAATCGCGAAGCTATCGTTGTACCAAATGACAAGCGACGCGTAACGACTGTTCGATCGATCGATCGATAGACGACGCGACGGAAGAGAAAATGGTATACTCCTCGTTGTGAAAGTCGCGAGAAGGGAACGATATTCCATTTCCTGATCGAGACTAACGAGATGCCCTGGTGGGTCGCACGAGCAAGGATCACAGGACCTCGCCGACCACATCGATCAGAACCCCTGCGGTGAATCATTTTACAATGCCGCCCGATCGCGATTCCGATCACAGATACCCTCCGCGTATCTCTGTCTTAACGTCAAAATAGGAGCACAACACGACCGATCCGAGTTTTGCTGCAGAACTTCGTTTATTTGGAACGGAATCTTAGTTACTGTTCGATTAAATAAATTACAATTTGTCGAGCCCGTAAGAAGAGAGTAAGCATCGCTTCTAGCCATCGATACGTCATCAATCTGAAAGTTGAAATTCAAGATGAAATTCATAACAGCATAATCAAAGATCGGTTGGTAAACTTCGATTTTTATAAAAATCTTTCGTGTAAATAAAAAAGCATTTACCGACAACGACGCGACGCAAGGACGGAAGAACGTGCCTTTAGAGTCGTGTTGTTTTGCGTGGAGTAGCGTCGCCGTTGTGCGTCGAGTAGCTCTAGTCGGCGTCGTCGGATTATTTGCAAAAAGAAACGGCTTGCGGGCTACTATCGATGTAGTCGATATTTACGAGGGACCAGGTGTAGGCGTCGGAAATAAATCTTGTCCTTTTTCTTCCGGCTCGAAAGGTATCGCGTTCGAATATTAGACGCGGTGTTTGTCGACAAAACGAAAACAGATAGGCTCGGTTCATCCTTGGCGCGTGCTAACAGCTGCCGGCCGGTTCCTGCCTCAGATAAACGGCCCCCAAGAATCACAATAAACTCCTTGTCCCCGTCAGGTGAATTTTTCCGAACCTGCCCCTTCGTCGCTCGACGTTTCGTGCAAATAACACCCGTGACGAACAGGTAAATGCATCTTATCTGACGGAAGCAACGTCTCGATTTTGCCGCGGTTTTGCTTCACCCTCGATACCTCGAACCTCAAACACCATCATCGCCGTAGTCATAGACACCGCGACGTTATCGTGGCTCGTTTTCATCGCGATTTTTACGTACGGTGTCAGATATACCGGAATAACGCACCGCAGATAACGTATAATCGCGTGGCGGAGAGAGACAGATCCAAATTAGCTAACCCTGCGTTGCATCTGGCAAAGAAAAAGAGAGGCTGCGACGAGTCGCTATCGTCAAGCCCTGCCAAACAAAAAAAACCTCGAGGCAAAGTCCGTTGACCAGATGGAGAGTCTCTTTTCTCTCTTTCCCAGTGACGACTCGCGCGCGTTAACCTGCGCGTGTACCCGAGGAAAACGAGTCAATTCGTCATTTGCCATTGATTTATTCTCAACGTAATATCGCTTTGTTCGTGAAATTTTCAAATCGTACAAAATTTTAAACGTAAGCTGTTCGTAGTCTAGAAATTTCTGGTCAAAGTTAAAAGACTAGGTACTGAGACTTCGCGCGATATTTCCTTTCCTACCCTTTCGTCTGGTCACCTTCAAGTTTGATACGGGGTAGAGAAAGGAAACGCGAGGCGGGAAGAGCAAAGAGCCTAGAAGCGTGGAATCGTTGCTGGAATCCTCGAGATCTCGCAGCCGAGACCGGAAAAGCTTATCAGTCTTGGGGCTTTACGAGCCCAGTGGGAACATAAACACGAGAAATTAAAGACTAACACGACAAGACGGGACGGAGCTGGATGAGACGAGACGAGATTCGAGTTGCGATGCAGTCGAACGAGAATCGCTCGAGTTCCCGTATATACTCGATGTACGCGTGTGCGTGAACTGCGCCCTTTAAGACTCTACGCGGCGAGAAACACTAACCAGACCTCCCATTTCGACTCCTCGAGTGTATCGCGTATGGTGATAGAAATGCTCTCGTTCCAGCCTCTTCTGCGCCGCATATACGCGAAGAACCGGGTGCGCGCGTGTGAACCTTGATCGACGACCGTCGATGACACAAAACGTCGCAAGATCGCGCTAATTTCGTCTGATCTCTTGGTTTCTGGTCGTTTGATCGCAGGTTGCTGTCCGACAGCGACAAGAAACCTTTTATCGAGGAAGCCGATCGTCTCCGCGTGATCCACAAGCGCGAGCATCCGGACTACAAGTACCAACCTCGTCGTCGAAAGCAAAACGGGCCGTCGGGTCGAGAAGGATCGCCGTCGAGAAACCAAAGCAACGTGACCTTCAACGTGTCCAGGTCGTTGAAGCAAGAGGACGCGAGTCCTAGGGGCACACAGGGACCGAACTCGCCTCAGAGCGGAGTTAGTTCTTCTCCTCCGACTACCCCTAATCAAGGATTGTCACCCCCGACCCCTCCCACTACCCCGCGCGGACAACATTACGCGAATCAGGTAAGAACGTTTGAAACGAAGAGGCACGCGAGCCTGTACTTTTGAGAAGGACCGATGGAAGCTAAAACGGAAGGAAATCTGGTTCGCAGGGAAATCAGCCGCAGCCAAATAGTACGATGTATCAGCAAGACTTGGCGATTGGTTCGTCGAGCGATTCACCGCATCAACATCAATCAGGAGTCGACTTCAGGTACATCGAAGTTGGAGATGGTTTACCAATCGAGGAGGGTCAATTGAACGGTCTTGGGTCTCTGGGCGGCGTTGGTTTGAACCTTCCATTGAACCTTCAAGAATGCGAAGTCGAGAGCAACGAGCTGGACCAGTACCTTCGGCCTCAGGTGCCGGCGGTACACGTAGCCGCACCAACGACCACCTCCTCTCAATGGATATTCAACAGGTAATTATTTCTTGCGTTTAGTCCTGACGTAGATGAGCCATGTTTTCTCTCGAGCCAGCACAGTGGCTACAAAAAGTACAGATAGCTTGCGCTTTACGAGTTTCTTATCTTGGAATTTCTATCTTAAATTGCACGCGGTGAAAGTTAATAGGAATGTCCCTTTCTTTGAAAAACGCCGATTTATGATTTACGCTAAACGATTAATTTTAATTTGCATCTACGTCATAATTTGATTGGAACAATAATTTTAACGTGTTCGTAATCTGTATGAAATATCTTGGAAATAAATATAATAACGCAATACGGATAACCCAGTGTCGTTCGCGTGGCAGAACTCGCTTATCTGCATGGGGTTTTGTTCGGAAACTTCGAGTCGCTGAAATATAACGTTTTTCAGATACGAGGAGGAGATCGAGAGACCGAACAAGAGACACTGCTCGGAGCAACCGATCGCCGAGACGTCTTGGGAAGATAGAGCGCAGGCGGACATTGTCAGATACCACGAGCTTCAGCCACCACTTCCTCCTATGCAGTACATATCCTCTTCCCATAATCCACACTATTCGCACACGACTACGCAGATGAGCCATCCGCACGTGTCTACGTCCTACGCGCAATACCAACGTTACGTACCTGGTATCGAAACTTGGCCCCATTACATGTAGGAACAAAGAGAACAGCGCGATACGCACGTCGTCGCCTAATCGACATCTTTCCAGAGACTATTCTTTGGAAACTTAAATGGTAAATCGTGTCCCCTTTTACGAACTAACTATATTATTAAGTTTTCTCAAGGTTACATATTTTATTGCTGACTTTTCCAAGCGTGTCTGTATGTGTGCGTGTATGTGCACGAGTGTGTTCGACGTATGCATGGTGCGTATGCTATGTGCGTACGCGTACACTGCGTCCTATAATTATAAAATCACAGGAACAATTTCAATTAATCGTTTAAATTTTAACACATTCTTTTCACGTCCTAAAAATCGACAAAGACAAATAAAAGGAACCGAATGTTCTATTGTTATTGAATGTTAGGCGAAAAATAGAAAAGTTATCGTTTACAGTGGTTACAAATTGATAGTATTTTGTGATAATAGGTATGTGTGGGCAAGTGAAATTTCAATCACGACAAGAGTTAACCACGACATATAAAAATTGAAAATGTTTAAATGATGTTATCATTACGATGTAGTGTAGTGTGTTTGTATGGGTGTGCGCGCGTGTTGCGTTAGCTCGAGAGCGGAAACTGAATCGCGTGAAGTCGAATTAATTAGAAGTTTCCGCGTTTCGAGTTGAATACGTTTCGTGATCGTTGGACGTTTGGAGGACATAGAGATGTTACGGCGCGCACAGCCACGATCTTACTCCATGACATCATTCCATGACAGTCGGCCATTCCAAAGCGCAGAATTTCAGGCTAAACAAACAGCTCGCTCGATACGGTGGCCTGCCGCGCGATCTAAATATAATAATAATATATAAGGCTCGAAGTGTAAACCGGCCGCTGCGCTGGCGAGTGCGATTCGGTTGCGTATCGAAGCTGCCACGCTCTTCAAATAAACCTGCGAAATTCGATCGGTCGTAGTTGCATCGCCAAAGTCACGCGACATGGTTGTATCACGTCCACGTCGACGTTCTCTCTGCGAATTTCGAGTCCGAAGGTGCGTCAGGCAGAGCTGTTGGATTTCTCGAGAAAGGAAGACTTGGTTAAAATGTCCTATCAATCATTTTGAAAGCGAAGAAAATCGGAATTTTATTATTTCTGCGATGTTTGTTTCTTTTCATTCGATTTAAAATACCTAGGCATTGTTTCGTAACATCCTATAATTATTATACGTAAGTATACAAAGAGATAATGTACTATTAACGTAGCAATTAATTAAATGCTTCAGATAGTGGGAAAGACGTAGTAACAGTGACATACGCTCAACATGTACTAATGTGCGGGGGTTTTTAGATTAATCACTACATTTCGTACGAAATTACCAGGTGGTCTAATACTTGCGAACAGGGATGTGCGTATTATTTACGATAAAATGCCTTGAACGTTATAAACAATGATATAATAATATAAGCGAAACGTTATAAACGAATAAAATCATTTGACAAGCAATTAGGGCAAATAAATCAAAGTGTTTCTATATCTCTAGAAGAGACACAGAGTTTCGCAACTTTACATAAAAGATAAAAGATACGTTGTAAGAGAATTTCGAGCATTTTAACGTACGTTGAAAAATGAAAAAAAAAAAAGGAAAAACGCTAGATAAGACATTTTAACTGACGATGAATTGAGAAGAGGGAAAAGTTAGAAAGTTCGATGGGTTCGTGTCGAGCGATGATCGACGAGACAAGAATCGAAGCACGCGATCGTCGCGGTAATTAACGCAGGTATTAACGCCGTATTCGTTATGCTACCCCGATAGCCGTGCTTTTGTACTTACATTTATCGTTAGATATACATGTATTTATCGCGCCGCCTATAAGAAGCGCGAAAAGCGTAGAGCGTGTGAACATTTGACGCGCGAGCGTCCGAAAAGTTAATTTATAAGTACGACGGTATATTCTAAGGTTTGTCGGAATAAAGAAAAGAAAAAAAGAAACTGTTACGAGTTGAGAGATAACGATTGATCGTTAACCCTTCCTTTTCGCCAGGCTATCGTCGAGATTTTTCTGCCTGGCTTGGAGATAAGACCAAAGGATACACGGTGGTAGAAACGTGAACGTCGTTACGCGACAGATTAATAAAATCGAATAAGACGCATCGAATAAAATTTTTATTTGCCAACTCAATTTTATCGACGATTAAAAAGATCTCGGAAGTTCTGACGAAATGACGCGAAATACGAATGAAATGAAACATAGAGAAAAACTGAGCTTGACGGGCTAAGGATCAAGCTACCGTCTATCACTATGTTATTAATACTTCAAATTCTTTAAATTGCATCAAATCGAGGAGAATCTCGGTGGAAGAAACAACGACGAAGGAATATTTAGCGGATCCTTGGAATTTCTTGTACAGGTTGAGTCTATATTCGCACTTAACGCAAAAAAGACCTAAAAATGTCCTGAAATACTCAGGGAAACAACGTTTTTTGGAAAAAATACAAACTCGCCTTGAACAAATTTATTTACTACGATTATTAGGTGGCTATGGATTTACAGAGCGGTTGAAAAGTGATTTGATCTTAACGAATTTCCAGTTGATCTCTGTTAATCTGGAAGCGGAGCTCCTTGTCGCAGCAAGCCCTTTAATTTACCTTTTTTTTTTTTGTCGTATTAAAAGCGTCTCTCTTGCGCGTGATGTAGCAGATTATTTAGTCATCGCAGCTAAAAGAGGTTGCACTTTGGTGCAATACGACGGCAATTACATGGCGCAATCCGTTTTCCTTGTAAATCTCGCCGAGCCAAATGAAATCGGTCGAATCAACCGGGTTGGTTTTCGCTGGTCGCGCGTTTAACTGCTGCCATGATATAAAACAAGCGAAAAAAGCCAAATATTTGAGCGGTTCGTTGAACGGGCTTAGGGGACGAGGGAAATAGAAGAACCGCGAATGGACCGTTCTAAGTTTCCAAGAGCAAACAGGCCTTATCGCGGAACGAATATCCGTCCAACGAGCGAACGTGGGAATAGTCGTGTCGCGACTTTTACGCCACTTACCCGCGTCTCGAGATTAAACGGCTGGAAGGCCCTCGTATGTTTTTCGTCCAACGCGTGACGCTTCACCGTTTTTCGGCCCGAGGCGCCTTCGAATCGACATTTCCTCCTTACATACGCTGCCGTTTATAAGTATTTAAATACCTACGATTCGACCAAAAATTCGATACTTTTGTTAGCCAGCTCCCCATATCCGAACTAATAGGAAGACAAAAATCATTTTTCCGATATTTCTGATTTTTATTCGCGCAAACAGAGACGAAGGAGATCGTCAGCTGCCTCCGACATCCAAGGACACTGTATTCTTTGGCCACTAAACTATGTAAATTTTCGACGCAAGAACATATTGTCATTTTCATTTGCCACTTATGAATCTTTGCATCCTACACCTTTAAATCTATCGTAAATGTATAACAATCTACATTTTAGAAAGAACTACGCCTCCATCATATGCCGTATTTACATTTGCATCGTGTTCGACATCGATCGTCGACGTAGAGATATCGCGTTGGGTGACGGTGAATTTTTTTCACCGTCGAGAGAAAAACGAGAGGATGAAAAAGTTGACGAGAGTCAGCGTTCCGCGCAGCTGTTTGGTTTTTTCGCGGTTGTTCGTGTCGAGATATGTTCGTACATAGGAATGGATCAGCTAATTCGCAGCGTTCTCTCTTCGTCTAAAGATTTGCCCTGTCGATCTTCCTGGAGTTCGGTAAAGTTACGTTACCACGAGGATTCTTGACCCCGGAAATGGAACGCGCCTCGATCCATCTGCCACAATAGATTCCATTGAGCGAGTGACGGTCGAGTTTATCTGTCGGTTCGTTTCGGAGCACACCTTTTATCGTGGACCGAAGATTTCCAAGATTCTTCCGCGAATGGGAGAAAAAATGTCGAAATCTCGGTCCGGATACGAACTAACCGATGGACAAAGAGGCATTCAGTTATAAGTTATCGGGACGCTCGGTCGATATAATTAATTTACTCCGGGCTCGGTCTCCGCGCGCTAATCACCGGCGCGCTTTTAATCTCGGAATCCATAAATATCACGATGCTGAAAGACGGAGGAGGGAATTCTCGCGAAAGCAGGAAGCGATCGCGCCTTCGGCTCGTTTTTCCTTCGACGTTTCTTCGTTGCTTCTATGACCGTCGAGATACACCCACGATTCGGAGCACAAATACGCGAGGTACCGTTGCATTTTGGAAGGTTGACGTTGAAACCCGAGGCAGACGTACTCGTCTCGACGGATTTTCATATCGTTAGCCTCGGATGTGTGAAAGTTTCGAAGGCGATTCGAATTCTTGAAAGTCTTGATCCATGACATACGAAGATTTTCAAGAGTTCCAAGCTTCGAATCGTGTCCAAAGCGATTCAAATTTTTCGTCACATAGAATGACTCACGAAAGTATTTCAAGACTTTTACGTCCATATTGTACGTGCTATATAAAACGCTCTAAAGTTTCGTTAATAGCGTGAGACACGATCGTCGCGATCGCATTAGTAAAATCTGTAGCCGCTCCGAGAACGTACAAAGAAGTTGGAACATCTCTACAGGAAACGCGATGTCTAGAAAAGAATTAGCATAAAGAATGCATAGTCATCATAAACAATGAGCTTATCTGTATAATTGATCTTTTACATCTGGAACGAGCCAGAGTGTGTCAAGTCTGTTCTTGAAAAAAGGAAGAAAATGATAAAATTTTCACCTTTCCCGATGGCAAAAATTTGTTCGTTCCAAGTCGTTTAGTTATAACAATATAAAAATGATATTAAATTGTGTTTCACTCCGTTGCAATGTTTTCGCAGCTTCGATTCGCTTTTCTCCAAAGTTTGAGGAGCGTAGGATTTAACAGACTCTGACTCTGGAGTGCAGATATACAGATGCATCTTCGGATTCGTCTCAAGCTTCACCGACACGATCGGACAGTCTTGTCTCGCTACAGTACGTTTGTTCGAGTTTACCAATGCAATCGCTCGATGCATCGCCAACGAAATTTTAAAACGTTTTACAAATTACAACGCGTATAACGTGAAATACGTCTATCATTGGTACGGTTACCACTTTCAGCTTAAGACGACGCTATTTTTTTCGCGTAGATGGTGTCGGGAAACCGGAGGACTCGTGTTCGGAAATCGGAGTACATTGACATCCTCCTAGATTCAGTGTACGATGTAAATATTTGCCGGCAAGAGCAGATAGGATCGATAAATTTTTGGACAGTTCCAGCATTATTCGGTGCGCGCACAAAGAGTCGTAAATCCTTGTTGCAGCTGTCCCCCGATTCTCCTATTATCGCTCGGTTATATTTTCCTTGCTATCCATTCATCGGAATCTCGACGCGAGCCACGCGAGACCGCGATACACGCGATACAGCAGAGATACGCGTTCGGCCTAATCTCGATAATGCGCGCAACCCTTTGCCTCGTCTCTCCGCTCTTCTTCGAAAGCCCGAGAATAAAATTGTTCGTCCCAGCTCGAACCAGCTCGCTGACAGACAACGAAGGCATCGAGCTTCTTATCGCTCTCGTGCAATCGTATCCCTAATTAGCGGAATAATTAACGTAATTTGGAAAACGGTCGAAGACTCGTTTTTTTTTTTCTCTCTCTCTCTTTAGCGAATTACGAGCGTATTGTGTTCCCCGTTTCGTACTACGTTTATATCGCTCTTTCGTAAAGTTGGCTAATATCTGCGATGGATTTGATCGGTGTTGCGTGCTGGTTCCTTTCTCTTATAAATAACATTAGTATTAGACGAGACTCGTACAAGCAACGAAGAATATAAATTCTATTAACTTGTCGGAAAAGTGTCTTTCTTTTACAGATCCGTCTTCTACAACGATGCATCTTTATACAAACGTGAATCTTTGTTTCGATAGAACAAAATAATAATAATAAGAATAATATAGAACGGAAATACATTATTTCCTTATAAAACGAAAGATACTTTTCGGACGATCTAATACATACAGAGGCAAATAGAAGATTTTAGTGAATTTTAAAGAGATTCATAGATATCGTTCTAAAGGCGCCAATAACTTTGACGTATTCCGTCGTTCTAGAATCAAATAAATTAAAATCTCTTTTCCTTATTGTATAGCGAGATTCTTGTTGCGCTGGTAATTCCTCAGCCATTCCTTTCGCTCGCTTTGTCTGCGATTTCGCTTCGAGGATCGTCGTCTGTCACCGCTGGAGACTCGCGTGAAATCTAATCGAATTCGATAGATACGCACGATAGGTGCCAGAAGGGGAACAGCCACGTGTGAATTTTACCGAGATCGAATACCCATACACGTTGGTCGTTGGGTTCGGGAACTACATGATCGACGCTCTTTCTCAATAGCAAGTCAAACAGAGTACCATCGGTTTATCGTCGCGTTACCATGGTAATTATACGACAGATATCGATAAATCTTCCTCCGTACTGACAGTTTTTACGTCGATCGTATCATCGAACAGGATATCCAGCTACTTACGATAGATTCGTCACTGTGATGTTTGACAGATGGAATTCAAATGGATCGCGTTTTACCGCCACCTGAATCTTCGTCTAACCTCAATCTGAAATTCCTAAAAGTCTTTGCATCGTAGCTTGCGTCTTAATCTTTCTACTCTTTTAGCGTAGCATCTTAAAACGTCGGTAATAAAATAATAAAATAACGAGATAGAAATTAGATTAGAAAGATGTAACGCAAAACGTAAGATTCTCTATTAACGATTGACAATTTCAACGAATCGTCAATGATTTTTATAGGAGTTCGTATAAAAGTAACCTTCCAACGATTTTTACTTTACTTACACATTAATCTATCAGTAAATCAGTTTGCACGTTGTTATTCGTGCGTCTGTAGGTCTAATTTCCGGGATCTAATAATCTGATATTGGGAGACTAATTAGGACGACGTAATAGCAAAAGTTCATAACTCGATACTCTTAATTTTATCATTCTGTTTATCGAGTGTCCGCTGTCCGATTTGTAGACACCGGAACACTATCACCACATAGCAGTGAAAAGGTGGAACTAATTTCTCTGTCTGTCTTCGTCGCACACTATCGCCCTCTTTGTCTACGACGAGTACATATGTCTGTTCTTGTCGCACACTCTTGCGTTCTTTGTCTGCGATGACGAAGATGCTGCCATCCATTGGATTCGGTTAGAATCACGAAAAAGTAACAGGAACGTAGAACGCGCGAGGAGGTTCTCGTTTCTGCTAGACAAGGAGCGCTATACTGCGCGACAAGGACAGATATATTTCTCTCTCCGATCTATCGAATATTCGTTAATTATTCTATTTCTGCGACAAATTCGCATCAAAAAATTCGTGCACGTTTGCGATCGTAGAACAAAGTGCAGACCTCGTGGAATATTCGCGCACAGTTTTGGAGCAGAATTTTTGCTTGATTAATTAATTATTAACGATTATCGCACGTCGCTGCGTCGTTGCACGGGAGCGACGCCACGAATTTTCGCACAATTTACGCTACGCGTAATTAATTTACCAACTTTTATGCACGAAGAATTTAGAACAGGATCTAAGGAAGCTTCTACAATTCCTTAGAGAGCGAAATAATCACGCAAAAAGTTGATATTTATGAAAAATCGCATGCCCGTACCGCGGTAGCCGCGACACTTGCTACGATAATTGTCCATAACTAATTAATTAAAGGGAAATTCCGGTCGAAATTGGTGTGCGAATCTTGCCAGAGGTTCTACCTTTGTCGTACGATCTTGAACGTTCATGAATTTTGCCAGGGAAAAGCGTAATTAACGAATAATCGTGAAATTAGAGCGAGAAGTACGTCTGTCCTTGTCGTACAATATGGCTGTCTTTGTCTGTGACGTCACTCGCGTCCGTCCTTGTCGCACGATATAGCTTTCCTTGTCTAACCTCCTCGTGCGTTCTATGTTCCTGTTACTTTCCGGCGATTTTAACCGAATTCGATAGATGGCAGTACATCTTCGTCATCGCAGACAAGGAACGCGATATTGCGCGACAGGATCAGATGTATGTTTTCGCGTGTTAGACGAGGAGCGCGACAGTGTACGACAGAGACTGCAGCACAGCGATTAGTCGCCACCTTCTCACCGCTAGGCGACGATAGGATTTCGAGGTCGACGAATCGACTAATCTTTTATTTATAACGAACGAATCGAGGGGATTAATTTGCGAGCTGTTGCATCTTCTTAATTTCTTCTTAATCTTTTAAATGCACGAGAAAAAATGCGTTCGTTTCGTTTCTCCACCTTTTCGTTCAGACGAGCGACGCGTATGTGTTGCGTGCGTCGTTAAAATACGTAAGTACACGTTCGGTCAAAATTAACGCACGATTTAACGATCTGTATAGGCATTGCGGAACAGGCGATCCTAGTTGTTCGAGCAAAAATAAGACGCAGCAACGTCGGTACAGCAGTTTGTTATATTAAAAAAAAAAAAAAAAAAAAAAAAAAACGAGAAGACGAATAATCATCGTCGCGATTAAGTACGTTGTGTGTCTGGGAGGATTTGTCGAAAGTGGATGGCATCGTTTCCCAGAATTGCCGCGGTTATTGGATATAAGGTCCGATTAATAATTCGAAAAAAATCGAACCGAACAAGAAGCTGAGGATCGTCGTAGCGTTAATTAGCAGCTGCCTATATACGATAAGAAGGGGATAAAAGATTTCCAGGAAATAATTCACGCGTATTACAGATTTTAGTAAGTAAATACCGTACGGATGCGAGTTATAAGGTATATCGCTGGCATCGTAACATCGAATTAAGATAAATCAGAGTTCGTACACGGGTAAACGTAATGCGTAGCAAACAGTCTGTGAGAATATTGTAAATATGTAAAAAATATTGCGTTGTCGATTCTTCCATTCAATTGTAAGACGAAGAAACGAGATGGCGTGAATATTGTATTGTATATTATGGAAATATTAGAAGAAAGAGAAAAAAATAAAAGATCGAAGTTAAAGTTAATCGAGTGTTTAATTATTTAGCCACCAGTAAGGCTCCTAGAACGACCAATTAAAATCCTAGAACGAGAGATACTGCAGAAAAACTGAAGTAAAAAGTTTCGAAACCAGACGCTCGAAAAATGTCCCCGTTCGTGATTCAATTTGCTCGAGTCCGAAAAACGGATCGAAAATCAGTCGACGTGACTCATAGAATTTTTACGATTCTTGGAAATGACGTCATTTCCCGGGAAACGCCAAAACTCCAAGAAATGACGTCAAATTCAGAGAATTTTCGAATGTTTACATGTTTCTTTTATTTACCTATGTTTGTTTTGCTTTCGCATTGTTTATTTACATACCGTGTGGTCTATTTACATTTTCAATGTTTATATATATCGAATTTCGGCTTTGTTTACAAACATTGGTTTGTTTATTTACATTTTCAATGTTTATTTACATTTTCAATGTTTGTTTACATTTCCAATGTTTATTTCCCTTTGTTTACAAACATTGGTTTGTTTATTTACATTTCCAATGTTTATTTCCCTTTGTTTACAAACATTGGTTTGTTTATTTACATTTCCAATGCTTATTTCCCTTTGTTTACAAACATTGGTTTGTTTATTTACACTTCCAATGTTTATATCCCTTTGTTTACAAACATTGGTTTGTTTATTTACACTTCCAATGTTTATTTCCCTTTGTTTACAAACATTGGTTTGTTTATTTACATTTCCAATGTTTGTATCCCTTTGTTTACAAACATTGGTTTGTTTATTTACATTTCCAATGTTTATTTACATTTCCAATGTTTATTTACATTTCCAATGCTTATTTCCCTTTGTTTACAAACATTGGTTTGTTTATTTACACTTCCAATGTTTATTTCCCTTTGTTTACAAACATTGGTTTGTTTATTTACATTTCCAATGTTTGTTTACATTTCCAATGTTTATTTCCCTTTGTTTACAAACATTGGTTTGTTTATTTACATTTCCGATGTTTATTTCCCTTTGTTTACAAACATTGGTTTGTTTATTTACATGTTCAATGTTTGTTTACGTTTCCAATGTTTATTTCCCTTTGTTTACAAACATTGGTTTGTTTATTTACATTTCCAATGTTTGTTTACATTTCCAATGTTTATTTCCCTTTGTTTACAAACATTGGTTTGTTTATTTACATTTCCAATGTTTATTTCCCTTTGTTTACAAACATTGGTTTGTTTATTTACACTTCCAATGCTTATTTCCCTTTGTTTACAAACATTGGTTTGTTTATTTACATTTCCAATGTTTATTTCCCTTTGTTTACAAACATTGGTTTGTTTATTTACACTTCCAATGCTTATTTCCCTTTGTTTACAAACATTGGTTTGTTTATTTACATTTCCAATGTTTATTTCCCTTTGTTTACAAACATTGGTTTGTTTATTTACATTTCCAATGTTTATTTCCCTTTGTTTACAAACATTGGTTTGTTTATTTACATTTCCAATGTTTATTTCCCTTTGTTTACAAACATTGGTTTGTTTATTTACATTTCCAATGTTTATTTCCCTTTGTTTACAAACATTGGTTTGTTTATTTACATTTCCAATGTTTATTTCCCTTTGTTTACAAACATTAGTTTGTTTACTTACATTTTCAATGTTTGTTTACATCCAGAATGTAAACAAACTTGTCGCCGAAACGTTGTACAATTTCTCGAAATTTGCTTCTCTTTTGTTGGTGAAAATGACGCGGAAGAAGGATCTCGGAGGGGATAGAGTCGAGGGTAAAGAAAGAAGATGAATTTTTCAAAATTGTTTTTTTATTTACATAAGATAATGTAACGTACAATGGCGTATACAATGGTTGATTTCAATTTTATAACGTAATGTGATACGATATAACGAATTTTTTTTTTTTTGTGTTCTTGTAATAGTGCGGCGGCTGTTTCTGGATTTGCATGCCTCACTAGTATGACCGTATCGTCCGCAAACGTCAGTGTTTTGCTATTGACAGTTGTTGGTATATCTGCCGTACGACATAACGTATGCCACTTATCATATAATTACTTAATTGAATACCTTATATAAAATCATAATTACATACGAATACAAAATAAGTAACATGGAAAATAAAAATTGCGTTTCAGATACTCGAAGCTACTTCTATCATCCAATTGTCTTTTGGCAGTTCTCCCCATATATGTACGAACTGTATTTTCCTTATTTTATCTGTTAACAGAAAGAAAATTATATAACAGAAAGAAAATTATATAATAATATAAAAAATACGTTAACATTATTAGGTAACGTGAAAAGAATAACGAATGATTAATTGAAATAATTAAATCTCTGTTGTGGAGACTACTGTGAAAATATTGCAATTTATTCCAGTCTGATTCAGAGGTTCGTCGATTCGTAACAGCGTGAGAGTTGTCCCTCGTGTATTCTTACCTACGTCCTGTTCCAACTAATTTCTAACTCGATTCTCATCAAAATCTTGAACGCGGTTTGCGAGTGAATCCTTCGATGATAGCATATTAGTCTCTAAAGATCTATTTTATCGACCGATATACCGTTCTAAAGTGGCGCTTGCAATTGGCGATAAAAAAGATCGTCCTGGGTTTTTCTATTTCTATTTCTCTAACGAAACGACGTTCTATCAAATTATCTATCAGCAATCCGCATATGTACTCTTGAACAACGATGCACTTGGTGCGCACGATGTACAGAATCGCCTAGTTACTTATCGTAGCATCGTTACCGATTCACCCTGAATACACGATCATATCGACAGATCGGTACGGCAGTGCAAGCGTTCGAAAGATCGCCACGATTCAAGTTGCGTGTCCGAGATACGTACGTTAGGCGTTAAGAAAAATACGATGAAACGGTTCCAATCCACGTCGCGACTGCTTCCCTTTCCGACGAAACCGAGACGGAATAAACAGTTTGCCGATGCTCTTCCTCGCTTGCCTTTGCCTGTTAATTGCTAGCGGCGGCTCGTGATAATTGGCATTTGGCAGAGAGTGATTCGAGATACGAGACAGCCGCTAGCTTCTTGGAAAGAATCCTTGTCTGTTTGTACGTTTTTCGCGTTGAATTTACGCGCCGACGTTAGTCCTCTCGTCCAACGCCGATCGTAGATACCGTTCAGAGACCCTTCGTCCTCCTCTTCCTCCTCCTCCTCCTTATTATACGTCGTCGGTACGTTTCTTCGTTTCCAAGGCATTCATTTTCTTTAACCAACCTCCTTTCGTATTTCCTTTTCGCCTTTGCTTTTATCCGTGCACTTGTTTCTGCGTGCACGTCGATTCGCTAAGCGCTGAATGCTTAGGCTCTGTGCGAGACGAGAGATTTTCTTCTCGTGCGATGTCCGCGACAGGCGCATGGCACGTTGGTAATCGTATTATAGTTACGTAAGACGGAACGCTTCTATTTTTCGTATAAAGATCGAAGGAGAAAAATATCGGTTGAATAAAAAGATTAGAAATTCTCAGAACCGACAATACGATTATCGTTACCGCGGCTCGTACGTCTACGTTCGTATATTTCTCTGGGATTACATTTTTTCTCATCTGAATTACGCGCTTAAAGGTAAAAGTAGGTCGATGTGAAAAGGGTCAATCGACACGAGACGACACGTCGTCACGACAGTAATTTCTTTTCGATCCGCTACAATTTACTCGTTTTTTTCCTTTTTCGAGTTCACGTTCGAATTTTGTGTTTTTTTTTTTCCCCCTCAAACTCTTTCTAGCACGTACGTATATGGTAACGAAGGACCGACGCCTAAACGTCCAAAGAGGAGAAGAGAGAAAGCGATCGTCGACGAGAGTTTCGATGGTTTCCGAGGCATCTCAAGTACGAGATCCACTCGAGAATGGTACGTGCTCGACAAACTCGAAACAATCTGTTGTTACATGCACAGAATGATCTCGATATTTATCATTTTAAAAACTTTATGACTCGCAATTCGACACGAGCGTCGTGCTCGTTTATCGAACGGAACGTAAATTTTATACCAACTGTTAGATCGCAGACAAATTTTTTTAGAAAAAGCAAGAAGCTACGTATTTGGAGTATCGTACGATAGAAACGATGAGTAGGGCTCCGCAGTTTTCTATTGCAAATTACAATAAAAAGTTCGCCACGATAGCCGTGGAACGCGATAAACCCAGTGCCGACTGAGACTAATTGCTACTCCGATTGCAATGTCCTCGGTTATTATTGTAATTTATAACTTTGGATCATTCGTTCGCGCGATCCATCGTTCGATGCAACATCGGTTGCAACATTCGAAGGTACGTGCACCATCGACCAAGATATCGGAAGAACGAAAGTGAAAAATTAGGCCACGCGCTGTTTTTCCGTCGCTCAATTGCTTTCTCATCGTTCCAACTGAGAAATCGACATGCTTCGTTACGATTACTGTTACAGCATGATTTTTGCTATACACAGACTCACGAAAGTATTCCAATACATCTTTTTTTTTTTTTCTTTATTTTATTTGGGAGAATTTTACAATCAATTCTCATTGAGAATTATAAGCAAATTATTCTGGCATGGTACTGTAACTTGGACAATAAGTGTTTATAGTATATGTTTAATTCTAATGTTTAAATCTAGTCGTAGAGTAGTTGGGTAACTAATGGGTTTTGGTGGACCAGTACATCACGAACTTATTATACTTTTTTTTTTTTATTTGCGTTTATTTTACAATCAATTCTCGTTAGAGAATTTTAAGTAAATTTATCTGGCGCGGTACTATGACATGGTTAATAAGTGTTTATAGTATGTTTGATTCTATTTGAATCTAGTGCTTAGGTCTAAGGTCTTTTTTTTTTTATTGATTATTTGTTTAAATTTTTACAATTTGTCCAGAAGGACATTTGGTAAAATATTATAGCTTAGAGAATAAAAATATAGCATGTGGATGGTTACCCCCAGCGGGGTTCCATAGGTCTAAGGTGTAATGTCTTTTTAGCCTGCGGATCTGTTCCGACGTGTCGAGTAGTTGAATAATTAGAGAGTTTTGGTGGTTGTTAACTCTTGTGCTATGTCTATTGCTGAATTTGGATAATTCTTCTTTGACTGTGGGTATCTCGAGGTCGTGACGTATCGTTTCGTTGGTGACGTACCAAGGTGCGTTTATTAGGGATCTTAAGGTTTTCGATTGGAATCGTTGATCCCATAACTGGATAGCATAGGTCCAAACAGGTTTTAATATGGCTTTGTATAGTGTAAATTTACTTTGCGTGTTTAAGTTGGAACGTCGGTCGATGAGCCAGTAGAATTTTTGAAATTTTGCTTTGAATTGTTTAGTTGTATCTAAGATGTGTTGTATTACACGTGTCGTAGAAAACATCTTAAAATTTCATTAACGTTATTTCCATACTCGACGACTGTTATGAAAATATATACAGAAGTTACGAGAGATGGTATCCCGCTGGGGGTAGCCATCCACACGTTATTTAGCAATTAAGCTAGAAAAATTTACCGAATGTCCAGCTGGACAAATTGTAAAGTACAAATTAAATAATAATGAAAAAAAAAATAAAGTTACAAGAGATATTTAGTGGAACCACGTCTAATACGTTTTAAATAAATGCGATTTAAAATTGAGCGGTATATCAAAAAACTGAAATCTTCTTGTCACGATATTACGTTAAACAAAATTCTTGCAACGTGGAATACATGGATCCCTTCATTTACCTAAGATTTTATAATCTCGATACAAAATTTCATACGAGGTAATAATTTACTGGTTTCTTAATGATATTCGGGTAGCTTTTTTCCTTTAAGTAGCCTAATACTTGTAAATAGGGATGTACGTGTATTGAACTGACCACCCGCGCGCGACTGGATCGAAGAGGAATCGACGACGAGTGGACCAGCGGAAAGAAAGACGAAAAGGAAGGGACGTTGAAGAAGAAGAAGAAGACGCAGAAGAAGAAGAACCGTAGGAGGAAGTTTTTGCTCGGTACACATGTGGCTAGCGGCGATTCGGCTGTGATAAAAGCTCGGCCCGTTGCTCGTGCCTCGCGGCCTCGCGAGACCAACGACGCCGGCCAACATACATACTGGAACAGCGGCCGGACGAGAAAAGGCCTTCTTCGGCAAGTTGAGCGAATCGCGTGTGCGATGGTGCGCACATCCGCGCCACGAAAGAACGAGATAGAGCCGAGGATCGAGATGTGTCGCGCGTTACGCACGTGCGCTACCCTTCGATCCTTCTTCCTCTCGTTGCCTCCACTCAGCGCCCTTTACAATCCCTGGTCGCTGGTCATCGAATTAGAACCATTGAAAACTTTCCATCCTCGTCCATTCTGTCAAAAGCGAGATCTGATAACAAAGTGAATTATTACGGCCTTTTTTTTGTATTAGTTATTATGAAATTTTATTTTATTGAATACATTGTACGAATTGTACCATAGTTTGACTATGTGTACTATGTTTCTTTTTTATTTGGTAGAATTTTCACAATCAATTCTCATTGAGAATTATAAGTAAATGATTCTGGCGTGGTACTGTAACTTGGATAATAAGTGTTCATCGTATATGTTTGAAACTAGTTGAATCTAATGTTTAAATCTAAATGGTAATGCCTTTTTAGCCTGCGCATCTGATCCGTCGTGTCAAGTAAGATGTGTACCCTGTTTTGTTTTTATTTGGTAGACTTTTCACAATCAATTCTCATTGAGAATTATAAGTAAATGATTCTGGCGTGGTACTATATCTTGGATAATAAGTGTTCATCGTATATGTTTGAAACTAGTTGAATCTAATGTTTAAATCTAAATGGTAATGTCTTTTTAGCCTGCGCATCTGATCCGTCGTGTCAAGTAAGATGTGTACCCTGTTTCTTTTTTATTTGGTAGAATTTTCACAGTCAATTCTCATTGAGAATTATAAGTAAATGATTCTGGCGTGGTACTGTAACTTGGATAATAAGTGTTCATCGTATATGTTTGAAACTAGTTGAATCTAATGTTTAAATCTAAATGGTAATGTCTTTTTAGCCTGCTGATCTGATCCGTCGTGTCAAGTAAGATGTGTACCCTGTTTTGTTTTTATTTGGTAGACTTTTCATAATTAATTCTCATTGAGAATTATAAGTAAATGACTCTGACGTGGTACTATATCTTGGATAATAAGTGTTCATCGTATATGTTTGAAACTAGTTGAATCTAATGTTTAAATCTAAATGGTAATGTCTTTTTAGCCTGCGCATCTGATCCGTCGTGTCAAGTAAGATGTGTACCCTGTTTCTTTTTTATTTGGTAGAATTTTCACAGTCAATTCTCATTGAGAATTATAAGTAAATGATTCTGGCGTGGTACTGTAACTTGGATAATAAGTGTTCATCGTATATGTTTGAAACTAGTTGAATCTAATGTTTAAATCTAAATGGTAATGTCTTTTTAGCCTGCTGATCTGATCCGTCGTGTCAAGTAAGATGTGTACCCTGTTTTGTTTTTATTTGGTAGACTTTTCATAATTAATTCTCATTGAGAATTATAAGTAAATGACTCTGACGTGGTACTATATCTTGGATAATAAGTGTTCATCGTATATGTTTGAAACTAGTTGAATCTAATGTTTAAATCTAAATGGTAATGTCTTTTTAGCCTGCGCATCTGATCCGTCGTGTCAAGTAAGATGTGTACCCTGTTTTTTTTTTTATTTGGTAGACCTTTCACAATTAATTCTCATTGAGAATTATAAGTAAATGACTCTGGCGTGGTACTGTAACTTGGATAATAAGTGTTCATCGTATATGTTTGAAACTAGTTGAATCTAATGTTTAAATCTAAATGGTAATGTCTTTTTAGCCTGCGCATCTGATCCGTCGTGTCAAGTAAGATGTGTACCCTGTTTTTTTTTTATTTGGTAGACTTTTCACAATCAATTCTCATTGAGAATTATAAGTAAATGACTCTGGCGTGGTACTGTAACTTGGATACTAAGTGTTCATCGTATATGTTTGAAACTAGTTGAATCTAATGTTTAAATCTAAATGGTAATGTCTTTTTAGCTTGCTGATCTGATCCGTCGTGTCAAGTAAGATGTGTACCCTGTTTTTTTTTTATTTGGTAGACCTTTCACAATCAATTCTCATTGAGAATTATAAGTAAATGATTCTGGCGTGGTACTGTAACTTGGATAATAAGTGTTCATCGTATATGTTTGAAACTAGTTGAATCTAATGTTTAAATCTAAATGGTAATGTCTTTTTAGACTGCGCATCTGATCCGTCGTGTCAAGTAAGACGTGTACCCTGTTTTTTTTTCTTTTTTATTTGGGAAAATTTTCACAATCAATTCTCATTGAGAATTATAAGTAAAATGTGTACCATGTGACGCGAAGTTTTACATAGAGCGCGACAACGTTAATTTCAAATGGCGAGTTTGTTTCTGAAGAATTAAAAGTGCCGAAACTCTTTTCATTTCGACGCGAAAGAAAGTGAAATTTGATTTCGTAATATCAACCCTCGAGATTGTGGAAATCTCTGGGGAATGTTACAAGTGGGTGCAAGGATTTACGAGTTTTCCAGAAAATCGCGGGTCGACGTTTTTACGACATCGTTCAACGTTCTCGCTCGTAAAATTCTAGCTGTTGGTCGCGTCGATACGTTTGTAGCCGATAACAACCAGACCTCGATTAAACGAGTGGTCGATTTTAAATAGTTATTTCCGTTCTCTCTCTCTTCGTTTATTTTTTTCTTTTTTCCTCGGTTTTCTTTCCTTCGCGTTTCTTTCTCAAGGATATACATCCTTGCGAGTGAAATTCTTCAGCTATATTTTCTATCGTTCTGTTAAAATAAAACGTCCGTAACTATTACGTGGACGATTATATTTCTGCTCCAGTTCGTTATAATTTATTTAATAAAGCGATTCGATTGAACAAAAACAAACGATAGTTTCGAATCTTTAAATTCTACCGAGTGGTAGATCGCCAATTTCGAGTATGAGAGATCTACAAAGCTTCGTTGATATTTATCGTTTAATATCGAATTACTCACCGATTGGATTTACGATCGAAGATGGTGGTCGAACGTGGCGCTGTGGGTCAGCGCAACTGCTCGTAAAAGACCAGTGACTTGTTTCGTCTAATAGCTCAAAACATTGTCGGCCCCGCGTAGCTGCCACCGCCTTTACGCTCTCCTCGATAAATTTTCTCGCGGTCCTGTCAAAATAACGTCGGACCGGACCAAGAGAGAAAGAAGGAAGGAGAATAAATCTCGCGTGATTTCGTGGCCGTCGAAGCACGCCGGCCACAAGTTTATCGACTCGAAACACGAGAACGACCATGTCCCGTCTCGTGGCCCAATTTGCCAAGGATTTCTTTTACGAGCCACCGCTCGAGTCGCTGAGAAGAAATAAAGAAAAAGTAGCGAAACTCGCTCCTTCTCGTAGATCCGTAACAAAATGGACTTAGGTTGGCCAGTCTATGACTGCATCGAATATCGTTCTACGTCCAAGGACACGTGGATGCGTGTGCACGGTTGTTTTATTGCACCGATGATCACGACGAACCTGAAAGAAACGCCAGACGGTGAGAGAACGATTTCTCTATTGGCTTCGATACACAAGTTTCAACGAGCTATGCTCGCTACACCGTGGGCCTAAATTCGAGATACGAAGCAAGTCTAACGAGAGGAGATTCTTTGGCTCCGAATAAAACAAAAATTAAGAATAACAAGATACTTTTAGAAGCTTTAGCTTCGAGAAGCTGTTGGATTTGAAAATTCGTCAAGTATGATCGGTCAAGTTCCAACTAGACGGCAGTTTACTTCGCTTGTATCGCGAATTCAGGCCCACGCTCTACTGTATGAAAACGGTATTTGTACAGATACCACTTAAGAGCTAGCATATCGAGTTTCGTGCGATCTGGTAGTATCTTCGTACGACTAGAAGAATGCTAATACTATGAAAATGAAAGACGAAACGAAAGAAAGACCAAGGTACGTGCAAATAATTTTCGTAGCCACCGTGTATTACGTGGTCACCTGGTGGTAAACTCGATCTGTAGGAACAAAGTGGAGAAAGAAAAGGGGTTAAATTCCGGTGATCGAGCTGGAGAACACTCTGGTCGTCCTTTCCCCGAGCTGTCAGGAATATGACGCGCTAAGAGGGTCGAAAGCAACCCATCGTCTAAGAGTCATGACGGTGTAGATGACTGTTAGGACGGATACCATCTCTAGAATCTAGAGTTTCTTTTCTCTCTTTCTCGCTCTCGTCTGGCTGCGTTCTCTCAAAATTCCACGGCTGCAGCTCGAACGTTTGGTTTTTCTTAAGTTCGGTTCGTTTGACACTTGATAGCGCTCGAGCATGCATACATAGCCGGCCGCATAGCACGATGCGTTCCGAGTTCGCGCGGGATAGCCTGCTGCTGCTGCAGCACTCGCGAGCCATCTTCTTTCGTTTCTTCTGCCTTCCCTTCTTTCTTCGCTTCCGCTTCTCTAGTTTCTTCGGCCTCTCCGCGAGAAGTCGTTTCTTGCCGTTGCTTCTTCGTTCGATACCATCTTCCCGTTTGATAAATCACTACCGGAAATTCCGACAAAAAACCACGTTGCTTGTTCGTGCTCTAGATACTCGATCGACGGCCCAGCAGCCTGCATCCGCTTGTTTCCTCGAGAAAACCACGAAAACAGGCCACGCTCGTCCGATTTTTCTTCGTCTTCGAACAAAACATCGATGCTCTTACCAGATGAAATTTGCCTCGGTGGCGAGATAAAGCGGGTCCGAAATATTAACTCGCCGATTCAAGGATATACAGTTAGTCATGAAAATCTTCTAAAAATAGATGTACAACGTATACATTGAACACATCTTTATGTAAATCTTTATGTACGTATCACAGATTTTCTTTGGCGAGGTCACCGGGCTGTTTTCTTTTTAGTCTTCTTTCTATCAGAGGTTCGCTCGCTTCGGTGGCCACCTGGTTTGGACGCGTCGTCGTTCTTTCCTCGTACTTTTCTGCGTACCTGCCGATTGCTTCTTTGACCGTTGGTATTTTTAAGTCTTTGCGTATATCCTCGTTTCTGACGTACCATTGGACGTTGACTATCGTTCTCAGTATCTTCGATCGTAGCGACTCTAGTTTATTTAAGTGGCTCATTGCCGCTGTCTCTCATCGCGGTATTCCGTACGTCCAAATTGGTTTTATTATCGTTTTGTAGATTTTTAGTTTATTTTCTATGCCGAGTTTAGAGTTTCGACCACTTAGCCAGTACATCTGTCTTCCTCTTATCCGTATTTTGTCTAGAATTCACTTAGTATGTTGTTCGCGTGTAA
Organism: Bombus fervidus; assembly: GCF_041682495.2. Taxonomy (NCBI): domain Eukaryota; kingdom Metazoa; phylum Arthropoda; class Insecta; order Hymenoptera; family Apidae; genus Bombus; species Bombus fervidus. The sequence continues at coordinate 10,533,382 of NC_091528.1, forward strand.
GTTGCGCGTCCAAGTAGAGTCTTAGGTATTTAACTTCCTTCGTTTGTGTCACGCGCGTGCCATTCAATTGGATATTTCGTGGTTATATCACGGATGATCGACGAATTTGGGTCGATCTCGTGGCATCGTAGGAATTTATCTAGTTTAAACCGATCATTTTCAGTCCTGGTTTTCTCCTCGTTTTTCCAACCACCGTACCAGATATATCGTTGTACGATCGTTGCAGTTTCCACGAACATGGCAATATCGATTGGAAAGATCGAGCAATTTTTTCCCTCATAGTCTTCCATCTTTTCCTCTCCTCTTGTAGTCGTTTTCTCCTCGATGAATCATAAATTTCGAGACGCGCGCCGTGAAGCGCGTGCTGCGACGTGCAATGCTCGCGAGACAGAGGCTCCTTTGTGCGTACAATTTATTTATCCGTCAACAATTACACCCCGAGACGGTGAATGAAGAAGGCACGCGATCTCCGTGATTCGATCGTTTCCAAGATCCGAGAGGAACGCGCGTTTCCTGTCCCATCCTCGTTGCGTCTCTCCTGCGATGTATTTCAGCGACTTCCAAACAAAATCAGCTTTCACAATGATCTCAGAATCAAATCTATCTGTCAAATCATTGTGAAAACCAGTTTCGTCTTTTACAGTAGTTTTATGCGCGTCGAACGATGATCGCTGTTGTCGACTACCTGTTTGCAAGGAAACAAAATCGACGATTTCCCTGTGCTTTGTCCTATAGCGAGTTGTTAGCAGCGAGTGAAACGTAATTATCATCGAAAAGATCATTACGAGACCTCGGGGATATTCATGCAAATTAGAATTTCTACGATTAAACGAGTAGGTAAGTATCATAGTTGGAATATTCTATACATTTGTCTATGTTACTTGAAAATTCGCAGTCTAATAATCATGGCTACGTGCTAATAACGAACAAACTTTCTACGAAATATGTCGATATTCGAAGAACAGCCGACGATCTAGCTTTTCTGCTTGATCATTCAGTTTCCAGCGGTATTACGAATTGATACAACCGAGTAGAGCTGTTGACTCGCTTATGTTACGTCTAAAACAAATAAGATTAATGTTACTATCTTCTGACGATCTTTGTTCCACGCTGAAGATCAGTGGTACAATCTACGGTTCGCAGTTTCTTCGTTAAGTTAATTAAATTCTATACACTGGTACGATATTTTAAATTTTTGTCTGAAACTGAATTAGTAGATTGCGCGCGTTGTTGCAAATACGTTTTTCCTTCTACGTTCTTCCAAAAAATTGTCCGATTCTTAGCCAGGCTAAGCATCATTGATTAAAGAAGCCTTGTATTTTTCAGACCGCACAACATTTCCATTATCGTGGAATGCGATAGCGCGGCTCATTAATAACGAGGCCGCGATGACGGAGAAATCGTAAATCCATACAGGAGCTAGAGCCGGCCGAGTTCTTTTTCTTTTTCCTTTTTTTCTTTCTTTCCTTTTTGCAAGCTCACGCTAATAACCGAACGTGAGGATCAATCGACGTATACTATTTTGCACGTGCGTTATCGGCGAGTCGATAACGCGTTGACGGTTACACCAGGCCCTGATAAAGATACGACGTGACCCTGCGACCCCATGACGATTCCGTGGAACCGGACGAGACGAAGGAAAAGAGCCCTGGACGATCGCGAAAGTATAGACGGCAAACAACGACGAGAGTGACCCTGAGAAATTCGTGTTGTAGGATCTCAACGACCGATGATATTTCTCCGCTCTTCTGTTTGCATAAAGTCACGAGTTTAACAGATACGAAATTGACGAAGATATACGACGTACGATATCGTAACGATTCGTAACACTGTATAGATTCGTTGCTGGTTACGCGTATCCTATCGAATCCTTCCGAGAACCGTTTTGTCGTTTTTCTTTTATCTAATTAACGCGATGCGATCACGAGACGCGCTCCTTCTCGTTCAGCCGGTCGTAAAAGTTAACGAGCAAGGTTCGCCACAATATCGCAACATAACCGATTGCTGAAGGTCTTTGCGCACAAGTTTGAGCAACGGCTTATTAGACGAATAAGCAAAATTTCGTTCTATCTTTCGATCATCGTTGGTTGCATCGAAATTCCCTCTAGATCGAAGGAAAAGTGTATCGGAGTTATTTTTTTTTTTTTTTTTTATACTTGAATGTGTCGTTTTCCATCAACTTTCGTAAAAAATATAAAGTACCGACACGGTAGACAATCACGTTATCGACCAGTGGTTTCCAAGTTGTTTTACTAAACGAAGGTATAGGTGGTAGTCGTTCGTACTCACTGTTGCTTCGCCAATGACGCGATCTTCGTTACCAACGGTGTTCTACTTTATCTACCGTTGGGAAACGCAACGTTCGAAAGCAAACGCGTTCCCACATAGAATGAAACGTGCTGCTACAGTTTTCCGCCTACCGTATACGTCATTCCCGACATAGCGACAAGGAGGAGATACAATTTCCCTTGAAAATATCGCGATATTTCCCTGTTGAAAGTTTAGCGAACGAAAGTAATTTTTGAAATTTCATCGATTATTACGTCGCGGTAGGTTTTTTCCACTGAAAAAGAGCGGTGGTGGGAAAAAGGATTCGAAGAAACGGAGCGAAGGCTATCACGCGACAGGGCGTAGTAAGAGGAAGAGAGGCATAAAAGTCATTCAGTCCACTGTCCAACCATTGATAGAGGCGACGAAGCGAGGTCAGCTATTTGTACGCGTGACAGACCCCTCCAGAGAATCTCGCGTGCAGATGTGGATCGAGGTACACGAGCATACATGTACGCATGTATGCACGCGTACATCACACGCATCGTCGATCAGCGTGCGTTTTATCCAGGCTGTGAAAATTCTTTTCAAAATTACGATATATCACACCGACGCGAATCCTCGGATTAAAAAATCCCAGGAAACACGTATTATACAATCCTTTCTACAATCTCTTTTATAATTCGCAATAATATATTTGTCTGCCTTTATGTCCGTTCCTTCTGCGAAAAAGCCATTCGATTTACGGCAAATGGCTGACTTTTCCATTCCATTCGAGCAATAATCAAAATGACGCCGTGCAAACGCTCTTACGTAACTACGCGTTATAGTCGAAAAATATTACAAGATCGGTTATGCGCGTATACGCGCAACGAAGGAATCGGCACGCAGCTCTTTTGTTCGATCATTATCAACGCATCATCGAAATCACGTACTTACGTAGTAGAAAACTTTTTCCATGCAGGAGTGGCGCGGGGAACACCTTGACAAGGCTGCCACTCTTGGAATTCGTTTCTCCCTCGGCATTCCGACGAAGTGCGTAATTGAACGAGCGAAACAGCGCATCGCGGTGAATAAGCGTGGACAATGAGCGAGACGGAGAACCGAGGAGCAACTAGTCGAGAGGAATATTACGCGGGATGAAACGAGTGAAAAGGAGTGTCGAGAAAAGCAGGAACGATTATGTGTGCGATACGAAAGGAGGGCAAATTCGAAGCATCGCGAACGAGGATCGCTTTAGCACGGTATACAGGATGTTCCGGTATTGACGGTACACAATCGGCAAGAAGGTGATCCAAGAAGGTGGAAAAAAGATTTTGTTCGCGAGACCACGCTATCGAGACTTTAGCTTCGTATCCGAGAAAAATCGTATTTGAAAATTTGTCAAAAGTATTGGAACTTGACTAATATCGGCCTGGATGGAAGCGAAGAATCGACAAGAATTTGTTCTACGTGTGGAAATAAGTAAAACATGTGGATAATAAACAATACTTTTCGTAGGATGTTTCGTTTGCGAGGAAATGAAACTCGAACCAACCCAATTCTTAATCAAACGCGGAGAAAATTCCACTTTCTTTAAAACCAGGCTTTCAAAGTCAGTTTTCTCGAAAATCAAGCCTGAAATGAAAAAAAATGTAGATAATAAACAATACTTTTCGTTTGCGAGAAAACGAAACACGAAACTTGATGATCGAGCACGCGCAAACCGACCCAATTCTTAATCGAACGCGGAGAAAATTCCACTAGGTTTTCAAAGTCAGTTTTCTCGAAAATCAAGCCTGAAATGAAAAAAAATGTAGATAATAAACGATACTTTTCGTAGGATGTTTCGTTTGCGAGAAAACGAAACTCGAAACTTGATCGAACACGCGCGAACCGACCCAATTCTTAATCGAACGCGGAGAAAATTCCATTAGGTTTTCAAAGTCAGTTTTCTCGAAAATCAAGCCTGAAATGAAAACAAAATGTAGATAATAAACGATACTTTTCGTAGGATGTTTCGTTTGCGAGAAAACGAAACTCGAAACTTGATCGAACACGCGCGAACCGACCCAATTCTTAATCGAACGCGGAGAAAATTCCACTAGGTTTTCAAAGTCAGTTTTCTCGAAAATCAAGACTGAAATGAAAAAAAATATAGATAATAAACGATGCTTTTCGTAGGATGTTTCGTTTGCGAGAAAAAGAAACTCGAAACTTGATCGAACACGCGCGAACCGACCCAATTCTTAATCGAACGCGGAGAAAATTCCATCAGGTTTTCAAAGTCAGTTTTCTCGAAAATCAAGCCTGAAATGAAAAAAAATGTAGATAATAAACGATACTTTTCGTAGGATGTTTCGTTTGCGAGAAAACGAAACTCGAAACTTGATCGAACACGCGCGAACCGACCCAATTCTTAATCGAACGCGGAGAAAATTCCACTAGGTTTTCAAAGTCAGTTTTTTCAAAAATCAAGCCTGAAATGAAAAAAAATGTAGATAATAAACGATACTTTTCGTAGGATGTTTCGTTTGCGAGAAAACGAAACTCGAAACTTGATCGAACACGCGCGAACCGACCCAATTCTTAATCGAACGCGGAGAAAATTCCACTAGGTTTTCAAAGTCAGTTTTCTCGAAAATCAAGACTGAAATGAAAAAAAATATAGATAATAAACGATACTTCTCGTAGGATGTTTCGTTTGCGAGAAAACGAAACTCGAAACTTGATCGAACACGCGCGAACCGACCCAATTCTTAATCGACCGCGGAGAAAATTCCACTTTCTTTAAAACCAGGCTTTCAAAGTCAGTTTTCTCGAAAATCAAGTCCGAAATGATTTGCAAGCCTGAAATAAAAAAAAAAAAAAAAAGTATTCTATATTTTCGATCCATTTCTTAAATATGGAACCAGCCCCTGCTCGATTCTACCATCAATACTGGAACACCCTGTGTATAGCTTTCTAGTCGGGCTTACAAGGTCGACCGTTCACCGTTCCACGAAATTCGCGACACGTTCTAACGTAGCGACGGTATCGGTGAGGAATGGCAGCTCGTTCCGTGGCACAGGAAGCTCGTCATGGAATCGAGCGTTAAATACGCTCGGTACGCCGATCGAAGTAGTTGGCTATCGAGAGAGGCAAGGAAGGAGAAAGAGGGCCACGAGACGAAACGTCGGCAGAGGTTGCTGAACTTTCTACGAACGATTAGCGCGCGCGCACGATGGCATCGTTCGAATCGGTAGTTTAGCCAGAAAACGGAGCTTCCAGGGCATATTGTCACGTAACGCGCGCCCGTGGAAGTCGAACAGCATTCCCTTCGCGTGGTCGTTGCTCCTACTTTCGCGGATTCATCGTCGTACCGCTTTCAAGTTCACCGATCGTCCGAAACTTTCGACGCGTGATCCTGCGTCTATTAAGCTGCGTCCTCACCGAGCCAACCAACGACCAACAACTTTTTCTCGCCTGCTGTTGCTGCATGTTGCAAACGGTAGGTAGCCGACTCTCGGAAGCCTGCGATCAACTCCGTCATTTTCTAACTTTCTCAGTTTCATCATCTGCAAACGTGATTACATGGTATTAAACTTCTCAAAGAAACAAATTATTTACAAACTATCTTTATAAACGTATTTATCGCAAAAAAAAAAAAAAAAGAAAAAATAACACAGATAAAGATAAATTCCAGTTCAGTACTCGCTTTCTTTTCTTTTAAATTATGGAGTTAATCGATGTAGCTGTCAAAGCGATATTTGTTCTTGGTAACGTAGCAAGTTGTCTACGCGCGAATGCGTTGTGAAACAGTGGAGAAACTATACGAACGTTTGTTTCTTTATTTTCCTTTGATCTTTGTCGAAACAGGCAACAGGTAGTAACCCCTTTTGTTATGGAGTACGGAAACGCGAAGAAACAAAGAAGATCGGGCAACGATCGGCAACTTTTTCACCGAGTATGGCACATGGACGAGAAGTTTTTCGTTGCTGCTTCGGCGAGCAAACAGCTTGAAAAGATACGAAGAGACACCGCGCGATAAACAATAATTTTTTCAGAAAATATGGGACATGGACAAAAGGTTCCTTGTTGTTGAGGACTTTAGAATGCCATCCAATGGACCATCGACTCCTTTCCCTTTTGCTTTCTCTTCGTTTCTCATTTCGGACCGATTATAGCCGATGAAAGACAAAACGCGGATGGATAGTAAAGCATCGTGAAAAAAGATGGACAATGTCGTAGCAGATGGAGGACCGCGTGGGCCGTGCGATTCCGCGACACTCGGCTACGTGGATCGCGTCATCCTTCTATTCTCGGATCGTCTAATTGTTCTAATTAAGAGGATTGCAGCTCTGGAATAACTCGACGAGTTTATATTTGTCCATGGACGCAGATGCGAGCGAAACGTGTTAACGGGTTGAAGAACGAGGAGTAGCAACGGCTGAGACCATCGAAATGAAACCGTTGCCGAGACGAAGATGGACGACGCGATGTTCTACCTTTGATCGTTTACGCTTTACATCTCCCGGCACCGACCTCCTTTTGCGAAGTTGGTTGAAAAGCCGTGGACTACGTTTAGACCGGAGATCTTTCTCGAGTGCTCTCGGGACTCTGATCCGGTTGGCAACTGGAGAGAAAACGAGGGAGGAAGAGCGAAAAAGAGGGAAGAGGAGGAAGAGCAGCGAAGAAAGAGGATGAAACGATAAAGTCGAGAAGACGAAGTCGAATCGAGGAGGTAGGAGACTAAGGGGAGAAGCGAGTCAACGAAGTAGGCATTTACGAAAATATAGGACACATGCATAATTTTTCGAATACAGTAGTCCTGCACGGTACAGTGTACGGTAGACGGTAGATATAATGGAAACTCGCCAATTTCCTCCACTGTCCACTGTTACTTTGTTCGTATAACAAAAGTTCGTGCTCGGATAAGTGAATCGAACCGGCAAAAGTTAAAGTTAAAAATCAATTTCGTTCCAATAGATGCAGTCCTGATGGGTTGACGATTCAACGACCACGATTTGTCCATAGACGATCGTTCTGAAATTCTGAAATAACAAAATCGGTATCGGGCAGTAAATAAGAAAGTGAGAAGAAGCGATAGATAGCGGCAGGTAGGTAACGGTGGATGCAATTTTTATCGAACAGATAGGCGAGATGTGTGTAAAGACGAGGCAGTCGGAGCAACGGAGCGAGAGCAACGAATGAAAGGAGTGGGCAAAGAAACTAAGGCGAACGGAGACGAAAACGGAGAGAAAGACGAGGACGAAGATGAAAAGGAAAATGAAGATGAAGAGCGAACGACTGACGAAGACTCCTCTGGCGAAGAAGTAGGAGGAAGAGTAGAAGGAGAAGGAGAACGACCACCTATACAAGGACCTACGCGGCCAGTGGGAATGGAATGCAGGTACGAGTCCAGTCGGCGACTTTACTCTTGCCTCCTCACCTCCTGATCAGCCTCCTTCACCTTTTCGTTCTTTTCTTCTTCCTCCTCTTCTCTTCTTTCTTCTCTTTTCTCCTCTCTTCTCGATGCCTCTACTAGGGAGCAGACCCGCTGCTCACCGAATCACCGTCGTGTTCCACCTACCGGCTTCACCACCTACTACTACTCTGCAGCTCGTACCACTTCTACCATTCTATACCGCTACTACTAATAATGATATCACCGCCGCTATTGTCACTGTCATCTGCCCCGATGCGGTCTTTTGCATCTACTCACAAGCTAGTTATTAATTCTCATGTTATAATCATTTTGGATCGCGATCGTTTGCCGACCAAGTATCCTAGTTTTTCTATCATTACTATATCGTACTGTATATACGTAAATATAATGTACGACCATTGTATGTAATCGCGATAGTCGAGTCTCGTTACAGTGCGCTAACGATACTTTTTAACGTTACGTATGAAACTCGTGATATATTCATTGTCGATTGTCGCGTCAATTTTCGAAAAATTCATTGGGTGTTTAGCAGAATGTAGCAGAAACCGATGGTAAAAGGAAATATATAGACGGAATGTGGGAATAGAAAACGACGGAGTTTTTCTTTTTTTCTTTTTTACAAGGAAAGCGTGAAACTGACGCGTGAAAGCGGGACGACGATAATTCGAGATCGAATTTGGCGATTAGGGTCGATCACCCAGCAGCGGTGGCGGTGGAAAGGGTCTGCAAGTGGAATGCGGTCGACGCGAGGCCCTGCCGTGGGAGACAGCCGAACGACTACACTGACTTACTAGTACATACATCCGGATTCGTTGTTGACCATGCGATTCGTTGATTTATCAACCTAGACGACTCTTCTATTCTCGGCTAATCAACTCCGTTCCTTCTTAATTTCTTCGTTTTATCGCGTAAATACACGATTAATATTCAATTCTCAAGAGAGTAATGTACGGCTTGCTCGTACAAGTTGGTTTATCGCGAGAAAATGACACAAATTATTATTTGTAAATTCTAGAGTAAATTTAAAAGGCTTGTAAACGAGTCCGCTGTTAACATCCTCGTTTCCTTGTCCTCTTCGATTCTATCTTCACGAGGCTCGTGTCGAATTACGAGAAGGCATGAAAGCGGTATGATCGTTCGAAGATGGATTCGTCGTCGATATCGTCGAGTGTAGTGGAAGTACGCCACGGGTATCATCGTGCGAACGACGCACGGAATACCAAACGAACGCGGCGTAGAAACGATAGGAAACTTCGGTTGGCCGCGGTTAGCACGGTTGCTCGACTTTGCTATTCTCTTGTTACTATTCGCTCTGCTGGACTTTGTCTCGGTCTATAGAATCTACGCGAATAGACGAGGAACATTAAGGATCTCGATCTCGATCGAATATCGAGAAATACCGATGCTTCCGCCGTTCAAGGTGGCAAGACGAGCGGTCATCGTTTCAAGGTTACGAATACCGATGTCCGTCGCCATTATAATATGATAATTCGCATCGATGATTCTTCGATGAATAATGGAGGACTAGTGGCGTCGTGTGCGTTATGTCATTGTCAATCTTGGCGCGTTACGATACACAGGAACCGCTTCATAATAGAGCAGCCACGATTCGCGTTTCCCGACGTTTCCTCGTTTCGTTTTCGCGTCCGATTTATCGCCGTTACCTTGAATCCCAAATCGCTGTCCTGGATCGTTTTTCGCGTTTGATCGGAAAGAAAGAAGATCGTTGCTTTGTTTTCAACGGATTCTGCGCGTGATTTAGAATCTCGCGGTTTTGCGAGTCAATTGCGATCGAGCTGGATAGCGTTCTTCCGATTTTTGCGCGCGTTTCTTTGCGGTTCTTGTTGAAAGGCAAATATTTTCTCGCGAAATAGTTCTCGTGGTCGACCGTGTTCAACGAAGCTTGTTCCTTGCAAACACGAATTTCCAGCAGGAATTCTCGATAGTTCATACGGACCATTGAATTTGGATTGAGGATGAACGCGGAGGAATTGGAACGGTCATGGCAGACCTTTAGGTATTTTCGAGGTTGTCGATTCTAAACGAGCGATCAGAATCTTCTCGCATAATTGTCAAATATCCATGCGCGATAGTGACAAGTTTGGAAATCAACCGACAATAATAAACAACGAGACTTATAAATATTGTACTGATATTGTATTGATAAATTTCGTACAAGAAGATGTAGACGTCGTGTCGTTCTTTAACCAAAAATGTCTATAATCGAACGGTGAATGTAAGTGAATTTCAGATAAATTTCAGGGAGAAGCGAAAGAACGAGAATGAATTCGATGATAAGTATTGGCGAACGAAAAGCAGACCAACGGATGGTCAATTGCAGGTGCAACGCAGTCCTCGCGAGTTCCACACGCTTTTCTATATCTATACGTGTATACGTCCATGTGCATAGAAACGTGCACGCGTATACGTAGAACGACCATAGTCTCAGCGTGGGACCAAAGCGACTCAAAAAGTCGCACGCCGTGCAGAGGCTCTCAGGCAACGAACGCGGCGAACTTGAATGCGGCTCGCGAATGGAGAGACGAACCGCGGCTTCCACGAAATCTTCAATGCACCTTTCAACCGTGGGCTCGACCGTTTGAAAGAGTTTGCCTCCCCACGTCTTCTATCTTCGATCCATCGACGAACTCGCAGCCTGCGACGAGAGAAACCGGCTACGCAAATTTTCAGTTCTCTTTGGTCAACTACGTTTCAAACTTCTCGCGATTGTCCACCGGCAAAAACCGTTTTGACCCTGTGAAACTAACTTCTAAACGCTCCATCTTCTTCCCTTTCGATTCGTAACTTCGGGAGAGAGGGTCTGGTTTCTGAATATTGAAAACATCGTCGTGATCTCGCTGGATGAGTTTCAGAGGGACACAATGGATGCTGGTTTGAATCGTTGTAGTCATGCTCGTCGTCGTGATTATAGCCGATGCGGTTGTCTACGCAACGGTATAATTCGTCGTAACGAGAGCAGCAGCTGGTGTTCCTGTCCAGGTGAAGAAAAAGGAGCGAGTGGAAGAAAAGAAAAAAAGAAGGGAGGGGGAAAGAGAGACGGAAGAATGAAAGAAAAGACGGAAGCGGACGCGGCAGAGGAGAGGAGCGAAAACAGCGAACTCTGAGAGAGCGCTTCTCAGGCTTTTCCGCTCGCATTCCCACTCGCGTTCGGTCTAATCGCGATGAAGAAAGAAGGTAGTTGGGGGCCGTGGGTCCGAAAAAGAGAGCTCGGGATGGGCACGTGTCTCGAACAGGACATCTGCCTCTAAAAAGGACCCACTGTTACGTCCCTATTATATCGTTTACCTTAGCAGCGAACCGCGTCCCATCCCTTCCTTTCGCGTTCTTCGTCTTCCTTTCCCTTGCTCCGAGAGAGCGCGTCTAAGACGAGCAGCTGCCCTTTTCCCTCGTAAACCGGACTACACACCTGCCCTTCTTCCAGTGTTAGGAGGGTGACCGTTAACCAACTCCGAGGTAATCGTCGTTTCACCATACGAAAGTGAAAAACCGTTACTGTGAAATCTTTGCAGATAGTCGGGTCGTTTGCGAGAGAAAGAAGAAAGGAAGAAAGAAAGAAAGAAAGAAAGAAAGAAAGAAAAAGAAATCTGCGCGGCGAAGAAGGTCGGAATAGACGAACGGATGGACGAGAGCGGAAGAGCGTTCCAGACGACTCGATATAACGGCGCCTACCGGAAGGAGCCGCGGATGATCGGTGCCCGGTAGTCTTGTCGAGCTAAAACAGCACGCGCGACCGTTTTAAATGCAGTAGGCGTGCACGAGACTGGTGGAATCGGCAGCGGCGAATTGGCCAGCGGCTTTCGAGGATGGTCAGCGATTGTAGGTGACGGAATGTAACGAGCGTCGCGGTGCTTCTATTTCTGCGCGTCGGACGTCGACCTGCAGACGGCTCCCAGACTACACGCGTTAATAACCACCACGATGGACCTCGGAGAGAAACGAGCCGCGTCTGTCTCGATCCATAAACACGTGCCTAGATCTTTCCGCGTATTACGAGCTTCGCGAAAACTGGGTCGTCCACTCGGTCTGACTACGAAACATCGTTTCTACTGTACGGCGCCCCGCTATTCGACTAAATCCTCGACGGAGCGGATTCAAAAATATACCGACCAGAGTCGACAGTTAGACGCGACGGATCGCAGGATCGGTTCTTAGAAGGCATACCTTGCTTCTGGCACGCGTATACTCGCGCGACTCTCTATCAACTGCGTGGAACGTGGGTTTAAACGGCTAACAGAATATCTCAGCCAAACGTTTCCTACGACTTTCTATCCGAGATCTGCAACAGAAAGGAAAACAATCTCTGTAGGTGTAGGTGTACGGCCAATCGAAGGTAAAAAAGCAGGTCAAAATCGATCGTCGTGTATCGGAAGGGAGAGCGAGGTCGAGAGAGTTTCACCGAAGGGAAGGTTCGAAAGGGGCGGCACTGTCGTCATCGGCATTCTAACCAAGCTCGTCCGCTTTTAAATGAACGACCCCTCGACAACGAAATCGTTTGCGTACGCGCTTATGCGTATGCATGTATCGCACGAACGTGCATACGGACGAATACCTTCTAGGTACGAAAGGAAGCCAACTTCCTTCCTACGTTCGATGTCACGCGCACCACCGTTTATATAATCCATCCTGTGACGTCAGGCTGTTTAATCCATTCATTACTGGATCATTGCGCGCTCTCTCTCTCTTTTTCTGCGCTATGTAGCAGCGTGTATCAGAGCGGAGGGAGAAACGACAAAGAACGCATCCGATATTGAATGATTCGTCAGAAAATTTGTCAAATATATTTCCACGTGTACTCGTATACTCTACGCGAGTATACGAACATATGTATGGTGTAATTCGATTAAAAACCTGATATTGTTATCATATTTTAAACGTTCTGATAAAAGAACGTTTCTCAGTTGTTGATTGCCTAATCACGACAGTCGTATCACGTTACAATGCTGGAGAAATTTTACTGTTCTATATAACACACACCTGTGAAACTTTTCTACGGTAGGTGTCGAAATATCTTCGCGAACCTCTAGATTCGTAGTAATTTGAAAGTGTCCAAATGTACATGATAATGCACACATAAACGGATTCTATCTTGGCCTACAGAAAAATCAATTGAGATGGGAGGAAGCGTGTGCGTTGTGTGGTAACGACGAGTGGGCGGACACGTATCCGATACCGATAGAACGATTCGAATTTTCGCTAACTGAATCTCGTCGGTCGATAGAGAACTGCGTTTAACGCAACTTCCGCCATAGCTTGGTACAAAAGTTCCACTTTATTAGAATCACAAAAATGTCAAATATAAACCAAGTGAACGTTTCCATCTTGACATTGTTTTAAACGTGACGAGGAGTATCAGAATCGAGGTTTCTCGAGTTTCGCAACGTCCGGTATTCCGGAACGGTCGAACGAGGGTTTTCCTCGATCGACACTCGCGAAGAGGAACACGAGGCCAGTGAATAGACTTAAAGAGTCGCGGTTGCACGCACACCGCTCCGAATGATAACGAGAAAAGTAGAAGCGGAACGTTGGCGGAATAACGATCGTTTTCCGTGCAACCGTATCTTCGTGTGGCCTCTCCGGACAAAACTTATTCCGGTGTGGTCACCTCTGACGTAAACGTGCTCTCTGCCACTCGATAAGAATTCTGACGCCGCGCATTCAGAGCCACGGACGAGGGAAAGGGGAAGCCTAGCGCGAAGGGGAAAGGAGCCGACCAACGGAATCGGATATCGATACGAGCAGTAAAGATTACGAAACTGAACTACGCTAATAGCAAATCGTCCATGCAATAATCATCGACTACGAGATAAACTAAATTACATACCTACGTCATGTTTTCCTTCGTAACGACTAATTTCGATGTTTATGCAAATTTATATTTTAACAAACGTAACTGGAGGAATGGTAACTATGCGTATTGGGCTGGGTTCGAAATTCAACGAACGAGACTTTAAAAAGTTGAAGTAGTCGAGGATGTTTGTATCAGTAAATTTTTTAAAAATAGGCCAAGAGATAGAAAATTACAATTTAAAGGAAGCAACAATTCGTTAGGAACGTTTAATCTAGAGAACGTAGGAAAAATAATCAGTAAGCTGCTAAAAAATTTTTAAGCGATTTTACACAGCTGTAACACGCGGTATAATGGCGCATTTCGATACGAAGTGGATTCGGACGATCTTATTCAGTCGCAAGCAACGATGTGTAGCGGCTTGACGCTAATCGCGCGTCACGTGTAGGACACGGTAACGCGTTTAAGCGAATAGTAATTTAAACGAGCGCGAGACAGAAGGTGAAGAAGGGTAAAAAGAGTATGTTAAAGTTTGCACGGATTCCTTTCATTTTACTCGTGTCGGTAGAATCTGAAAAGACCTGTTGCGCGTGCTGCTTTTCGTCGTTTCCTTTCATGACGATGCGTGGATGTGGACACGCGAGCTCACGACGATTTCTTGCGAATGCACATATATGTACACGTACGCTACAGGTATTTACGCAACTAAGCGTTCGAGCTTGGCGCAGGTGGCGCTATGACGCAAACGATTTATTGCTTATTCGCCGTCTGCCTGATATCGAAGCCGAAGTCGTCTTTAATACGAAAAAAATAACGAGCCTTCGTTGTTTAATTTCGTCTATCAATTTTGCAAGCGAACGCGCCTAATCGCGGTCGAACTTTCGTTATCGTTGTGAAATTTAAAGCGATGTATAGACTGCGGCGAAAGTAATAATACGCGTACGTTTTGTCGTTATAAATAAATATGCAAATACCTGATGTTATTTTCAGTTTGCTGTAGCCTTGAACTTTTATATCGTAATTTTACTCTTGTTTCAATATTTTAAGATTTTAATATTTTAATGTTTTCCGATCGATAGACCGGAAACGTTTAAGCAAATTCACATTTTTGTGAATATAAGTCAAGAAATGGAGTCGAAATAACGGTTTGTTTTACCTACTACGTATTATCGCGAGTACGTTGCCTTGAATATTTTATACATTTATGTATTTTTTTTTTTTTTTACATTATATTAGAAATATTTGCATCTAAATTTCTCATAAATACATTAACGTTCACAGTCTAATTATTACTTACCATTATGAAATTATTATCGTAGATAGTCCAAAGACTTTTACAAAGTACTGTATATGCGATTAGCTTCGATTTGTGAGCGGTCTCCGCGCTAATGCTTGGAACAACGCAGCAATAGAGTAGCAGTGACGTCAAGGAGAGAAATCGAAATGTATATGTACGAGCGTAGAAGATTCGCACGGAAGATTCGAGTGCGTTGACCCAGTTATAGAACGAGCGAAAGATACACTTCTGGATTAACCAACTGGGCAATGAATTGCACATTTTTTTTCTTCCCCTGTCCCTTCCTCTTCCGATGATCTGAACTCTTTGTTGCTTCAACTCGCTCGAATGACTGTATATGAATCGAGGAGGTCTCGATCACCCTCGAATTATTCGCGTTTAATTACGCGCGGATAATAATCGCGGGATATCGTGGAATCAATAACGAATATCGCGTCGGCTGATTTTCACACGCTCAAATAACGGGGCAGCTATCCTCCGCTGGTAATAAACAGGAGGACTAAGCGGCTTGTTAACGTTTCAGCGAGCACTCGTAAAACATTTACCCACGAATGTTACTATCGTGGCTATCGAGGAAACTGGGGTTCGTTAACCTTTCTTAAATCGTGTTCGCCAAACCTTGTCTAGGAAAAAGTATACATCGTGAGTCGAAATTCGTGGTATAAGCGAAGTTCTTTGAACAGTTACTTGGCCATTGGTGTTGTAACTATCCTTCGTTTCTCTTATCCTGTGGAAAATTTAACGGATCGTGTAGAAAGATAAAGAGGCAACGATTAGTTGATAGGTGAGTTTACCCTCGAACCTTGAACGGTGAACTGAATTGTTGCGGGAAACGTGTGGGAAAAAGTATTTACTACGAGGTGAACGAAGAGTTTGCGGTTCATTCATGGCGAGTATCTGAATGACGGGAGAAAGAGGGAACGACGATCTATGCACAAGACGTGGTGCGCAAGGGACACGCACACCGCCATAGATGTACGCGTGTGCTGCAACGGCTTAAATAAATGGACTGATTCATACGTGAGCATCCTTCGATCGCGCGTATCCCGTTCTCGTCCTTTCGGTTTTCTCGAAATATTTCCATCATCGACGAGATTACCGCGAATACCGAAATTACCGAATCACATTCCTGTGCTGTTTATAAGGTCGCGCTATTCCGCTCTCCTAAAATATACTAGATATTATCTCGAATCGAGTTTTATAAAAGACTCGGTTAAGGGATTAATAATAATAATACATTCGCGACTCATCACGTTATAACATTGGTACCACGAATTCTAAACGGAGAAAAATCTAAAATCTGTAAGATTCGACGATCTACCTAAAAGTTTTTGAAGTTGTACTACTTAAACGTATTAATTGTAAATTTATTAAACTATTCCGTCCCCTTTTCTTAAAGTGTCGTATCTACCATCCGAGAAAAATGATGTTTTATCATATTCTTTGTGCCACCTTTGTCGTTCTTTATTCAGTTTCGAATATCCATATTGTATTGTTATAAGAAAATACGTATGAAGAACGTACGTATAAAAATACATAGGAAAGAACGAAAATAATACATATATTCGACCGCGTATTGTGTCTCTTCCCATTCCAGCAGATATGAACGTGCGTTATGAAACAACCCATATGTAAACTACCCACACATCCGATACTAGCGTTTAGATAAATGATGCTTGTAAAAACCTCTAGCGATGGCGCATTGTAAAGCGAGCGGGTTGTAAAACACATAGCTAAGGCGGTCGTAAAACGCAGCAAGAACTTGCTAAATAAAGCACGAACCGAAGACGCGTGTAAGTATGTATGTATATACGTCGTCTACTGTTTCTCCGTCTTTGGCAGCTTCCATGTACACAACTATTTCCTTAATCATTATCGTCGTTGCCATATACCGATGCTTCATTCATTTTCTAAGAAAACTATCGAAGAACGCTAGAGATGCGAGATAATGCGCGAAAGTTTTCTCGGTTTCATATTATCTATCGATAGCGTTGTTTTTTAAAATAATTTATTCTTAACATTTACTATTGACGTATGAGCAAAGTATATCACTTTGTAGATTGACAGATTGTAATACGTTCAGATATTAGGATATTCGGGAAATGGATATAAGAGGCTATACTGTATCTTTTCCACTCAGCTGATAGAAGCTTTTGGCTTGAAATTCCGAAATTGAGAACCTCTGCACTTCGAAGAAGTTCCCACGCTGCGCTTCGAGTCGCACACAGCTATGTCACGTCTAAGTAGATACGGACCCGACGCTCAGTGGCCGGACCAAGCGATAGAACTTGGTTGATTGGCCGATCCGTGAGCCGATTACGAGAGAACAAGCACGCTTGCTCGCGTACAGACCTATCTCGAGCGTCCTTGCGTTCGGCTGATCGCGATATCATCGAGTTCGGTGATTCTATAATCCGTCGATATCGATTACATCTGGATCATAGTTCTCGTTACGGCAAATTTTGTCCATCGCGAGAGAAGGAAATAACACTTCGGTGTTGTTTTGTTCTACTCGAAGTGCCATTGTCTCCTAGATTTCTAATAACTAGGGTATAAAAGACTGCGGATTTTTGTACATTTATGGAAAATTCGAAGGTACAGAGACGCATAGAACGCGCAAAACACGGAAAAACGCGTACGATATCGAAAATGCAGTTCTCGTTACGATATTTAATAGGCGAAACAAATCTCCGTCTAGGTCCTACTCTTTCAATTATTTTCATAAAAATATGAATTCATCATCGATATCCGCGATCTAGCAATAAGGATACGAATGGTAACGATACTTCGAACTAGATCCAACTCTCTGGAATATATTCATCGTGACGTTCATCTCGATGTAACATCATCCACGGAACGAATGAATTCTTCATTCGCACGCATCTCATCGTTGCTGTTAACGATAATCGTTGCTTTATTCCGACTAAAATTTAGTTCACGCGTCGGTCACGAGTCGGGAAAATCGCGTGACTCGACACACGCTGTCGCGTGTTTCGGAGTTGCTCCAAGTCGCAGATCCTTAAATGAGAATCTTCGATATCTGGTGGATAACGAGCAGCGGGAAGAATCGTAAAAGAAAAAAGGAAGGGACTAGCGAGGACTAGTGAGTCACTTGGGCGGAACATTCTATATACGTGCGAATGGAAGGAGACGGAAGCAGAGGAGCTAGAAGAAAGGGAGAGGGATGGAAGGCGACGAAGAGGGAGAAATATTCTCGACGCCGTGTGTGCGCGCGAGAGCGGCACGGACAGCCAAAGTTGAACGAACCCACGCGCGACCCGAAGCTTGCTAATTTTTTAAAGACCCAACGCCGATTGGTGCTACCTACCGCTATCGACGACGATCGGCGAACGACCGACGACCTACTTGCTATTCGTTGTCTCTTACACCTCCGACGTGGTCGTTCCTTTTCTCTGCCTTCCCCTCTCTTCGTTGTTCCGCTTCAAAGAATCGCCGCGAACCAGCGAAAGAAATTCAATTCTTTTGGCCAACGCGTTCCCACGATCGTACGCGATCGATGCGATTTCTTTCATACGACTTTAGCAGGACCATATCGATCGAAAGATAAAATTTCGTAGAGAGAAAGAGAAAGAATTCAGAGTACGATGAATGGCAGAACCTTTTTACATGCACAGTGGAAACGTCCTATCCGTTTACCATTTCGAAACAACCGAGGAAACCGAGGACTATTAGTTTTTAGTGCCCATTCTTCTTCGTTCAGAGTTGAAATGTTCGATCATTATTTGACGACAGACTGTATAGTATATTACTTGGAAGGTCGAAGCACGGAGAATATCAAATACTTGGTGTGGCACGTACCTCGAGGAACGATGAAACGATATCGCCAAACTTTCGCGAAAAATCTATTGTTGGTTATCGGTTGGTGTCGTATCGACGTGGATAGTAGCCGAAAAAGATCGGTGCCGACGAGGTTGACGCGATAAACGAACGCTAGTAGTCTGTTTACACCGAACGAGTTCACAGCCGGTGTAATTCCGGCACGTGTAAAACTCTCAAGGACGAGGCGTGTCTCGGGACGCGTTACGCAAGCGAAAAACCGAAGCGATGCGAGAAACGCCTCGCGTTTCTCTAATTAGCTGGCCGGTAGTGTTTCAGCGATAGGGTAGGCGAGATGAGATCAGACGAAACGGGACGAGACGAAAAGACGAACAGCGAGAAAATGAAGGAGAGAAAGAAAAAAAAGAGGTTCATTGGATGGGAGAGAAGGGTGTGCAGTTTCGTAGAGTCACGTAATCGCAACGCACGTGCGTAGGAGCCCGCAAGAATTCGCGCACGCGTTAATCGCATGACGTCAACGCGCGTCTCGGAACAGCTGACCGCATTCCACGATAATTGTTTTGCATAACCGCGTGCTACCGAGGCGTCGATTCCTCGCGAAAGAGGGCAACAAGCACTTTTCACCAGTCCATTCGACGATTCGCTCTCTCTGGTAGAAAAAGAGAGAGAAAAAAGAAAACACGGAGGATGGTCGGAGCAACGATTTCGCGAATACGTGACGGGGAAGGAGATCCGTGGAACGCGTGACGAGAAGAACGCTTGGAAGGGAGGAAATTTGAAAGGGGCCTCATCGTCGTAGATCCGCGTGGTGGGGATCCTCTAGATCTGCGACGGCCCTGTCCGGTCGTCGATAGTTTCGCGGCCAGCGCGTTGGCTTTTAAAGTTTAAAGAGCCAATCGCGAGGACGGTGCTGTTGATGGCGCTGGCGATACAGGGAGTAGCGGAGTAGTAAAGTAGCAGCGTTTAGGCATGTCAGGGGTTCTCAAACGAAAGGATCGTTACGATCGCGAGGTTCACGGCACAGCCAAACGGACTTTTAAATGCCTTATAGAGTTTGCGAGCTTCGAACGCGCGCGCGCGCGTGAGAGAGAGAGAGACGCGCGTGTCGAGGGACGAGACGACTTGCCGTCCACGATGAGCTTAAGGAATGCTACGGGAAAAGGAGCAACGAGAATATCTACGCCATATAAGGTCCTGCTTACCGGTGCGGTGGCTTGCCTCCCAAGTCCCGTACGAGTAACGCGCGTTCACGCAGCTCGAGAAATCTACGACTTCCGTCCGAGCGATTGAACACAGGGTCTTGATGCTGTTTTCACGGCTTGAATTGCCACGTTTAACGTTGTATCGCGTTACGGTGTTACACTTAACACCGCCGTGTCTAACACCGTTTGTGGCTTTTGGACGAGAGTCGGTGTCACAACGTGTCGCGACGTGGCTCTCGCCCCAGGAAGCCTCAAACGCTGTTACACGCAGCAATGTCGAATATAACGCGACGTTAAGCGTGATCGAATACTGGCTTTCCGCGAACATTTCCCTTTTTGCGCAGAGAAACGAACCAAGGATGACGGTTTTGAGAATTTTCTGACGCGAAACGTAGGATATATTATATATACATTGCACATAGTTGTCGCGTGATAATCGCGTTAGCAGAGAAACAACGATACAGAGCCACTAACAGTAGCGAGAGTTTCACTCGATAGACACGGCGACATCGAGATAACGGCGACGTCGGTGCGCTGCTTTCGCGATAACCTATGTCGCTGGAATCCATTTTGCAACTAGTTCGATCGAGAAAGCCGACAATCTGAATAAGTACATCCTTGACGTAATCGTCAATCGTGGATAGATTAATCAATGAAAAGCTGGATTTTCTCGAAATGGTTGACGTCGCGAGAGGCGTAGGGTACGCCGTAATCCGAGACACAGTTCCAAAGATTGGTCATGCGGCTGGATCTCTCGTTCGCTGGTGAAACGCTATCGCGCTGGACTCTGAACCGAAACTACTCGGTTACTTAACGGTGAGCGGGAAGAAACGGAAAAGAAAAAAGGAGGAAAAAGAAAAGAAACAAATAAGTGTAAATTATGGTGCGCTATCGTTCTTAATATTTCTCATTTACATTCTTATTCATTCAGTTGCGGAATAAACGGCGCGCAGGCAGCTCGAGCGGATAAAGTCGAATTTACGATTACGCGATAACGCTTGGTCGGAATGAAGGAAGACGATACGTCGGTGCATTTCAATAACGCTAACGTTACTGCCACCGACTCGATATCGCGACGCCGTTCGTTCGATAAAGCGACGCTCCCCGCGGCCCATCCGGCTCGTGTATTCCCACTAGCGCGAAAACCGTCTTTTTCGTCGGCCGATAGCGAACGTTCCTTTTCTCGTCCAGGGTTACAAGTGCATTCGCACGGGAGGAGCGTACGTTGCCATGATAGAACACGCAGAAGCGAACAAAGCTCGTTTTGCATATACGTGGCGGCACCGATACATACGTATACTCGGCACAGAGTACATATGTACAGCAAGCGCAGCAGACCGTCTCGTCTCGTCGTGGCTCAGACCTTAATGACGTCATTATCTCTAATTAGAATTCCCATAGTGGCAGCAGCGGCCGTCTCTACCGGCACCCCGTTACACCTACTGCAGCTACTGTTCCCCCTCGTCGGCCGTCCTACGTGCCGAGAAGAAGAAGCAGATACCCGTTGAAAAACGCGGAAGACGATCGCCTCCGTCTCTCGCGACACGACTATGCCCGGATTTTTCTTCTCCACCGGTACGGTGCGGTGCGACTTCAAATTCCCCCTTCAGACGCGATGTACAATTCGTGATTTCGCGTTATCGTACGAACTTTTGCATGCAGTTCGAAGCACGTCGAATCGTTCGCGACTACGTCTTTCAACGGAGCGTGACGATGCGTTCGAACGGATCGAACAAGAAGATCCGCAATTAATTTCTTCGTCGCGTTCGGTTAAAAAAAAACACGGGTGTCGCGACACGTCGACCCAACTACCGTTGATCGATGAGCTTCCTCGTTTCCGCGTATTTACGCTCTTTCGACGTTTCAAAGGCGTGTATGCTCGTGCGAGCACGCACACGCGTCTTGAATAATACTCGCGTAACAGGGTGTCGCGGTGACACAACTCCGCTCGGCTGATTTTGTTCCTCTCGAGTGACAATGCGCCGCGAGCAACGGAGACACCGCCACAAGAATGAAAGAACAAAAGCGCACCGAGCAGATAGGACGGAAAGGGTGAAAGAGACAGAACGAGAAACGCGTACGACCAAAGTCATGCGCGACCGGCCTGTGTGTGTAAGTATGTATGCACGATTCCGCGGCCCTTCCGCCGCCGTTACCGCTGTTACCGCCGTCACCGTCGTCACCGCCGGCGACCGGCACGAACTTCCACCACCACCATCCAGTCATCGTTGCTCCCACCCCCGCTTCGGCCTCCTTGTCCCTCTCTTTTTCTCTCCACTGTATCTCGCGACTTCTCGCATCGTTTGTTCTTTCTTCGTGCTGAAATCGTGACGTCAGGCCAGATACCTGTTGCATGCGATGCGTTAGGCACAGAGCGAGAAGCGTTGGTGCGTTCAACGATGGTGCGATCGAATGCAAGTGGACGAAGACGAGAAGCGATCGAACGAGATTCGTCGACGGTCGAAAATTCTAAGACTTCTTCTCGAGTGACGCGTGCGATCGGGGATTTAGGTTTCTATTTAGAGCCGAAACTGTATTAGGTTATCCAATGAGAGTTGGAACGATCCGAGTTAATCTATAATTCTGTA
This sequence comes from Bombus fervidus, assembly GCF_041682495.2. Lineage (NCBI taxonomy): Eukaryota > Metazoa > Arthropoda > Insecta > Hymenoptera > Apidae > Bombus > Bombus fervidus. The sequence goes on from NC_091528.1 coordinate 10,555,748, forward strand.
AAATTGAAATAGACGATCTGATAGAAAAAGAGAAAGGATCACAAGGGACGATTGATCACTGATCGATTATTAAACAGTAATTTTTTATTTTCATCGGTTATTGAGAAACGGCTATTCATCAACGAGTAACCCAACAAAAGCCAACAAACCTTGCGTAAAATTTCGCTCGCGAATTTTTATTCTTTCTGAACAACTGTAAACGTTTCGCCTCGAAGGATTTAATTAAAAATTTAATTGAAAGATTTTTGGAAGCCTGATACAGTAATAAAATCGAATCGTTCAATTTGCGCACAGAGAAAGAGAGACGTGATAGGAACTCGGCGAGAGTTCTCGAGCGTGTAAAAGCTCGCGAAGGAAGGAAAGAACGGGCGAGAACAGCTCGAGCGTCTATCGCGAATGGCGGAAGAAGCGGCAGTGGCGAATGCGGTCACTGTCTTCCTGTAAAGATCGGAATCAACGAAAATAGACGAAGCTCGGAGCTGGCTTGTTTGGAAGCGTGCCAATGATGCGACGAGGCGCCGCAGAAAAACTTGTACAGGGCAGCTCGTAGAAGTTTGTCCGATCCTTTCACGGCAGGATGGTACTTGCACGTAGCCGCTGCTTCGTGACCGAAGCACGCGTCTGACCGCAAACGGATCATTCTACTGCGAGATTGTGCGTTCGGGCCCGCGATCCATTATCTTCCCCGAATTATTTCGGGCTATTAGCGGTATCGGGATCGTTTCGTTGGCCGAATAGGATGGAAAAAACCCGATCGCATTCGTCTTTGCAGGTAAAACGGATATACGAACATGGACACGTTCGTGGCCCCGCGGTCTCGCAATTTAGAAAAGAAATTATCGCTTCTAGAATTGATAAAAGGCAAATAGACATACGGGCAACGATAAACAGGGACAACGTTCTCGATGACTTCCTTTCTAGTGGCTCTCTTTTTATCGCGTTCCCTCGTTGCTTTTAATACACACGGAAATGGAAGGAATTTTGTTGAAAGTCGGAGCAATAATTGGATTCATTAATGGGTGAACGATCGCCGGAGTAAAAGAAGACGAGACTTAACGGCACTGCTATCATAGAGCAGTTCTATTTTTCAAGAATTTGACAGGTACCTTTTCGAACGCGTTATAAATTCATTGCCAATCGATATTCGTGGCAACAAACTTCCGCGCTGTTCAATACGAAACCTCCGCTTTTCTTCCCTCTCTTATTAATAAATACAGATCGAGTATCGAACCGTCGTTATCGGTGCAAACCTTCGAATTCAGGTTTCGAGGCGGTTGGAGTTCGTTCTGCGATTAGAGGCGCAGGAACGGGGTTGAGAACCGCGGTCTTAGAACGTCGGCCGTGTCGGTACATAAATAGAACGGTGGACCTTAACGCGCACTTTTGCGTCTTTATGTAACTTGGCCAAATTTATGGTCGTTATCTATTTAATAATACGCGGATTTACTTGCGCCATTTGCCAACATCAAACGATCCTACGTACACGCGTGCACGGCTGCGCACGTGCGCACATACGCGGCCAGCGTAAATTTCGCGTGAGTGCGTTCACCTTCTCGATTCCATCGCTCTTTCTTTACGGGCTCGAGTGCCGAGCTGTTAATTCTTCTCGGTCGAGCGAATCGCCGACCGAATATTACGACTTGATCGAGGATTCCTCGCTCGAACAATCATATACCGTTTTTTTTTTTTGTTGAAGAGTTCGCCGTTTACGGTTTAGCAATTTGACGAGAAACGAAAAAGACAAGCGACAAGCTAACGATCAGCTAACGAGGGTAGCGAGGGCGGAATCTGCCGCCGAAGGAAAACGGGGATGAAACGTGTGGTTCGACACGTGGCTAGGGGATGCGACGAGACACGCGCCGCGACGTAAATTCAAAGCGTTGTTGCGATTTGCGCGCGAATCGCACGTACGAAATCGGAGGAAATATGCAAGTACATTCCAGCGATATCGACGACGGCATCGGTAACGGCGTTCTATTTCGCATCGCTCTATTTATGCGACGTGAACTGTACGAAACGTTGCGACGACAGTGTACGCCCTCATTTTGTCCAACTTTCTCTGATTCGTTAATTTTTAACGACCCGATCCTTAAAAAAAAAAAAAAAGAAAAAAGAAAAAAAAGGAAAGAGAAAAGGAAAAGTAACTGTTCTCATTACTGCACGTACCTTCTTTTCCTTTGAAAATCGTAGTAGAATCGTCGAAGTCCGGTAACTAGCGTGAACGGATGATAAAAGTGTCTTTTAAAATGATCGGAAAATATCGATGCGCGGCATCGATTCGAAAAATCGAACGATCCAGGAAAAAGAGAAAAGTCTCGATTGATATCGGCAAGTCGGTCGAGAAGGAATTCATTTTTTTAATCGAGCGTGTAGGTAGATGAGACGGCACACATACACATCCACACACACACAGACGAAGCACTGACTGGTCGAAGCTCGAATGACGCGAATTCACAAGCTGTCAAACATAGACGTAAACGACCGACCGGCAGACGGACGAGGACTGACTAGGGCAGTCGATCGCTCGTGGATTCCCTGTTCTATCTCTCTCTTTCTCCCCTTCCCCCTGTCGATGCTCGCTCGCTCCCACCCGTCTCCCGCTTCGTTCCTTCTGCTCTTTCTCGCTCGGGTCCCAGTTCGCTCGCTTTTCCTTCCTTCTTCCCGCAACGCGGCGGCATCTCCCTCTCTGTTCGACCTTCTCCTGCTATTGGTTTCTCTTTTCGTCCATCTGCCACCTTCGCGACACAGTGAAGCGTGCGCGAAAAGACGGCGGAGGAAAGGGAAGGGAAGGGAAGGAAAAAGAAGGGAAGGGGAAGCCACGAGGTCGGAAAACACGGAAATTACGGATTGAAAAGATGAAACGTTATCGAGCGCAAGTGGATCGAACGTGCGACTAAAACTTTACTCGGAAGAACGAACACGAGACGAAGATTATCCCGTTTCCGCGACTACGCTCGCCACGTTGTCTCCTCGTGGAAAAAAAGGAACGAGCCACGACGCAGACGGCCAAATGAAAACGAAACCGGAAGCGGAAATGACTACAAAAACGGAAACAAAAACAAACGGAAACGCGGGAAAAAGGATATCGTGTTATCGTCGTAGCTAGCACGAAATAACGAGGCACGATGGAAAAGTAACTAAAATATACTCGAGGAATGGCAAGCAAAGACGCGTAGAATCAACGAAAGCGCGCAAGTTGGCTGCGATTTGAAGCAGAGCAGAGGGAACGATCCTAATTTCGTTTTTCTTGGTCTGCTCGTCGATCGATGTGGAAATTGGAAAATTACGCGAAATTTCAACGAGAATACTCGAAACTGACGTCTCGGTTTATAAAAACGTCTTGCAGTTTTTCGCCAAAAGATCTGAACGTGGCGCGCTCTCATGGCAACGAGACGAGGCAGCTCTGCCGTTTCATAAAATGGCTGACTCTCTTGTTCCTTGTCTTAGACTTTACCTCTATTTCCTTGTTCTAGCCAGCGAATATTACGCGTGACGCGTGCACGATAAAAATCCGCTCGACGGATCCGCATCTATGCTCTTTATCTCTCTACCGCTCCGACACAGCCGATCGATCGCTCCGTCTTTTCCTCGTCGTTCGTCGTTCTCTCTTTAAGTCGAACGCTACGAGTTTTTGTACCGTTAAAAAGCTACACGACGTCGCTGTTCGACGAAACGCAACGTCAATTCGCGAAACGTCTACGTCGAAGCGAATTTTCGTTTACGCTTCGATCGCAGAAGGGACGTAAGAAGTTGCGTCGTAAGAAACTCGCTTGCGAGATTATTTTATTAGCTCGGACAACTTTCGAAATTATTTCGCTATAGTCGAGCGAACTATTACTTTTAGCGATACTTTTATTGGAGCGTCGGAAGTGAGGAACGTCACGTACGGAGAAAGGAAGTTGCTTGGTTAATTTCGAAACGAAAAGATCAATGTATTCTTTTACATAACGTTGGTTTGAAGGAGTTCGAGTTGGCGTCTCACGAGTAATTGCGCAAGAAGAATTCCATAAGGGCGATACGACGCGCGATTCTTATCGCGTTTATACGCGTACGATGGCTCGCGCGCGAGCACCAGGTAAATGCGATTACAACTGTAATGGTTACGAACACAGCCGTGTAAAGTGGCCGCGTGACGTTCACGTGGAGAATAGCAGTGCTTAATGGCCGCTCCATGCTACTAATTGCTCGATCGAATACGATTACACTCCGGCGGAAACGCGAGCCAGACCGTCCGTTACGTTCGCATTATCGGCCACGAGCCCATAAAATCTCAACAAGAATCGAAGGGCTCCGGCTTTGTGTTTATCGGCTACTCTCTCTCTCTCTCTCTCTCTCTCTGTTCGACCTGTCGATGAACTTTCTTTCTTCTCGATCAGCAAATAGATCTACGCTTACGTGGTTTCGGCAGAAGACACGGGACAGGCTAACGCCGACTCCTCGAAATATCGCAGACGTATAAAATTGTCGTGGCGATGCCGGCGCATGCAAATAGAAAATAGAAATGAGTTTAGAAATAGCGTCGCCTGTCGTCGGCCTAGAATTCGATCGGTCGTAGCCCACTGCGACACTGTTTCGGCTTACTTGGAACGCGTCTCGTCTCGTTTCGTTTCGTACTGTGTCGCCTCGTCTCGTCGCAACTAGACGAATATTCGAAGGAAAGCTTCGAATCTGCACGGGAGAGAACACGACAGAATCAAACACGATTCTCTTCGGACGGAAGCGTTTTCAACATTCGATACGTTGTCGATCAGTCTTGCGTTATCGAAATTGTCCGTACATTTCGCCGTGCAGCGAAACAGCTAGACGAAGGGAAGATCTGGGACTCGACGAAACGTACGCAAATCGTACGAATTTTTGGCAAACTTTACGCGAATTCTTTCGCCATATCCTCGTTAGAAAATACAAAAGCACAGAAACGAATACACTCGGCTGGCGCCGCTAAGGTTAAACCGATCTAGCTGATTAAACGACGAACGATATATTTGGCAGATCGGCGCGATTCAAAGCACCCTGTAGATGGCCTGCGGACGAAGTTACACTTCCTTGAATGCAGCATCCTGCCGGGAAACTATTGACCGGGTAATTGACCGAGCGCGTACGGTGCGCAACGTTGATGGAAGAGACAATTCCAGCTCGCTTCGCGACTTCCTTCCTACATAGAACGAGCGAGTAAACGCGAATACTACCGGCATCGCGTAGAAACTCCGCTCGGTAGTGGTTTCATTCATAAAGTCACGCGTTTCGCGAGGAAACGCTTGCACGCGTTAACGAGAGAAACGCTTGGCGCGCCCGTAAAGACCTTAAAACCCGCACGCACCGAAACGCCTATCTTACTTCCGTCGAGGATGCATCGCCGAGGGGGACGTTTCTTCGAGCGCGATTCCCTTACGAGCAACTCGTCGCTTCGTTTCGTTTCTACCGCAACATCGATTTTCCCCCGTTTCGCGATAATAACGTAAGAACTTTAACTAGTTTGGCGGAGGAAGCAGATAGGATTTCGGCAAGCGTACGCGCGGTCTTGGATCTCGCCTTTCAAAGTGCACTGACCCTTCAGGCTTGGGCGGAACTCCTTCGCTTCCGGTGTTGTTCCGTCACTGCTATTTCTATATATAAGCGCGTACACGCTTTTGTTGGCGTACAATGTACGGGCCAAACGCTTCTACGTGCCACCAACGAATATTCCGACGAACGAATATACGTTCGATCGTGTAATAATACTTTTACGACTTGATTTTAACGAGTTGACGACGGTCAAGGATGGAAAACTATCTCGAACAGACTCGTGCGAAATCATCCGCGAGATGTAAGATTCCGAGCTACGATTCGTAGACGCCAGGAAGAAGCTTAAACCTCACTATTTCCTCCTGGACGCCTACGCGTCAAGATTACGAGCGTGTTTCGCGATACTGCAACGATTAAAAATTTTAAAGCTGTACATCTATGTACTCGAGGCAATGAAATAGATGCGCCTTTCAACTACATAAACGGGCTATTTATTATAACAAGTGTACTCACACGAATACGTCTCCGGCGAAGATGATCACAGGGTTCGTCCGTATTTCCATTCGAATCACTGGTCCAAGTCGTCTTTCAAGTTGTCTAGTAGCTATCACGAGCAACATTGAAATATTCCTATTTCACGTAACACCGATTACCGTTCTCTTGGTTCGTACGTTTATTTTGGCAAAGATAGCGCCGCTGAAAGATAGTGTCGTACAATTGGCATCCTCCTACGACTTCCGGCGCTAGCTGGAGGTCGATGATTACTTTTTGTCGAAAGTTCGTTGCCACGTGGGAACGGCGGGAGGGTGTAGGGTGGGGGAGGGGGCGGGCAGCGGCGGAGTCAAAAGGTCGGCTGGCTGCATTGTCGTCACGAGTAAATCGTATCAGAGTGGTGTCGGAGAATGGAAAAAACAGGATAACGAACTAAATATTCGGACAAAGTATCGATTAAACAGCGACTCGTCGTCTGGTGTTTCGATTTGAAATTTAAAAAAAGCGGCTCTCACGCAAAACGAGTTCTCGAGCGATCGTCGATGAGAAAGAGGCGGCTTTTAAAATTGGATAGTGGGGCTCGAAGCGGGCAGCGACGTAGGAAGAACGAAATGCCGGAAGAAAAGGGGGAAGAAACGTGGTAAAGAGAAGGAAGAACTCTCTGTCCCAGAAGATGCAATGTGGCAATGTTACGTAATAAGAGGCACACGTTACATACGACAAGGGTGGCGAGAGAGGAGAACAGTCGATGCGATGGAGAAGGTGGACGGTGGAGGTACCAGTAGACGAGAACGAAAGGGGCAACGTCCACGGAGGATATCCACGGGATCGTGGAACGAACGAATTTTATTTTGTAAGGACGCGCAGCTCGGGCCGAACGTCGTGGCAATGTTTCCACCCGACTCGGCGGTATCTGTGAAAACGTTGAAATAGAATGGGAACGAGGTGAGAGATAGCGGACGAGCCGCGCGGTACTAGGCGCAAGGAATTGGAAATCGGTATGCGCGGCGAAAGCCTCGCTAAACAGAGAGATCGATCTCTCCGATGTCACCGGTGTAGCAACACTTGTCGACGCGCGGACGTGTTAATTCGATGCGATTTTGGTGATGCGTCACGACGAGGCACCTCGTCATCGTGGAACGTCGCTGCGCGTCGCATCGCGTCACGCCGCACGTGCGCCACCGCATCGGAGACGCGCAGGGCAAAGTGCATCGTAAGACTGCTGACGGGTGCAGCACCGGTGCTCCGGCTTTCCGATGCAACGCATTACCCCTTAGCCCCTCGTCCTCTTTGTACTCCCCTCCCTCTTTCGCTCGACCGAACGTGCGCACAACGACGACTTAACGCACCACGTGACCATCCCTTTAACTTTAGCAAACCGATTAACGCACCACTCTGCACGACCACCGACGTTTCCTCTTCCTTCTTAATCTCTTCCCTCTTTCCACTCCTCTCGCATTCCCCTCTCCATCTAAAAAGTGTCTTCTTCTCTCATCTTCCTCGTCTCGCGGTCCCCACGAGACATTTTTTCCTGCCTTCCATTCTTTCCCTCTGTATCCGCTCGCGTCGGCTCGCATCTGCATCTACCATTACGCATCTCTCTGTGTTTCTCTCTCTCTCTCTCTCTCTCTCTCTCTCTCTCTCTCTCTCTCTCTCTCTTCTTTAACTTACCCCTTCCCAGAGCTCTTTGACCTTCCAACGATTTTTCCTCTCTCATTCTTCTTTACCGGTGGAATACGTCTATATTTTTCTCTAACAGCATCCTCCCTTTGTCCCGACGCGTCTCGTCCTTGTTTCATGCACACGCTGGATGCGAGTCGCGTTCATCTTCGTCGGACGTCGAGGAAGTAAACTCTGGCGCGTCTCTGTTACGCGGGGAAACGCTTGCAAGCCAGGCTGCTTTCTCGTGCTTTCTTTGTCGCTCCTGGCGCGGATCGCGTGTCGGGCTTTGTCTTCCTCGTAGGCAGAATTCTGTCGAGCACTGCGTCATTTCTGTACGCCGTATGATTCGTTCTCTCGCTCCGATTCGCTCTTTTCCGTCGTGCTCTTTCTTGAATACCGATGCGTCCCTCTCGGCTGGCATCCCCACCAGCCGCGGGTCGACTCGTTGCACCGGGCAACCGAGTGGTGCAGCCGTCCTCGTCGCTCGGCTCCATTCATGCCTCGACTCTCTTTGGGTTATGCAACTCTTCGGTGAGACGGGAGACGCGAGACGAGGATTGCGTCGACTGCGCCGATACTGCACGCTCGTTTCACCGAATCTTACCTCACGAACAGCTTGGCTAACTCGCCGGACTAACCTTCCGTCGATGCACGGCTCCGTGCACGTCATGCAGCTCTTCCTCTACCGCGAACGCGCCGGCTACAACTGCGCAACGATCCAATTTCGTTTCCCTTTCTGACGATTAAACCTTTCGAGGCTAATGGGACACGTCTGTCCTCCTCCCATCTGTCAGAGACGCTGCAACATCGTTAGAATTGTTCCAATCTCGCTGATTGCGAGATCTATTGGGATACACGACTCCGTGTGAAACGAGATCACGTTAGCCGATACCGTAGAAAGAAAATTTCGTCTCTAAAGGGTTAACGCGTTAAGGATCGAACGATGAAACAACGCGATATCTTCTTGGACGAGCAACGAAACGCGAACACACTTTGCGCCTTTACGTTGCGGACCAGGACGAGGAACAGTAAAAATATTCCGCTGATATTCCGTCTAACGGCCGTAATTCGTACTCTGTTTTATTGCTCTTGATACAAACAATTTACTCGTACCAGTATAGAGAAAGATTCCAGTCGCACATTTTTATTTTACGATCGAACGACGCTTCTATCCCGAAAGCCTTCCCACTGGATATAAAACCTAGGATATCTAATACCGATATAGCTACTTAGTCGGTTTATAATTTGCAGAAAGTTTCCAAAGCACCACTTTCGTCGTAAAGACGACTGACATCGCACTTTTACATGCACTGGTTCGATACAAAGCATGCGACGATCGATTTCTTTTCTCTCTCTCTCTCTCTCTCTCTCTCTCTCTCTCTTTCTCGCGCTCTGTTTCTGTCTCTTACGAACAACGTCTGGCTCGAGATCGTCGACGAAACTGCAACTACGAGAATCGTACGTGGACGTAGGAACCTGAGAAACCGCACTGCCACAATATGCATGTGAAAAGTATCGATTCGTCCAGCGTGCATGGCGATTCGATCGATCACACGTGCCTCGAGCTTCTCCGTGTACAAGTAACGCGCGAATTTCTTACGTCTATGTATATCGATTTATTATATACGAAAAAATAGTATTTTTGTCTTATAAGTAGTGATCCAGCGCCGAGCGTGAAACGGAACGAGAACGTTCCGTTAACGGTAGGTACTATACATTATTATAACGAATCGATAAAATTAAATACGTACTGTTCGAAACATCGTAAAATACATTACGATAAATATTGGTTTGCTTGGGATGGGAAATAGAAAATATTTTACAATGGCAAGATGGCAGTTGTAAACTTACTTATCTAAATAAACAAGATACTGCAGCACGTGCGAGTTTATCGCACGGTTAACCGTTTAAGTTTTCGGATCGATCACGAACGACGAATTGATTGGACAAGATACGTTCTGGATACAGCGTAATAAACGTGCGTGCATTTATCTCTAGCATGCGGCGAACGATTGCGTACGCGTCGTGCGAAAGACACTTTGAAATTGCCACATTCGTATTATTCGTGAGAGAATCCATTTGAAAGAAAGCCACGTGAAATGTTGCGTAAGAAAGCAAAGGAGCTGCACCGATCCTTTACGACTATGTTTCTGAACGAAATTGGCTATCGCAAGATTTGCCTTCTCGTCCGGAGTTCGGCATTCGAAGCCTATTTTCTTATTTTTCGATTGGTCGTTGCAGTATCTTCGCAATACTGAATCGAAATTTCCCATTAACCAAGACGATAAATATATAGATTAAGGATAAGAGAATAAGAGGGTGAGAAGTAGACAGAGCCGGTTTTTAAATCGCGAACAAGGGCAAACGATCTTCTACTCGTTTCCTTTGGTCGCAACGAACACGGCGTAGAATGTTGTAAAGCGTAACCGGAGGTCGTCGCCTGATTGATCTAATTGACTTCTATATCGGATCAACAAAGACTAGATTCATGGAAGACACACTCGGATAATTTTGAGGCGGTATACGATCGAACTCGGCATCTCGTTCTACGAGAAGAAAGCCCGATCGAATTGTCGGAACTTCGAGATCGTTAGCGGTTAACGCGCCACGTTAACTCCACTTCGATCTCCACACTCGACCGTGAAATTCGACCGTGAAATTCGACCGTGAAATCCGATGGAATGCCGCGAGACAGAAATTATTAGGAATTTCTCGCGTTTAATATTGAGTTACTCGGAAAGTTCGTTCCGATTTTTAAAGGAAATTCGCTTTAAAAATCGGAACGAGCTTGCCAAAGGAATAACGACTCTATCGAACGAATCTATAAACCTAGACACGCATCGATTTCTGCGTTTCTATCTTTTATCGCACGATCCTAGCCTAATCCAACGTCCAGAGACATCATTACCAAAAAGCCAACGATCGCGGCCCAGCTGGCGAGTTTACCGTTTCCACTGTAATCAGAAAGCAAGAAATACGTTTTCTTCTTAAAGATGAAAACTGATTAAGACGCATCAATACGCTCTCTCTCTCTTTCATATCCAAGGATGGATCCAGAGGATGGATACGTGAACGTAAAACTGGATATTTCAACGAACGAGGATGGAACTGGTGGAGGACTTGGATCCTCGGACGATCTGTTCGACGCAGATGACGAAAAATGGCGGTAGTAAGAGGAGAATGGTAGGAAAAATGGGAATCCGAGTGAACGTTCAAAGATGATCGAGGTGCAGAGATGGAAACGAACAACGGGAAGAAAAAATAGCAGGATAGCGAGAAATAAAAGGGTTTTCGCGATATAAGTAGGGATTAAGTACACACAAAACACACACGCTCGTAGCCGGTATTGCACGTCACGGCTTGTTGATTTCGTAAATTATACACGGCCATCAATTTTAACGGCCGGTGAAATGTGCCGTTGTGTTTCGGTGGGCGTTCTACCATATCAATCATATCCGCGCGGTAAATACCTCCTTTCGGTGTGCCTCAGAAATTTGTATTTTTATTAGCCATTATGGTTCGCGGTCGGTGGACAAACGACGCGATTCGACGCGATTCGACGCGACAAATATCGATCGAGATCTCTCTCGCCAAGTATCATCGACAACGTCGCTCGTATCTTTCGAACCACAGGCTGCTTTAAAAAAAGTAGACGATTGCCGTTAGCTGCGAGGCTACGGGTCCGAAACGAGGCATTCCTTTTCACCGAACAGACAATCATGCAAACGATCACCGAGGACCGACCGTTCCAAGAATCCGGCTAGCTCTGTATCACTTGAAAAACCCGTGAGTCGAAGAAAAATTAATTCCCGAGATACGTGACAAGTCCGAATTCTTTCGATAGCTTTTACATAGCAGAGCCGTGTTTCTTGTCGTTTCGTTTTTAGAGCTGGTTCTTGCGCACGCGTGTGCGTCGCTACGAAAACTAATCGATTCTCGGATCTCGCAAACTTTCTCCTCGTCCTTATTCTTTCGCGCTTCTTTTTTCGATATCGTTCGATCTTACAGGGAGCGCGTTTACCTTTCGCGAGAAACTCTGCTGTCCTGCTAAACCAGAAAGCAAAGCGAGCATTGTAATCTCTCTCTCTCTCTCTCTTTCTCTTTCTCCCCTCTGTTACTTCCTTCGGCCTTTTGGAAATGATCACACGCGGTGCAACGCATACGAGAAACAGCTTCTCGCCTGTCGGAGGTCAAACAACGGTTTACAGAGGGGGTTTGTCACTTTTGTGTTTGTCGGAGCCTGGAGGGTTCCCGAGGGAGCGAACTTGGCTCCACTATCTCAGGAGGAAAGCGCGTCTGTACGGTACCGTCTCGTCGGCCAGAGCGGTTAGATCGCACGCGAAATACAAAAGGAGCCAATTATAATGACAATGCGTCTTCAGCTAGGCAGTCGAGCCTGGGAAAGAAATTCGCCACGTCCGTTTTGCCGACGCTGCGCTAACTACGCTACTGCCGTCACGCGCCATTGTACCGTAATCGTTCTCGAACATGCGCCGTACATGCGCCTCTATCTTTCTAGACCTGTACGACCGTATCCTCTTTACTTTTTCTTCGTACAACGACCACAACGACAATAGTAGTTTCAGAAGAGAGAAAGAGAGATTTCTACGCTCTTATTCCCAATTTCTATGCAAATGTAATAAAAATTGTACCAACCTCTGATGCGCTTCCGGAACGATATCGTCGATCACGACATAGATCATTGCACCGGCTGCGAAGGCAAGCGCATAAGGTAGCGCGGGTTCAGCGAACGTCACTCCGGCTGCGCCAAGGACGCCGGCGAGAGGTTCTACCATCCCTGAGAGTTGTCCGTACCAGAAACTCTTCAACGTACTAATTCCAGCCGCTTGAAGGGGCAGAGCCACCGCCAGTCCCTCGGGAAAATTCTGGATACCGATTCCGATTGCAAGGTTTCTGTAATAAAAACATACGACGCGATTGAGCGGTAGTAGGTTGAACGCGTTCTCCTAAGCAACGTCGATGTGACAGGAAAAATAAGCGTGTCTGGTTTAGCGAGAAGCGCGTATCGCGATCGAACGATAAGGATAAAGGTGAGGAGACAAGGTGACTTTGTCGCGAGTCAACTTGCACCGTCTCATCCGATCCCGGTGAGTTCTTGAAACTGGTCGACGACTTCGACATTCTCTAGATTTTTCCATTTGCTCGGTTCGAGCGATGCGAGCTGCTTCTCCGATGAACGTTTCACTCTCTTGTCCTATACGTAACAAACTAATCGTTCACTCTCGAATCTCGACATAGACGTTACGTAGATAGGACACGCTTTTTCCTTCTTGTAAATTTGTAGATTGCTGTTACATTACGAGTAGATCTTAACGCGTGCTGAAGGGCGAGAATGGAAGAACTAAATTAAGAGAACGAGTTACGCGCTGAGTGTACGAACCAATTACGATCGCCTACTGTTTGGAAATTTCCAAGTCGATCAATCTCGACGATCGCGCGTATCAAGGGAATTCGATAGAACGATAAGTAAGGGAGAGAACGGCACGAAGAAATCACCAGATATTAGCTGGAATAAAATAAAAAATCCAAAAGACGAATAGACAACAGGAAGCCAAAGTGATTATCGCGTTGGTAAGAAGAAATCGGAGACGATGGAAAAAGTTTCCACGTTCGATTCTTGACCAGTCGAGAAGACGGGCGGATGGATTACCGATAGGTCGACGATTAGAATTTTCAAGCAACAATAGATAAGCGGTCGATCGATAGAGAATAGCAGAGATGGTGGAGCAGGTGAATGAATGACGCGAACCAAGCTCCTCCTTCCGATGCATGATCACCGTGCTCTCTCGTACATGCCGAGCACATGGTATGGTATGTCATGCCGCGGCGTGTAGCACGTTATTTCATAGGACGGCATCGCCGTCGCGTTCCTACAGCATCGACGTACATAAGTGGTTGTACAGTTAACCCGTCGGGTCCGGCTGTTCGCCAGTTGCATCAGGGGAGGTCACCCGAGTTCCAAGAATGATCGTCCCCTACCACACCACTCTTGGCTTCACCTTCTTACGTTTCTCTCTTTCTCTCGCTCCTTCACTCTGTCCCTTTCCATCGTTCCTATGCTCCTTCGCCACTTTTCTCTCGCTCCTTCCAACCGCGCCCTCCTGCAGCCAGGTTTCTTTTCCTTCCTCACTTCTTTCTGATTTCCACGATCAGCGCCGTGATTTCCCGATTCGTCTACCCTATCACCAGACAGCTAGACCGACCAACGTCATTCTAGCGTTTCTCGCTGCCCATTCCAACGGAGTTCGGATCCTTTCGTTTTTCACATTCATTTTGTCCTCGTTGTCCTATTTTATTACGATAGGACGAACGCCCGATCGAGAGATAGGTCACTTCACCCTACGTGGTAATTAAATTTTTTTAAGTCTTCTCCCTTGTTCTCAACTGTCGCTGGCTTCTAAATCGGAAAGTGTCTATCGCGTTGGTATGTAACTGGTCGTCTGTTTTTGCGCGATTCGTGAAATAGACGTAGAATGGGATAGGAGCGAGAGAGAGAGAGAGAGATAGAGATAGAGAGATAGGTCCATTCATAAATTTGTTCGCGCTGTCGCGCGCTAGAGAGATCACGCGGCTGAGGTTCGCCTTTCAAATTAGAAACGGTGGTATCCATCGCCCGGGGAATTACGCGCGAGGGCGTCGCGCTGTCTCGAGCCGCGAATCGGAGATTTCTCCGAGCAGAAACGGTATAGATCTCGCCAAACTGGTATCTATTAAAAGGCAAAAAAAGGTAGCACACCGGTGTTTTGATTGTCATGGTCAAACTCGTAGCGGAGAGTTACCGTTAGACGTGCGTATTCGATCGAGCGGCGGATCTACAGGCGGCAGCCATAAAAATTAGCTTCGAGACGGATGGAAAATAAATACGTCGAACCGGTGACGTCGTAGATATCGAAGAACATAACGGATTACCGAAGCGGTGTAGCTTTGTCAATGTGTACCAAAATGGCGACCGGAGTAGTTTCGTTGAACGCATCGCCGGTCGCCATTTTGCATTCCATAAGCAACCGTGACTGTCTTTAGGCGGCAACGCTCGTCCTCGGCTTAAACGACCGAAACACTCGCAAATTATTCTTTCGTCTGACATTCTTTCTCACCGCGAAACGAGAAATCAAAGCTAAAGAGCGCTCGACGATCGAACAGCGTGCTCGTGCCTCGTAAACAACGATCGGTTGCGTTTTATCGATCTCACGGTGGAAAGTAGCGTCGCTGGCAGCAAAATTTCATCGTCGCCGATACGATAACGAGCCGTTTTTCGCTGGCTGAGGCTGAGGCTTCCAAAAAGGAAGCGTGGAACAAACGAGCGACCGGCAGAAGGAGGAAATCGAAGGAGAAGGAACGATCCCGAAGGAATCACGAGGAATCTCCGTCGGAGGGATTGACCGCGCGATTGGTGAACCTACAAGATGCGAATAGAGATAGAAGGAGCATAGGACTAGAGACCCGGAGAGGGTCTTGAAACGTCGTAAGATAGGAAAAGGGGGAGAAGCCGGTGTTACGTGTTATGCGCGAGTCCTTAGGTGTGCGCTTATGTTCATACACCGTACGACGCGCGTTAAGAAGAGAGACGAGAGGAGAGGAGCAACGCGAGAGACGAGCGTAGACGTATAAACGCGCTTGTATGAGAAAACTAAGGAGCGAGCAAGACAACAAAAAGGGGCGAGAGAGGAGGAGCAGGGGTAAGGGAAGAGAAAGAAAGAGAAGAAGAGACGAAGGAGGAACGAGAGAGGGAGTAAGGAATGCATGGGAACGAGGCGCAAGCGGGCCGACCGCGATTTGCCCGTCCCGCATTCCACCAACGCCAAGGCGAGTTCTCCGGCTCTTCTCGGCTGCGAGTCCCGAGGCCACCGGCCACGGCTTAACACCATAAAATCATAAGACCAAGATCAACCCCGCTCTTCTCTGCTACCTCCGGCATCGTTGCGCGCCTCTTAATGTCAAACAGAAACGCGTTTGCCGATTCTCGCGAACCTGTTCCTCCGTTTCCGTCTCTTTTTCTCCCATTCTCAACCCTCGTCACCCTTCCTTGCGACACAGCCTTTTCTAGCCGAAACGGTAACCGGTCGTAGTTACCCGCGCGTTAAGATGATACGAGGGAAGGAAGCTCTTTCTTACGACTACGACCGCGTCGTAAAAGTTTAGAACGAATTCGCCGTGAAATAATTGGCGCGCATTCCAAGGGGTAAGGTGGCTTTTGCCGAATTGGGAACGGTCGCTCGATCGCGAGATTCCGACAGCAGATGTTCCTTGTGAGCCACGCAGCGCACAAGGAAGAAATAGCCTCCATTGCGTGTACAGTTGTGAGCATGGACGCGACGGCGAGTAGCCGTCTCGATGGCGGTAGTTCGATCGGCAAGAAGACGCTAGTTCGTCGAATAGTCCGGACAGACGATCGTCCCGAGGTCGTCGTCGAGGGACATAACGGATCCGGCTGTTCGTCTGTTCCGAGTAAGGTACGCGGTGCGCATGCGTAATGCCGCTGCATTCCAAGCATTGCAAAGTCGCTGCACCGTGCGCGCCGGTGCATCGCCCGATGCCAGAGAAAGAGAAACGAATTAACCGAGACACCGAGCAGAAGCGAGAGATAGACGTGTCCACCGAAAGAAGAAAGAGCAGGAGGAAGTCGCAATGACAAATGCGCTTTCCGATAGCTTGTTTGATCGCCCGTTTTCTTCCACCGTCTCTTTCTTTCTTTCTTTCCCTCTCTTGTTTTCTTTTCTTTTCATTTTTCATAATATCTTCCGATATCGAAAGCTTCTATTTGCGATACGTCCCGTCGTACAAGACTTTTCGAGCTAAATAAGAAGAAGAAAGGAGAAAAGTATCGGTGTTGTGTCTCGCTAACTCAGAGAATGTCTCGCGAGTCGAATTCTCAGAAGGTTTTGGCCGTGAACGGCTGTACTCGAAGCATCTCGCGCGTAGAAAATGTAGACGAGGAACAGACAAAAAGGAGAAACGGTGTCCGGCTGTCTAACGACGCGATCGAAATCAATGCGAAGGAATGCTCGTCTTCCGTTGATAACGGAAGGCGGTTCTCGTCGCGGAGAAGGTTCCGAGATACGGTTGGCGTGTCTATCGCTGCGCACGTGCATTCGTAATACTATGCACCATGCACCGAAGCTAAACGGGAAGTACTATATCGTAACCGACTTCCTTTGATATTAGCACACGTCAGAACGAGTTTTCCGCGTGTGATAAGCACCATGTACAAAGTACAACGATCGAAGAAAACTGTCGAGGCTGTGTCGTGTTACTGAATCTAATAATCGCATCATTAAAAAAAAAAAATCGAGTAAGAAATTGAGAAAACGTCGTTAAGTCGTACATCGTTCGTTTACCAATTTGACATCTATTCTTTGTGGACGATCGACATCCCTCGTTTTTTTTTTCTTCTGTGACAATACAGTTTCAACAACGACGAAACAAGTTGCGGACTATCACGTTTATAGTTATGGTATACGATACTACAACTTGGATATGAAGGAAGAGAAAAGAAGGCATAGATAGCCAGAGAGGATGTTCGAGCCGAAAGAGGACAGCAAAGCTAGAGCCACGGAGAGAAAGGGTAAAATGGTAGAGAGAAGAGAGCGGGCAAGTAAAAAGAGAAGAGTAGAGACACGAGGACAGAGAGGGGCCGCAGTGCGGTGAGCACTGGTCGGTCGGTCGGTCGGTCGGTCGGTATATAATAAGACAGACAGGAGGATAGCACTGAAATGAGGTGGTTTCGTCGGCAGCTTTGTCTGGCGCCGTGTTTAACATAGCAACACCTCATCTACGTACCATGCCAACCCGCCACTCCGTAGTTCCTTCGTTTTTATGCGTGCTATTTCTCTCTTTTTCACTCGCCCACTCCATTTCCTTCTTTCCCGTTTTCTTCTACGATCGAAGGTAAACGGAAACAGAGAAGATATATCGAATGAGATACGCGATCACGCGACCAAATCTTCCGCACTGACGAGAATTTCGATTTGGCCTTTCCGATCTGAAACGGCGTTCTTCTCGTTCGAGAACGAGACGAAGATTGGATAACGAACGCCTTTTTTCACGAATCGGAAGACGTTCGATATTCATCTTTTTCTGGATATTTTTGTGGTACGTAACAAGGCAGATCGCGTCATGAGGAAACAAGTCACGAGAATAGACGTTAACGAGGATTCAGTGACGAATTTCAAAGGCGAAACGAGATAAGGAGAAGCGAGATTCCGCGAAAAATCCGCATACCGCGAAGGTATCTCGGTACAGAAGGTGACTCAGTACCGGATCTCCTTGAGCGTTTTACGAGTGCAAATATCGTCGCTCCTATCGGCTGCCCACTCTTCCAGCATCCTTTTCTCTTTTTCTCGCTCTATTTGTCCTGTCTGCTTGCTCTTGACTCTTGACTATTCCAACGCACTACGGATACCGACGTGAACGGCCACGCGCTACCAATCAACCACCGCCGAACCTTTCATTCATGATTCTTTCGCCGCCTCGAACGCGACTCTCCAGCAACGTTTTGCCTCGGTCCCGCCAATGAATTACCTTTCCTTGGGAAGGACATGTCGCGACCGATCGATCGATAACGTAAACGGATCTGTTGCGTAAAGCCTCGTTTCTATCGCCACTTACAGACGACGATGTTTTCCTTGACCGGGACACGATCTGCCAACGATCTCTTGCCTCGACAAATTTTTTCCATGTCGTTTACTCGAACGCTTAGCGGTGCAACGTTTCTGTGTACCGAATACGAGACGACATTTGTACCGATTAACCTCTCGAAAATACGCTCGACACCAGTAGCCTGCAGGTTCGCGATCGTCGTGAGAATGGAATGTTGCTCGTAACCGACGAGTTCGGCTACAAAAGGGCATGCTGGCTCGATAACCGCTCAAGGCTGAGCGATTTTCCCAACGCGCGACGATCCTTGCTCGTTCCTCGTCGTTCCCTTCTTTACCCCGATTCCATCGACGTGTGTATCTATTTTTAATGGAAAAATATTTTTCCCGGTGAACATTCCCTGAAAGAAGATAGTCGTCAGACGACGAAGACTCGCAGTACCGATAAGAATATACGCACAGCACGAACCAGTACGTGGCGATACGCACGACGCCGATATATCGGCCGGGGTCATCTTTCGAACCGAGACGACGATTCATTCATAACCGGGAAACTAGCGCGATACCGCGTTTATGTCGCACCGCTTATCGTGCGCTCTCTCTGGTTCGCTTACCTTCTTATTTCTCTCCACCTCTCTCTTACCGGTTTCGTTACAAGATGACAAAAATTAGCTTTGACGGTAATATTTTCCAGTAAGCTTTGAAATCCAAAGTCTCTTCGGAAATTTCTTGGCGAAAGTCGCCATTCCATTGGCCTTTTGGTAAAGCTTTCACACTGTATCAGAAAAGAAAAAAGAGAACTCTCTCTCTCTCTCTGTATTTCTCAATTATCGCGCGACAGGGAGGAAAACATCGATCCGGTCCATTCATTCTACGGATACTTAATGACCTACGGACGCTTGTAATCTTCGCTCAGATATCCAATAGCGTTCGAACGCAGCGAGATTCGGCTATGACGCGATTTCGAGTTTGGTAGTACTGTAATGAAATTCTGTTAACATCTTAAATACGTTTGAACACTTACGTTGACAGCTGTCTTTCTTTATCGATCTTTTATGTTTTTCGCATATTGCACAATTACTCTAAACGCCCATTCCTTATACATTGTCGCATCGATTTACATTTTCACGACGAAATTCTTAATCTTAAAGTCTTAAATTATACTCTTTAATCAGAGTACGTATATAATAAAAGGATACCTGTGTAAGAAGCGCAATAGCTGGGTCCCTCGTGAAAACATTTATGCATCAACTAAATTACGTAATAACCACGTATCCAGAGAACAAGTTTCGCCATTGTAATTGTATCTGCGAAAAGTTGCCTTCGAAGAAGAGCACGTACAAACGTACTTTATATACTTTTTAGTTACAGAAATAAAAAATTAAAAGTTTCGTCGAGGTATGGAAATAAAGCTGTCTATCTATATTTAACGTAGGGAAAGAACACGCTCAGGTTACCCAGGTGCCCTGGGTGAAATAAGCGTGAAAATGTTGGTTGCCAATATGAAACGTTTTCCATCCATTTCCAAGCTGACTACGCGTAAAAAACTGCAAACTCGCGACTGAAAATAGGCGGACGATCGTCGAGCGCTGGATCCTTGAGCAGCGAAATCGGAAGTAGTCATTTGCGTGCACGTGTCGATTCACGTGTACGTTCTTACAGTGACAAGCGATAAACGTTGCTGTTCCCCTATTGATCCTCGCATTTGATTACAAAGTTCGTTACTGTGAATTGCCTTAAAGCTCGTCGAACGGATTCGAGATTGGAAAGAATTGGAAAGAACGAATCTGTAACAAGATTGGGCGAATTAACGGGCTATCTTTGGAAAAGGAGGACGAAAGAAATAAGAGAAAAAAGAAAGAAGAGAATAAGAGGAAGGTCGACGATATGGGAGCATGCGATATCGTTAACATTTTCTATAAATAAAGTTTACGTTACTCGGGCGGCTTTTGCAGAAATGAAATCAACGTCATACCAGTCGATGTAGTTGTACACGTCATCGCAGTAGGCTGAGTTGTTTCCAAAGTCAAAGGCGTAAGGCGGTAAGGAGAGCGAGTTCGGGACAAGTGGAGGTGGAGGGACGAGGAAGCGGGGAACGGGGTATGGAATGGAATGCGCGGCGCCTAGGGCTCGTTGAATTCCAGGGCCACACGTGCCCTTCCCCCGCGCAACAGGCACCCACTGCTGCCAATAAACTTTGCCTGCGGCTGGCACTCACGACCGACCACCATAGAACTCATTCATGGGGACCTCCTAGCACGCGCTCCTAACTTCCATCCGCTCGACGTCAATGCTGTTACCATCTACAGGCGAATTCCTCAACTTCATTCTCGATCGTAGCCATCTAGAATCGACCGAGTCGTTTCTACTTGAGCTACGATATTCTACAGTAGCGACACTTGCTCCAGCACTTGTGCTTTCCGCCTTTATCGATGTGTCAAACAAACGAGATTATTTTTAAACGTGCGAACAGAAAAGGAAAATATCGTTCGATAGAATTTTCCTCTTTTACCGCACGTACGTTGAATTAGATCTATTCAGACAACTACGGTAGATTTTTCAAATAAACTTAGATACTGATTTTTAACGTAACCGAAGACTTTTCCCCTCTGAACAATTCTCTTAACTATTTAACGATGATGGTCCGTAATGAATCTGATAGGCGCGATTGGTTTAAGTGAACTTTACTTTAGACGCATTAGAATCTATTTGAAATATCGCTCTACATACAATGGCGAATCTCCAAGAATAATAATCATTCAGTCATATTGTGAAAAACTTGCTAGGTATACGATTACTGTTGCGAGTTAAATTATTTAAGCTAGAATATCAGATAAAGATATTAAAATATAAATTACGAGTAAATCTTAAATCTTGGAAAAGAAGGTTAAAACGTGTACTTAATGTCCTTTTACATTTTCCCCTCTTCTTCAAGACAGGCTTCTGCGCTACATGGCCACTGCCTATATAGTTTACACTAGATTAGATTCCGAGAATCCATCGCTATCGTCTATGAAAATAGTTTTCCATCGCGTTTAAAATTTGCAATGATTGAAATAACGCTCGCTTCATGACGTTCGGAATTTTGAAGCTTCGTGTATATTGTTACAAGACACTTAGATTCTCGTATTGATATAGTTCTTGCATACAGAGGTGCAGAAATGTTGCTTACCTTGCATTTTCAAAAGTCGCTGATGCACTATTACCAACCGCAGCGAATCCGACTCCAACTGCAAGACCTTCTGGAATATTGTGCACCTAATACATTGTAAAAATTAATCTCTAGCATAAGCTTGGCACATTTTATTGTAATTTTATGCCATAGGTGCATTTAAAGATAAACTCGACGACTTTGCGTACCGTAATGGCAACGACCAGCAGCAAAACTCTTCTCCATTGGTTGTTTTTACATTCGTTGTTAGGATCCTCGTAAATTGTGCCCGTTTCTTCTTGTTCCGCCGGCCTATTTACATTTGCAATTTGTCGTCTTCGGGTGTTCTGCTCGTAGAAACCTGGAAAACGCGACGATTAATGATATGCTATAACATTCGTTAGAGATGGTTTAAATTGTTTATATATGTGTATATGAGCCCCTGTGTGAACATAATCTTTTTTCTTCTTTTCTCGTTTTTTGAATTAAAGCACAATAAAGCTTATCATTAATACCCGGTATGTTCTATTCCATTTTTTTTTTTGTTTTTCCTCCTCTTGTGTATTATAGTTTACATCCGCAGGCAGGATTAATAAGATCAGTTTTACAAGTAGCGGAACTTTCTTCAACACGAACGACAAAAATTGATGCATATTTTGCTATTTTTACCTTTCTAGCAAAAGTATTTTGTACTTTGAAAGCGTCAATAATATGCCAAAATAATCCAAGTTTCGATAATCCAACGTTCTATTCGTGTTCTATCGGTCGTGTTTTTGCAAGTTTCGCTTATTGCATTGAAAATGCTTTCATGCATACGTTACTTTGCACATCTTGTTTAAATGCAAGAAGCATTAACACTGACGAACATTCAAACTAACGACTAACTACGCAATACAAGATATTACGTACGATAAGTACAACAAAAAATTATGCACCGTTCAGAAAGAAACAGCAATACGTTAATTAAACGAAAGACAAGCAAGTAACGTCATAAGCTTCTCCTTACGGAATTAATATATTTGAAAAATCGTTTGTTTCTGAACTAGTTAATCGCTTATTGTACGATGAAGCAAAGAGGGGCGAGTGAACATTTACATTTTGACACACAAACATAATAATAATATACACGTGTATCGTGAACTGATCCCATTTTCCAAGCCTACAGAAAGAATTGGATACATATTACAAGAAAAAAATGTGATACCATCGATGGTGGTTGACTCAATTTGAGTATACATTTTTCCACCAGATATCTGTACGTTGTTATACGGATCATAATCGTCTAAATCCTCGTCACTCTTTAGTTTTGCAAGGATCTTGCGTCTTTGTTTCGTACCGACTGACTGCATAGCTAAAAGCACATTGGGGGACTGAATGCCAAGGGAAGATATCAACGCGTCCGTCCCATAAACGAAAGCCGCGCCTATGAGAAATCCAACTCCTATTGGTACGAACGCGTATTCGCCTTCCGCTCCGTACAATTTGCTCTTTGTCGCCATTTCAATAGCAGGTGCCAGTAGCGACCAGTAACTTGCCGCTATCATCACGCCGCCTGCGAATCCCAGGCTGATGTCCAATAATTTACGCTGTAATTAAACGCGTTCCATCATTTAGTATCGTTCTGCTTTCTTATCTCTTAATTTACGTGTACGTAGAATTTCAAATACGCGTCGACAATTAAACATATAGCGATACTGTTAAAATAATTATACAGTAACAAGCTTGCTTATTATCGTAAAATGTTACTTGTTTGTCACACTTTCAAAATATCATTCCATGTTTCTTTATGTTATAGAACCGAGCGATACCTTCTCTTTCGTAAATAGAAATTTTGTTCATACGTTGTTCAGTTAGTATACATCTAATCTTATCAGATAAAGTTTTAAATTAGTAGCAATTTCTTAAAAAGAAATGAAAAAAACATGTAAACGTTAACTAGATAACGTTGAAATTTTAAATTGCGCAATATATTTTCTTCGTTTTTCTTTTCTCTTTCTTTTTTCTTTCTTTTTTTTGACTAGTTCATAAACGAAATTAGTCGATCTTATGCTATTTCCGTATAAAAAGTTTACTTCACAAATTTTCTAATTAGAAGAAGCTAATATAGCTGATATAGCGACCGCTAAGAATCAGACTAAACTTCATTTTTGATCTAAATTTTTGGTTTGTTTCTGTGTCCTTCGATAATATTCGATTGGTAAGGTCCAAGAACGCCGGTTCTAAATTTAGGGAATCATGGGATTAAAAGTTGTGCGTCTGCAAACATGCACCACTATTTCGCAGTTTATTTCTACGCCATATTAGCTTTATTCGCAGACCATGCGTTTCAGCTTAACGAGTCAAATCGCTGTCTGTAAATAGATGCGCATGATGACCAAATTTCAGGTTTGGCAATTCATATCGATATTGAGTTGGATCTGATAAATCCAGGCGGAAAGCGGTCGGTAACATTGCTATCTACCAGGTTCGCGCGAATTTGTTGTACATCTGTAACGAAATAAACTATAAAACACATACTTTTACAGACGTATAACTTTTGATTCCATGATTTTCTAAACTTGAAACTGACATTTTCGGATTCTACTAGTCGAGTACCATTGAACGGACACAGAAATATGTAAGAGATTTAGAATGCCCTGAAACAAAGTTTAACTGGGAAGAAAAATTAAAAAAAAAAACGTTAACTGATAGCAACATCGAAATTAATTGCATCTTTTGCGTAGTACATTTTCCTCTTGACCGGTTCGCAAGAGAAGCTAATCGATTTTACGTTAACCATTTCCGATAACAAAATTTATTTTATTCCGCTAATATAACGCATTAAATTACAATAAGAAACTTGTAAGATGATAACAAAGCTTAGAGTATCGTAAATATCATGCTTCTTTAAACTAGGATGCGAAACATTTTCAAGGTGGTAAATGTAATTCTTACGTTTTCAAAACGGAGCAATTCCCGCGAAGAATGTAGGATAAAGGTTAGTGTATACTTTGCAACTTAGGTTAGAGTCGAACGTATATAATATTTTGATTAATGCAGTAATAAATATTTAACGGAACGTAGGTAAATTCAAAGATATTCGATTGGAGAAGAAAAGAAAGGAATAAAGCTTACTTGCTTTCCTCGAATTACGATAACAAGTGCGGCACCCGCTGCGGTGAGAGCCCACGTAAATAACGTTCCTAGGAGCGCCTGTACGATTGGCGAATAATCCTTTAACATTGTACCAATCGTCTAATCGTCGACACCTTAGATCGCACAGCACATCCTCTGCAATGTGAACCACGAGAAACTGTTTCGTGGGACACAAATTCCGTTGATATGCATTCAGTCCCCCGCACTTATCTCAACCACCACCATCACCACTACCACTATCACAGTGGCTGCCACTGATACTTCATTACAGTTACTATCACTACTGAATATCGGCGCTGCTATTGCTAGTCTACTACTACCAACGCGTATTCGCATCTACTTGTTGTACGACGAGTTCGTTCCTGCACTTATCAATTATGATTTCCGAGTAGGATACACAGAACACATTGACATGAAACCGGACGAACATATGTAACTTCACTGTATGGCGAACACGCGTTTGTCATTATTCGCCCTTACGTACAAATGGGGTTGCTTGTATATACATGTGACGCTAAACACTATCTCGATTGACCAATAGAATTCGTCAATTCCAATCCACCAATCCGATAACGATCTACGGCGACGTGCACGATATTCAAACTGCGTTAAACCTGTATCTAAATTCAACGACTTTTGACAGGCACTTATTTCATTCACCGGGACATGTCCAAGAATTTGAATCATCTGTCGTTAATCAAAGACATATTTGAATTCTTTTCTAGGATTTTATTTCAATACGCTTCTACGTATGTTTCGCGCTTTTCTCATGTTAATTAGGCGTTAGTATCGCTGGAAGCTTTTAGTAAAACATGCTAACATGGCGTCTGCGTCGGTAAGTGTACGGAACATTTTAACCCATTCGATTTTCGTATATCGACGCCAAGTATTTTTTTTTTTTGCTTCCACCTTTAAACTGCCAGGTTGCTTAAAAGTATAACAACAAGATCATTTTCATCGCGTAAACATCATCACCGTTTTGTTGTCGTGTCGGAAGAATTGCTATTGACATTTATTCGTGAATCACCGTACGTATATTAGTTAAAACAGGTGTAAATCGATATGTTTTGAAGTGTGCGAAGTGTTGCTGTATCATTTTTATCTGTTAACCTCCTCCTAGGGAGGGAAAGAGAATTTTCGTTTCTCATTTTCATTAACGTTGTAATCACGGTTTGACGTGTAACGTTGTTGTTTGTCAATAGTTGAACCTTTATTGTGTGATTTCTTAGGTACCTTTGCTAATGGATGATGATACAATCGCTTTTGGCGAAGAGGATGAAACGGGTCAAAGCAACAATAAGCTTAAGTATACAAATGTTATAATTATATAAACATTTAATAAAAGTAATCAAGATTTGAGATTGACAACGTTATATCTTTATAGACATCCATATGTTACCATGTTT
This sequence comes from Bombus fervidus, assembly GCF_041682495.2. Lineage (NCBI taxonomy): Eukaryota > Metazoa > Arthropoda > Insecta > Hymenoptera > Apidae > Bombus > Bombus fervidus. The sequence continues at coordinate 10,581,709 of NC_091528.1, forward strand.
CATTTAGCCTTCAGAATAGCAGCGATAGTAGCCTATATGTTATGCGGATGGTTTTCAAATAGTTTTATAACTAGTTTTGTAGTCGTTGTATTGCTTTTGTCAATGGACTTTTGGACTGTTAAAAATATCACCGGAAGGCTAATGGTTGGTCTTAGATGGTGGAATTACGTGGATGACAATGGAAAAAGTCACTGGGTATTTGAATCCAAAAAGGTTTGTTAATTAAAGGTCTGCGTTTTATAGCTATTGCGTATATCCTTTTGATTCTGTATATATTTTGGTAGACATTGTATCTACTTGAACGAATAAATAGTTCAAGGTTTACCAGTTTTCACATTTGATGCCCTTGACACGTTCTAGTAAAAAAGAAAACATAAAAAGAGAAAGGCTTATAATTATGCAGGCATTTAATGTTTCGCTATTCTTGGTAGACAACGTTGAAAAAAGAGTAATAGAAAGGACTATAATTGTTTACTATAAAATACAAGGTCTACTATGTATACCCTGTGTTTCAGGGTGTTCAACAGAACCGCATTAATACTACAGAAGCGCGTATCTTTTGGTTAGCCTTAATTCTCTGTCCACTTTTGTGGTCGGTGTTTTTTGTGGCAGCCTTGTTCAGTTTGAAATTTAAGTGGCTGTTGCTCGTTTGCATTGCTATCGTTTTGAATAGTGCAAATTTATACGGATACGTGAAATGCAAAATGGGAAACGACAAAAATATTTCTACTGCGACCAGCGACTTTTTAAGAAAACAAGTCATACAAAATGTTAGTAAATAAACGTTCTTTGTAGTTTGAAGGATATGTAAACCAGTTACAGTACATAGATCTACCGTTATTGTCACAGGTTGCGTCCATGATGACTAGGAGTCCACCCGCAGGTAATCCAAGTGCACCAACCAATGTGATATAAGATTAGAAATTTTCAGCCATGATATTATTTAAGGAAAACATTGCCGTAATAAGTATCATCATGAAAACTATCGAAAACTTGTATATAATGATGCGAATAATTGTATATCTTAACGAAATAACATAAAATAAAATTGCTATTGAGAATATAGACGTTCGTTTCTTTCCTGGTGTTTTCACGTTTTGAAAAGAAATGCGGATGTTACGTTAATTATTAGTTTATTGATGCCACAGGGCAATACATAATGTACACCTTATTTCTCCTTGTCAACAGACTTTCTATTACACAATATTTAATTTGTATAGGTGTTAATTAGTAACATTGCATTTATTATATTCATTTCAGCCTGTTGTATTCTTTCTGGCAAGAAAGTATCACAAAATAATTTCCCATTCTTTCAACGATATTTAATATTTGACTTATTCTTTGTTTCTTTAATTCACATTTTCCTCGGAATTAATCGGACTGCAATCGTATGACTACAATCTTATCCAAAATGGATGAACTCGAGATGATCTCACACACAGTGTAACAAACTCGTCGTGGTATTGCACGGAGCGATAATATGGCCGATTGTATTTTGTTGTATTAGGAAAGATTGCTCCGAAAACGCGAGTTGTATGCTTTTTAAGAAGAAGAATACAACAAACCACATATTGCTATACACTCTGGGATATAAAAAAATTATAAACACTAACAATAGACACGCAGCTAACGTACAACATACACAAAACTTTTGGAATGATACAAAAGAACGTAATAACATTACGGTTCGGTATCTTATAAATATATGAATATCGTGGACTTTTTTGAATTGGTAAATTCATCGGATACAATTTAATGCTACTAACTTATAACTAGTAATATGTTTATACAATCATTTAACTTTTCGTTTTCCGTAACATATTGTATTTTTAGTCTGGAACTTTGAACGCGAAGTTGTCGACCGTCTTGGCGAAGCTGCACTTTGTGCAGGATTATATTCCTTCTCTCTTTTGTTAAATCTTTTAATATATCTATATAATACGTGTGTATGTAGTTAAAAAGTTGAATCGAAGGATAACAACGACATCCTTAAAATCATCGTACCAAAGACTTTTAAAGTTTAGTTCGCTTCTTCCACGAATATTATTACAGATGTTACGAAGAGATTCTTTAAATTCAAATCGTTTTGTTACCATGTTATCATCGTTTGTTCATGGGAATGTATCTCTTTGTTTTCTATGTACGTTGGTTTTTCAGCCTTTTTTTTTCTTTCTTTTTTTTTTTTTTAGTGTGATGCATTTGTATAATAACAAGTCGATTTTTCTGTAATAAGTTTTTCTTACACCAATTGTAGTTCTTAACAATGGCACATTTTTTTTTTTTTTTTTATCGAAGAGAGAAGTTGCTTCAAGGATTACTTAATCACTGCTGATTTGATTTACCGAAAAACAGTCGTTTCGTCGTGTCTCTTCATTGCCGGTAACAACGAATTTATATTCCGAGGCAGAAGCACGATATCGCTAATTATACACGAATAAAAGGTAAACAATAATGAGACTGAAGAAAGTAAATGTACATCAATGTAATAAATCAAGTCAACAGTATAAAAAAGTATAATTACAAGAATAGAATTACTTCAAGACTAACATTCGTGCTCGTACCAAAGGCCAGTATACAACGATAATCAAGGAACGAATGTTGACAACGTATCTTGCAAGCGGAAAAACTCAATCCCAAGTAAGTCATAGTGGATGGATTAGAAAGTGATTATGTACAGAAGAACCGAACACTCTGTAAAATCTCGGAATTTGAACGGACAATGAGAGAGATACAAAGATTAAGTATAGTATAATCTTTTATAAGGACGACCGAGGCGGTTTAAGTACTTTTAGAAGTACCGAAAATATACGTACACGATAATACATTAGACACGCAATGGCCTTCAGTCTTACAACATCAAATAAAATGATATGAGATGCGAATAAATGCACGCTCGGAAATAATACAGTAGGTCATTAATTAGTCTTCAATGTAAATCTCGTGTAAAAAAATAGGTACGCAAGTAAAGTTGCATGATAACGAACTTATGTTAAAAAACAGTATCAAAAGGTGCGTTGAAAACCGAAAAGCGACAAAACGGATGGAAAAAATAAAAGAAACGTGCTTATCTTGACAGTCTAGAAAATATCCACAGCTTTTTTTTTTTTTTTAAATGCGTACTCTCTTCAATTATGATATTTATAATATATATGTATATATATATACATATACATATACATACATACATACATACATACATATATATATATATTATTTATCATTTTATTACTTATGTATATTTATATTTATATCCATATTTATAGTTATATTTATATTTATATAATGTTGTTAATGACAAACGGTGCATTTATGTACACTTAGTCACAATTCCTGACCCTCGAACCACTTTTAACTGAAAATATGTATATACGTTAGATGCTTGATCGAACATCATTAAATTTAAAAGTTGGATCTAAGAATGTAACATCGATTCCTCTCCTTTCGTACTTTTCTCTTCCGCTTTTCTTGCTTAGGTTACTGCTGCACGGAACCGCTCGCAATCAGAATAATGCCAAAAACTGAAAGAGATCTGACTCGCTCGGCCGAGTATATTTGTTAACCATACCACCCACTCACATACTCGCATACCGCGCTGTATATTTTTTCTAGCTAGAATTTTTTGCTTTACCATTATCGTCGAACAGCGATAAAACGATTCTATATCGAACGATACGATGAAAATTTCGAAATATAGAAGATACATAAACGAGCACAAGCTTATTGTCCTCATAGACTACTTCGAATTTCTGTAAACGTTTAAATCGCGAGTAGCATAAACCCCTGCCGTTGTCGCAAAGTATACGCAGCGATAGGACGACGCTGAAACTGATTGTTTTTGGCATTGATCTGACGCGATATCCGCGACAAGGACGACGAGTTACAAAGTTTCGTTGACTCTTCTCTTAGCGTTCGATGAGCTACGTTTTTCGATGAATTGTACTAGAAACGAGCGAATCTCCAGAGCGGAACGAGTGTACTGCGGTTGATAGCCTTGCAACTGGGGAAAACTGTAAAAGTAGTCGAGGTAGAAGCCTACAATGGTACTCTGTACACAAGGGCATCGAGGGCTCGGTGGAATAGTACGCAAATCCGACATACAGTGCTTCTAGTTAGTTAAATTAGTTCGCGTAGAAACCTGCACAACACTTTGTGCATTTTAATTAATTGAATATAGGCACCGTTTCCTTTCATACTTCCTTCACTCGACACAGTCGCATTATTTTCTTTTTGTTTTTTGTTTTTCTTCTTCTTCTAATGGCATCGCTTACAGACTAATCTTAGAATAATCGCCTTACGATCTACTTAAAATTACAGTAGGTAATGAGAAGATCCCTATCGTGCGTAATGGGTTCAGCATGAATAATTGTCGATTTGGCAGTATGGTAATTTTCTCTTTGCTGAGCGGAAATTTACGTCTCTCTGTGATTTCTCCTCCTTTTATGATCGAGATACTTGCAATTTCTCCCTCTCTCTCTCTCTCTCTCTCTGATTTCTCGATATCTTCCGTGTCGCATCGATAAGTACTTTACGAAACGCGCGCTTTCTTCTTTCTTTTATTTTTTTTTTTCTTTCTGACGCGGCATGTTTCGCACTCGTAGTAGCTCGCTTCGGAGGTTTCATTACGTTCCCCACTAATATGGAAGCACTGTTCTTCTCCAACGAATAGGCAAGTTTCGATATAGAACGAAATATCATGTACGCTGACGTTTTGATCGCGGGTTACATGATCGTAAAATAATAATTCCCGTCGGTTTCTTCGTTATTCTTATATTATGTAGAGCAGCCGTCATTTTCGAGCGATTCGGGAGACGCGTAATCGGAACGTGTCTCACAAATTCGCCTCGAGTTGGATATGTTTCGGTGATCGTTTCAATTTTCCATTACGATTTCCTCGTACTATTTCCTCTCGCTCGTCAATCGCTTCCCGCTTGATTTCTTCGATTTCTAGCTCGAAAACATCCAAGTTTTCTCGTCTCTCGCGTATTCTTGTTCGTCTGCATGTCATCCTGTGTGTTTGTGTGTGTGTGTGTGTCCTCTTTTTTTTTTTCTTCGAATTATAAAAGGAAATTTTGATATGATGGTAAAGAATATTTCTACAGATATGATTGTTTTACTGCGAGCTTTTGAGCCGTACATTCTAAACGGCAGTATCGTCCCGTTTTTGTCGTCGGGAAATTTGAAAATTGTTTCAGCACATGCGGTGCCCATAAGAAGTGGAACTTTTCCGCCTATCTTGAGACCGTTGCGACACCATTGACTGTAAGATACTTGGTTACTACCGTAGTTAGTTGATCGAGAGGTTAATAATTTATCGCCTTTCTACTGTATTTGTCATTGGAAGGTACAAGTATGGTACGCTTTGCCCGGGAACATGATACAGGCTACATACTTACAAACTTACATATTTTTCGTGTACTTCATCGTACTAGACGCGTCGCACTTTTGCTCGTTCACCGACCTCTCTTTCGTTTCTCTGTCGGTCTCTTCTTTCTCTCGTCGATTCTCTTTCCTCGCGAGTGTCGGCTTGTCAGTTGGCGTAATGATCGAAAGAACCCAAATATTCCAAACTGGCGCGATAGCAAAACTGGTATTGGTCCTGCGTAAGCAACATATATTACATTTTACGTACGTGTAACACTTAAAACAGCTAAAAGAATAACAGTTAAAACAGCTATAAAAATATATAAAAAGGAAACCCTGAATGTATGTGAGAAATTTAAGGCTGAAAAAATATACAGAAATGTATATCAACTTGAAATATCTGAGAAGAAAATGAGAATTGACTCTGTCCCCCCCGTCATATTAAGATTAAGATATTTGATCGTAAAAGGTCTACAAACCTCGGTTTGAACCATAGCAGGTCGTTGCGTGCGCAATATTCTGACCGTTTGGAAGATGTCAACGACTCCCTCATACTGCATACGTTCCAATACAATGCTCAGGGTGATGAAAACGCCTGTTCTTCCAACTCCGGCGCTACAATGTACAGTTATCGGTCCATCTTGACCAAATTGTTCTTTCGTTTTGTGCACCTGTCCAATAAAGTCGATGAACCCGTCACCGGACTTTGGAACACCCTGTTCAGGCCAGTCGATGAACTGGAACTGTCTGACTGTACGACTCGCTCCGTCTCTCGCATCCGTCACTTTGAATTCTCGCAAAATGTACTGAGGCATGTTGTACTCCGCGATGGGATCAACCACAAAGCATTGATAACGAATTGACCTATCGGACGGCCAGTACTGATGGCATTTCTCTCTGCCCATCTCTTTTAATTTCGTTAACATGACCACGATCGTAGAATTATGCTCCCACAGCATACGCCAGAAATCATCTGTGGTGTCGCAGAGGGGTCCTTGAGTGGCGATATAAGCACCTCGGTATCGATATCCATCGATGAGACTGGCGTTGATATAATCCGATCCTTCGATGTTACGTTGTGGCTGCAGGCATACTCTGGTACACTCGTAGGGCAATATGTGCACCAAGCGATTTTTATGCTTGTTGCAGGGAAGGTTCGCTGAGATGAATCGCGACGAATCTACCTTGATGTTGGACAGTTTCTTGAATTCCAGTTCCATACCAGTGATATTGTCGATCTCTGGCTGCATCAGCTTCTGGATGTGGGAATGTAAGTTTCTGGCAGGCACCTCTGTGTTGCCACAGATCACCGCCTCGTAAAGCGCGTCGTGGATGAAAATGTATTGATCCTCGGTTTGGACCATGTAGTTTCTTTGAGCTCGTAGACAAGTCACGTGGCCATAGATGTCGATCATCTTTTCGTGCTTGATCCTTTCGAGCATCGAATCGATGACGATGAAGCAACCCGTTCTTCCAACACCGGCGCTACAATGCACGATCAGCGGTCCGCTTTCCGGTGGATTTAGGGATCTGACCCTGCGTAAGAACTGCAAGAACGGCGCAGGATGCTCGGGTACACCGTGATCAGGCCAGGCCGTAAATTGCAATTGCTTTATTTCGCGTCTCTCGGAATAACCCGCTCTGGATATTTGGAATGTTCGAATGCAGTAGGTGGCCAGCTCTTGAACGTCGGTGATCGTCACAGTCATCAAACCGTAAGTTTCAGAACCTCTACTAGGCCAATACTGATCGCACTTAATCCTCGTTCGTTCCTCCAGCTTTGTCATCATCACGATCGTGCTCGATCTTAATTCCCAACACATTCGCCAGAAATCTCCAAACGTCTCTTGAAGAGGCCCTTGCGTAGCTACGTACGCATTTTGTTTTCTGTATCCGTCGCAGTAATTGGCGTTTATGTAATCTGTGCCCGACATGCCATCTATAGTCTGCAGAATCACCCTTGAATGATCGTAGGCGATCACGTTCGCGTAACGATTCTTCGAAGCGTTTATTTCCATGTTGGAATGGTCCCAAGTGAATTGTTGTCCAGGCTCGATCGACTCGTACTCCTGACTGAACTTTAGATTGTCGTTCGCTTTTAGGCGCTCGATGTGGTTTCCTAGTTCGCTGATCGGAATTGGAGGATGAGAAGCCATGCCAGGAGTTTGGAAATTTAAACGGCGCATCTCGACTGGATCGGATGGAGCGTGATTCAAACTGATGTCAGCGGCCATTAATGGTCGGGTGACTGCTGCTTGATCGGGTGCTTTGCAGGGTTGTCTTCGTCTAAGGTGATAAATGAAAAAATATCGTGAAATCCTTCTCGCCTCTAAGAAACGTATATCGAGCTATGTCATTGTGGTATTATCGATGTCGATCGATTTCCTACTGACCAAAGTTCCATTGTCATTGTATTCAATACTTACTTTCTAATAATGTAGATAATGATGAGAATTACGCAGAGTATCAATGCAGCTATTATCGGACAGACCACCTTCAGCAACCCTGGTTCTTCGCCGCTGGTTTTCACCGATACCTCTGGATTTCCATCCACCGGGGTATTCGGATTGGGACGTCGTGGTGGCTCGCCAGGAGGTACTTCCCTCATATCGAGAGACAGGTACTCGGAGAAGGGCGACGAAGTGTACAAATGCTAGAATACGAAGTAAAATTAGTTGTGTTATCATATTCATTCGTTTAATATCTCTCTCTCTCTCTCTCACACACACACACACACTCTCTCTCACTCTCTCTCTCTAATAATTGCAGTTTCATTCCAACCTTCCTCGGTGTGTCGACAACAGCACGCACAAAGATCCTGTATCGTTTACTCTTCTCAAGTTTACGATTTTCATAACCCTCGTATATATCTCCGCTGCCAAGATGGAACGTATACGGAATATCTCTATGTGGAAACTTGGCAGCGATATAAGGAGCATTCTCCCTTTCCTTAGCCCCTTTTCCCGCGATCATGTCCTCGGTTAATTCGTCGGGTTGTTTATTCGCTGTTGACGGGTCCTCGGGCACGACGATCAAATAGTAATGCGAAATCGATCCATATTCTTCGGAGGCCTGAGGTAGGATCACTTGAATCTCCTCTCCATTAACCACACCATAGAAATCAGGCTTGACCATAGGCTTCGGAGCTGCCATTTGCGTAGTAATGGTGATCTTAGCCGGTGGCCTGTATTGACCATCTCTTGGCACCGCGCTCACATTCACGTTGTACGTGGTGAACGGTTGCAGTTCGTTGATCGTGGTCTTCGTCACGCTAGGATCCAAGAGTATCTGTCTGCGTGGCACGATCTGCGTTTGCGTGATACCTTGTGAATCTACGAACTCTTTCACAGCATCGAACGAGACCTTGTAGTTCATGGGGTTCAGTTTGATAGGCGGTTTCCAGGTAAGCGTCATGGAGTGCGTGGACGAGTCCGGTCCCCTTAGATCCAAAGGCACGTCCTCCGGCTTCACCTTGACGGTTACCTTCTCGCTGAGTCTTCCAAGGCCAGTCTTGTATTTCGCTGCCACCGTGATCGCGTACTGAGTAAATTTCTCCAAGTTGACAAGTTCCGCCGACTCGGTGAGACCAACAGTCTTTTGCTTCCACTCGTCTAGGTCCTCGACAGCGGTTGTTGTGTAAAATATTTGATATCCAAGTATCTTTCCACGGTTAGGTACCGGTTCCCACCAAACTTCCACGCTCGTGTCCGACGTGGCCACCGCTTTTACCGACATCGGTGCCCGGCCAATATCTTTCTCCGTTATGATCGTGATCTTTTCCGAATATGGCCCGCTCCCCCTAGACGTGTGCGCTCTCACGTGAAACACGTACTCCGTATTTTCCTCCAAATTCGTGAAAACTGCTCTCGTCTTGGTCGTATTCCTGTTGATGGTTGTAGAGTGATCGTTCTTCTTGTTGAATTGAACATCGTAACCGGTGATCTGTCCGTTTCTGTGCTGTCGCAGAGGCGGATCCCACGTCACACACACAGTGTCCGGAGTTTGGAAAAAGTAGGATAAATTCGTCGGTGGGCCAGTTGGTTCTCCTTCGGGACTGTACCAGAATCGCACCGTCTCCTGACCGAATCCGATCGCGTTTTGACCAGCCACCCTAAACTCGTAATCCACCCCTCGTTCCTCTGCGAATTAAGTCCAACCAAGGTGTGAAAAATTGTAATTTTCATTCGGAAAAAATGATAAAATCGCACCACTAAGATAGAGGAATATTGCATATCGAGGGTTCGAGCTTACCAAGATCAGTGATCTTGTAAGTATGTTGACGGTTTCCTGGAATGTACTCTTCCTTGAGCGTTTGGTTCTTAATTCCGTATCTTATTCTATATCCCAACACGTCGCCGTACGTTTGCGTAGGCTGCGACCACTCGAGTTCAACCACGTCGGGATCTTTGGACAAAAGTCTGGAAACGAGACATTGTCAGAACAAAAAAAAAGATAAAAAATAAAAAAGAAAGAAAACAGGACATTGACAAGAAAATTTGAACTTTATTAATTTTATGGATCACGGCTTCCGGATGATTCGTACGTCCAATATAATCTCGTTTTCGAGTTATAGCTCGTTTATGTCGAACTCGTTCGACACAGGCCGGGCATTGCTCGGATTTTTGAACAACTTTGATTGACACGTTAACGAAGTGTTTAAACATTATCAATCGGCGTTTTATAAATAGACTGCGGATTTTTATGCATTCATGGAAAATCAAAAAATACACAGAATGGACATAATATGGAAAAATATATGAAATACATAAAATATTTAAAATATAATACTCGTTATAATACGTAGTAGGTGAAACAATGGTCTACGTCAGCTTCATTTTTCCAATCGTATTCATAAAAATATAAAGTTGTATAAATATCCACACGGCTTTAATAAGCTACGCGTTTTAAATATTTCCATATGTAATAATTAAGAGAATTCGGCTTTGGAGAGCGAGCCGACTAGACAGGCAATCGTTCGTTCGTTTGCCGATATATATATATTTTTTTGTGCCAGCAAATTTTATGTCAAGCGAGAAAATATTAAAAATTCGTTTGGCATGAAATATAAAGGAATTTAAAGAACATACTTCACGTTAACATGAGGTCTATTGGGTACACCTCCGGGAGTTCTGACAGTTTCTGGCGGCGAACGATCACCGTCTCCTTTTCTCGTTAGAGCCGCTACTTGTACAGAGTACGTGGTGTCAGGTTGCAACCCGGTAATGTTCACTTCCAGCACGCCGTCTTCTTGCACATCGCGTCGTATCGGCTCGTTCAACAGATCCTTTCCCTACAAAGGCAAACAGCCGAAGATATTAGTGGCTGAGAAAACGCGTCTATTTTAATCGCAGCGTGAAATTTAAAGCTCCGCCGACAGACCTCTTCTCTCATTTCCTGCACGTGTATGTGATAACCTCTTATCACACCGTTTTGTTCTTTCGACGTGGGCGGTCTCCATTTCACGTGTATCGTGGTCGAATTGATCGGTGTTACCGTCACGTTTTGAGGATGACCCGGCACTGGAACGCAACGATCGGTTAATTCGTGCACTTGACGGCCGATTCTGCTGCATACTCGCAATCACACGCTCTCACACTATCTCAGTCACGCTTGAAAGGGGGGATAAAACGATATCATAACCAGGAAGAAAGATCTGTAAAATAAATAAATACGTAGGGTTGAATCGAACGAAAGAAATCGGTAGGGGTTTGTCCAATGAATCGTGTCCGTCCGATGGATCGAAGAAGCAACTAAAAAACTAAAAGTACTCTTTTCTCTCTATGCAGAAACATAACGTAACGTCGATCTTTGTGTCCGTTTAATCGGTAACGATCTGTAACGGGTCGTTCGTCGTTGGTATATAAACGAAGTGAAGGAGCGCGTAGCGAAAACAGTATGGCAAATCAAAGCGTTGTATACAGCAAATTGAAAACTCGTGCGAGAAACAAAATAACGCAGCAGCGTTGCAACGAAAGGGAACAGGTGAAAGACGGAACGTAACGTAAACGAACGAAAACAAATCGCAAGGATGAAACGAGAAAGAGAATATGATAAAGAGAGAGAGAGAGAGAGAGAGAGAGAGTAAAGAAAAATTAATGGAAAATATGTACATGCCACCAATCGCACACGGACAAAACGATGTACAAACAATATTACGAGGTACGCCGGTACCTCATGCTCTACGTCCCTACGACACGATAATCCTCCATTTGAATACCAATAATGTATGTTTTTATTCTGCATTCGATTTCAGAACGCGAATGTACGAATGCGCGTATAAATACGTCATCGAGATGCAAGAGCGCGGTTACGTTGGTCGATAATGCTACGGCAATATTGGAGAGTCCATGACGAACGAAAACGAAGTAGTTCCGTTATACGCGTACATACATATAGTATACACGTATATATGCGATGTACTATCGTTGGTTGTGCGACGTGGATGAAAACTGTGCCAGAGGAAACGTGCAATCGTGTTTTTCGATAAACGTGCAAGGATAACGAAATGTATCACGCGAATTTACAGATATCCACAACGATAAGCCGTTTCGATAATTTGTCGCGAACGTCGCTACGTCGCCGCCCCTTTTCATTTCCTTTGTTGCGATTTCGCATTCTTTCTTTCTTTTTTTTTTTTATTTTTTCGCTTCTCCAAGTCTTGACTTTTTGATTGCCACGGATCTCGAGATCCGGTTCGTTATATTTCTCTCGAAACCTTCGCCATTCTATATTTTCAATAGACAACGACGAGAACGACGTGGACAAAGACGACGGTCATGGACGGTCCAGTATCCGGCATCGGAAACGTTATATCGGCGTTACACAGAAAAACAACGAACGGAAAAAAAAGAGAAAAAAAAAAACACAAGAATTGTAGGAGAAAAAGAAAAGGAAAGCCTAATGTACCTCTAGGTTTGTACGAGAACGATAACTGCAGCCTCTACAAAGTGTCGCAAAATAAAAACTGCGTTGCAAGAAAGAATACGACAAAGAAAAGCCAAACACGACGACTGCTGCATACAGAAGATGGCCTGTATACAGAAGAAGAAAGTTTCCCTCGGTGAACGAGATGCGTCTCTTGCTTCTATATCGGTTTACGTTTTACTGTTCTCGCGTAATTAATGTATCAATTACGTCCATAAAATCGCTACGCAACGCAAAAAACAAAATTGGCGAGCGCGCAGTCGCAGTCGCAGCCGCAACTATTTACGCAGACGTAAATAGTTTTCGTTTTAATTGTATTTGCTTACCGACTGCAGCAACGAAAACACAGTAAAAAAAAAAAAAAAAAAAAAGAAAAAATCTCCAAAATAGTCTCCCACGGAGAAAAAACAAAACGATATATGCGAAAGAGCCGGAAAAAAGGAACAAAAATATTATATATATATATAATGTGTATATATATATATATATATGTAAAGAGAGAGACAAAGAAAAAAATGATTAAATATAGGAAGAAAATTCATGGCACAATTCGAGACGAGCTAAGGGATACTCACTTTTTGGATCTGCGCCCCAAAAGTCGCCAAAAAAGTGGGAAAAAAATCTCGTAAAAATTCGTGTCAACTTCTCACGTATATTGAGTAGAATTATTAAATATTTAATATATTTAGGCATATCAGTGGGTAGCATACTACTGATTATTATCAACGTCAACATGGCCTCTTTTACAGCTATTGTATTTTTTTTTTTTTTTTTTTGCTCTGATTAGGGGGAGAGAGAGAAAGAGAGAGAAAAAAGGTATGAAATTTTTGTCTGTTTCTCTGGTGAAACACGCACACGCGCACTCGCTCGTTCGTTCGTTCGTTCCCTCCCTCCCACGCGCTCGATTCCAATCGCACCCTCTGCTCTATTCGTAATATTTTTTATCGCTCTGCCGAGCAACGTCGGTGGACAAAATTCTCTTTCGAATCGATCGTTAAATAGAAAAATATCGCTTGGTCCTCGGTTGCAGTTGGTCGCAGAGAGGCGGGAGATGTGAGAATATCTTTTTTTTCTTGTCTTTTTGGCATGCGCAATCACTACTCCAAATATGAAATAACTAAAGGCTCATGTCCACCTGCCTCCTGCCGCCGAGAGAAAGACTCGCCGATTTTTCTTCTTCTTTGCGCAAATTCGAAGCGATACATAACCGCGGCCTCTCTTATCAGAGTAAAGTCGATCCAACAGCATCGGCCAAGGAAAATCGCGAGGAAGGAAGAAAACAGAAAAGATGATAATGGAAGGGGGAAAACGTAAGGACAAGATAGACGACACGAGTCCGCGCGTTCCGTCCTTTCCCTCGCGGCACGAGGCATCGAGAGAGGGAAGACCTATGATAAAATGTCTACTAAAAAGAAAGCTAGGAAGGAGAAACCATAAGTAAGAAGAAGTGGTTGGTATCGTGTTATGGTTCGGGAACGTATAAACCGCTACCCGTGTGTAATCTAAAGTCGTGAAAAAAGGCGCGACTCGTCTCGACGGAAAAAATTCACGTACATAGAATAGATAAGGATACGAGAGTCGGTGAGGTGGAATATGTTTTCGAGGAAAATTTTCTTTTCTTTTTTTTCCTTTTTTTTCTTTTTTCTTCTTTTTGCAACTCCAAAAAGTCACCCGCAAAAAACGTCAGCTCGATAAAAAATCTGTATCGCTGTACATGAAAGGGGTAAATTTCTTTTCGAACGAAAGGCGAAACAAACGACGTCGTTCTGTTTTGGTTTGTCTCGAAGAACGGTAAAAAATGATTTCCGTTCCTCTTTCTGTTCGCTCTTACGTTTCATCGGTAGCATACACCCGCGCATTCACCCACGCAAAAATCGCAAAATTCTTCGCAAAATATGCACGTAATTAAGAATGGTCGTGAAATGGTCGTGCGCGTCGTTCTTACGGCACGCCGACTAATCGGATTCCCGATCGGTTTCTCAGTTGTTGGTCTTATCGGCGCACAAGTAGATGGTAGAGATCGAATCGAAGGGAAAGCAGAGAAGGAAGAAGCATGCGTTTTGTCGAAGGAAAATGGAGAACCGATCGTTCGGTTCTTGTTGGAACGACGAACGGGTGGTTGCTTAATCGGTCGATTTCTTAATATTCCGACGACACAGCTACCAGAGTAAAAGAGACAACCGGACTCGAACCGCGAGTCGTTGTTGATTCAGAAATGGAAACGTGAAAAACACACATAAAACGGAGTAAAGTATACTCTTTCTATATACCTAGAGGAGAAGACGTAAAGGTATATATCGAGACACGATATAAAGATGTAGTAATACGTAATATATGTAATGTATATATATATAAAGAACATGTTATACGTACGAATAAAATACGTAATTCAATATTAAAGATACGATAGTTATAACTTACAGAGAGGCAGAAGATGGAAAAAAGTAGGTCGGTGAGAGCATGCAAAGAACGAAGGTGCACGTATAGACAATAGAGTAGAGAAGGTCTGGTGTAACATGATTATGTATATCATTCCAACGACATCGGTGAGTGTAAGAAATTTCCGCGATATTCGCGCGTATCAACGATCCATCGATGTTCGTCTCGAACGGACAGAGAGTCTTTGGCGGTTTATCGACCTTTCACCCCTTTCGTCGAAGGGATTCCGTTCTTTCGATAGCAGCGGAATAGGGTGTCGGCGAACGCTCTCTCTCCGTCGATATCGATGCATCACAGTGCTTGTTGCCGACAGGCTCGTGGCTGTCGACTAAATGGACCAAGATAATGAAAAAAATTGCATGAATATTGGTATTCAAATGTTTTTCAAATTGAACGTCTTCTCGCGGCAATTCTCCTCCTTCGCGTCACGGATATTTCGCTCGTGTTGCTAATATCGCCCGGTGAATATCGCGCTTGCGGCCGAAGAATTCGCGAACGTCGCCCTCCGATTTTCGCTAATTTCTTTCCTAGCACGACGACGATCATTATCATTCTCCTCGTGCTGCCATTGGCGCGACTTTCGACGCGTTACGGTTTACTCTTGCATCCTGTACTCTTTTACGCACTCGTTCACGCATTCACGCGTGCACGCCGCACCCGACGTGAACTCGATACCGTTTTGTTCTCGATGGATACAACGATCATCATCGATGCGTATAACTACGTACTCGGACATACTCGAACATATGCTCGGATGCTGAGGCAAGAGAAGAGACAGATCGAGACCGAATCGAGGTTCACGTGGAGAAGACGCGCTGATCAAACTGCAACGACAATCGACGGTGGGGGTGCTCGTTATTCAAGGGTGCTCTCAGTGCTGGTGCTCGGCACGATATATATCGCAATCGAGTGTGACAATTGATATTTAGACACGTGAATATATATAGTGATCATACGGTGCGCTGCGAAATACGGTGCTGTTTTTAATACGTCGAAGGTCCAACGAATACTATACGTATATCGGGAGCGCATTAATAGTCGCTCGCGCACGTTCACGCACGAGTCTTACTTTAGGTGTTTACGTACAAGGTAAGTACATCGAAATGTACGTAGATACGCGCGTACACACACTCACCCACGCACACGTCCTACGTACATGCGTGCATGCGTGCACGCGTGTGATTTTTAGGCTGTCGGCAGTTACTCGAAGCGAAGGGTGCTTTTTCAAGTGGTGCGTGGTGATATACGTGTGTGCGTGTGTGTGTGTGTATATGTATATATATACACACACACATATATATATACATATATACCCAGTTAGTAGGACACGGCAAAGGCGTGCGTCTGCGTGTGGCTTTTGTGCGTAGGTGCGTAGATACGCGTTCATCGTTGCGCGCTCCGTCTTCTTCCTTCTTGTTTTTCTCTCTACCTTTCGTCGTGCGTGAAACGCGTGTGCGACTTTACATGCGTGCGTGGTGGGTGCGAGATAAAACCGTGCCCGCATGAAGAATAATACTTTTATCGGTGCCCGTGCACACACTCATAACGGCGGTAATGATACATATATATATAATATATAATATATATATAGGCATATATATAAGATATATGTAATATGTATATATCGATAATACGTTTAGAATAATATAATCATAGAATATTGGTAGTGATGGCGATACTAGCGGCGACAATAACAATAACGAACGAGTATACGTATATACGACGGTGAACTTTTGTGCTTGATAATGTGCGAGCTTACACGGCAGGGTGCTTTCAGCAGTGCTTTTTATCGTTCCGCCTCGCTTTGCCGAGTCTGCTGTTAGAGGGTGGACGGTTGGATCGGTCGGTCCGTAAACGGGACAATGCGTGGGAGGAACCGGGAGTAGGGGGCCGGTGAAACGAAAGAGGATCCTGGGCGTTCCGTAGTGCCGAGTGCAAAAGGTTCGAGGGAACGTCGTTAGAGATGCGTTCGTACGACTTTTTCCGCGACAATGACGCGCCTTCACAATGCCTCTCTCGCAACAAATGATTCCGATTTCGCGACCAACCAAGGTCTTCGATTATTTTCCGAGACAAAAGAGCTGCCGTTCTCCTGGCTGCGATCCTACGTGTGTTCTTTCGTTCTTTCGTTGACGAAACGCGGTCGACTGTCTGTCGTGCGACGTGTTCTGAACGTCACCGACGAAGAAAAGAAAGAAAAAAGGATATCCGCGGCTCGATTACTTTTCTCATCGATGCGATTAATAACGTCGTATCGTTATCGTTCCCTCTACCTTTCGTTAGCTTCTCTGTTCGCCGATTCGGAGGATTAATCGGAGGTCGGGGAACGGGCAAACGGTGTCTGGAAGGGGTTGAAAAACTCGTTGTACCATGCAGGGTGGGACGGTACCGAACCGATGATCAGTCAAGTACCGAGTAGGAGACGGAAAGGAAAGATTCGAAACGAAAAGCAAAACTTCTTCATGCATCGGCATGCCATTCATAGGAATTTCGTTGATTCGGTTGTGGAACCATTTTACAGTGGTTCGAGACCGAGATCTCGCAGACTCGACAGCAGCTCGACGGTTTCTTTGGACGGTGATGGGAGAATCTGTTTCGAGTTGGGGATTCGAAGGATCGCTCGTAGTCGAGGAGAAATATATGATCGACGGGATTGAGGATTTTTGGTGAGACCGAGGGATCGATAAACAAACGAAGGCATGCTCTAAACATGTGCAAACGATAGGTAGAACTAAATTTTAACTAAAGACAGAAGAGCCTTATATATCAGAGATATAGAAATATATTATATATGTATATATAGATATATATGATTTTTCTCAAATACTTATATTTATATATATATATATACATATAAATGCATATATGTAGGTATGTAGTGGAATAATAATATGAATATATATTTTTGCTGTGTGTAATACATACGCTATGGTTTACATGTATATATATATATATATATATGATATGTGTATACGTATAAATTATATATATATATATAGACACACACACATAAGCGTTTCACCAGACAAGCTGCCGCCCTCGTTCACAGACATTATTTCCGTCCGATAAATGTCTCGTAGAATCGATTCAAGCGATAATATAGAATTTTTCCTCGGAACGGTAAGAATAATGTTGCGCACGCTTGGGGACGGTCAGTTTGGCATCTATCGTCGTAACACGTGGCAAGAGTGAGTCAACGAACTAAAGAGAGAAACGAAACATCTTTACGTGACGTAATAATCACGGTTACCACCAGAAAGAACATTGAGTGTTATGAGTACATATCATTAGACAATCGGTAATGTTACGTTAGTGCGAATAAATCTTAAAAACTAGCTGTTCAAAACCTGGATCATCCTCCTGCAAATGCTTTAAGGAAAGACAAAAACACGTGAATGAGTATATAATTAAGTATTAGTTAGCGTGTTAAAATGGGTCTCCAAGTTTTAAAAGAGGGGGCTCAGGGGAACAAAAACCAACGGCAACGTACAAAGGGAGAGTTGCGATTAGGCCCTGTAAAAATAGTAAGAAAATACGTTCCTTTTTCTCTTTTTTCATTTTTTTTTTTTTTTTTTTTTTTGGTCGTATATCTTTTTTCTCATTTTTTTTTTTTTCTTTTTTTGGTAATAGCTGAGCTCAAAAATTGGTTATCAGCTTCTGAAAAATCCGCGGCTGCGTGCACCACCTGGAAAAAATGTCTGGGGCACTCTGGGGAAAAGTTCGGGGCTTTTCTCTGGGAGCACAGAATTCATTTCATGGAAGATCGTTTTGTTGTCGCAAAAATTCCAAAAATATAAAATCTCGCCAGCCAAAAAATTAGGGCCAACATGGTTCCGCGTTTCGCTATGTAATTGCCGCGTCCCGTCCAAAAAGGAGAAGCAAAAACCAAAGGAAAAAAGATACACACACACACACACATTTTTTTTTTTTTTTTCTTTGGGAGAGATCGAAGGTATGCCAGAGAAGCGATAGGAAGGTTTGGTGGAGCGTTTAGCTTTTGAAGGAGAAACGCGAAAAAATCGATGTGCGCGTTCAAAAAACTTACGTTCGCGCAACAAAAATTGAATTATCGGATTTCAGTGTTTCGAAATGGAAAAAAAGGGCCGCGCATTCGCTCTTGGTATCTTCTCTGTTGCCGCGACAAGGCTGAGTCGACAGTTCGTTTCTCGAAAGCGTAACTGAAACGCAAAAGTGGCCTGAGAGGAGAAGCTTTACGTATTATATAATACAATATGATATAATATAACGATATAATGTAAAAGTATAATATAGTATAATATAATATGATATGATATAATATAATATAATATAATATAATATATTGTAATATAACGTAACGTAATGTAATGTATGGTAACATAATTCGATGAGATCGAACGAAACGAAAACACAAAAACGATAATGTAATCTAGAAACGGAAACGCAGGTAAAACGTTGTCGAACAAGAAAACAGAATTAAAAACAGAGTGAAGAAGAATAGAGAATCGTTAAGAGAAGAAGGATCGGTTGTAAGTGACACGGTTGGGAAGAGATAGGTTCGAAGAGACGTTAGCGGAATCTGAAATCGAAAATACGTTTAATACAGAGATATACATTTATGTAGACAGCCGTAGGATAGACCGAACGTCACCGGGTCGAGAATCAGGGCGTGTCATCGCAACCGGCACTGGAATCACGGGTACTGATCTTCGGACTGATTTTTGGCGGGCTTTTATATTTTTGGCTCTTGCGCGATGAACTTTGTCGCGATATATAGCCTTCGCAAAAGTATCTCTATAGACGTGAAGCGTGGCGCCCGGAACCTTCGCGAGATATTTTTTTTTTTATGCAATAAAATATTAGTAAATAAACAACTATATACATATATATATATCTAATACAGAAATTATAAAAGATACGATATATATATATATATCGAAGAGAAACGATTCCTCGCTCGAGTCTCGTAGCGCCATTCCTCTGTATGTTCGATTAAAGGTAAGAAGACGACTAGCGTTAATGATACATACCGTCCTCGTGAGTTCTGACCGAGATAGGATAACTCGGAGGTCCATCACCTACGCTGGTCCCGGCCAATACCCAAATCCGGTACTCGGTCCATTTTTTCAGTTCGTCCAACACGAATCGCGTGTCATTCAGTTTGATAACTTTCGCCTCCGAGTCGGAGCGTCCGCTCTCGACGACTTGCAGCTTGTAGTACGCGATCCTCCCGTTCGATCGATCGGCAGGCGGTGGTTCCCATGTTACCAATATGGAGGTCGGGCTGATCGCTTGTCCGCTTACATTGCGAGGCGGAGCCCCGGGGACTGTATAACACTCAGTTATAGGGGGGGAAGAGGGGAAAAAACGAAAACGTGGTAGGAAAATATCGTCGATCGTCGGTCATTGAACGATCGCGGTCAACTGCGAGGGCTCGAGTCCCGAATCGAAAGAATCGCGAAAAATTCGTGCAAAATTCGTTGGAAATTTGTTGGAAACTCGTCGAAATTCGAGCTACGGCTTAATTCGATTTCCACGTTACTGGTTTTTGGCAAGGTGCACGCGTATACGATCGGCCGATGGTTAATTATAGAAAAAAAAAAAAAAAAAAAAGAAAAAAAAGGAAGAAAAAAGAAACGAATGTTTGCGGGTATTTCGATTCGTTGGACTCGAACAACTTCGAAATCGAACCACGTTCGGACCTGACCGGCGCGACGAAGGGATCTAAACGAAAAACTTTACGTGACGATTGGTCAAGGTTCAGAGAGGCGAATCACTCAAGGAAAAACTCATGAGTCGATCCTTGAACAGTCGAAAAAGTACGTGATTAGAGAAAAAATTTCATATGGTACGAGCGATTAACTCGCGCGTGTTACGCCGCGTGGAGTTAAAACGCCGTGCCTCGATTAGCAAGGAAACGAGAGACAATAAAAAACTGAAGAACGGACGTAAACCATACGTTATCAAGAATGAAAAGAGGTGCCCAAAATGCACACATATATCAATGCAGTGCTTAGTGCAATTTATATGTATGATATGTACGTATATATATATATAGATAGATATATATAAAGTGGCATCCAAAAACGGCTGTCTTATTTGCAACGCATGCAATCATTCTCACTCTCCCACACTTCACGGTTCAACGATACTCTCTATCTTCCGTCTTTCTTTTCTTATGGATATTTTTTTTTTTCTTTTCACCCCCCTTGTTCAATGAAATCCACGGTTACGAAGAATATATTTACCATATCTGAACTCAAGGTGTCGCGAATTAATTACGATAGCTTACGCTACTTTGCAGGAGCGTCTAGCGCTACAGCACCTCCTACCTGCCGTGCCACGATGATCCGCGATTGCATCGACGTGCATCACGCGTTCACAATAGATTCTATCAAAATTTATCCCCTATTACCATCGAACAATCGCGAATCGATCTTTCTTCGGCACTCCTCGCTGCATGAATTCACTCCTATCTTTTTCGCCTTCTTTTCCGCTTCTTTGACTATTTGCTTACCGTACTGTTTCGTGCGAACCGGATATGGTATCGTTGTAGCTCCTTCGCCCCTTTGACTCCGCGCAGCCAACCAAACGTAATACAGCGTGTTCGGATACAGGCCTGTCAGCGTGTAGTTCTCGGTGACTGGTATCCTTCGATGATGCTTCTCCTGAAATTCATCGCGATTCCGACGATTCGCAAGAAAGATTAAAATTTATATTTCCTATAAACGCCAGACACGAACGTATGCTTCGTACTTGACGCGTAAATGACAGAAAGATGTTTATAGAAAGTTTATAGATTGGAAGACTCGCGATAAGTTGAAACGAATTAACCCACCTGCGCGTAAGTATCGTTCCAGTACAACTCATAGCTGAGGATATTCTCCGCGCTATGAGTAGGTTTGTTCCACTGGAGTGTTACTTTCGTCTCTCCGATATCTACCGCGGTCAACATTTCCGGTTGACTCGGTACCCCTTGTTGCGTCTTTATCTGAACAGGTGTACTCAGCGGACCGGGACCGACGCTTGTCAGCGCCTGCACTCGAATCGTGTATATCGTGTGCGGCGTTAAATCCGAGATCGTGGTTAGCTGGCTATTGTCCACCAGCTGGTACTGCCAAGAGGCCATTTGTTGATTCGGATCCGTCGTATAATATACTTTGTATCCCTGCGGGCGAGAAAGATTAAATCGCGTCAGAAAGCGTGACAAACTGATCGTATACGTGATTCTCGTATGTATGTACGCTCATCGATATGTGAACAGGGTTGTCCCACGTAACTAGGACAAGCTACAGCTTTAAAAAATTCAATTAGACCGGATTGCATTAGATCAATTAGATTCGAACGATACGTAATATGGTGTATACGATCATTATGGAAATGATGATTTTCAGGTACAAATATCCAAATACTTTTATATAGAGAGGAAAAAAAAAACAGTATCCGTATACTTATGAGCGGTAGTGTGTAACTGGCGATAAAGCTAACCGTCACTTGTCCGTTTGGCGTTTCTGGCTCGTCCCATTGTATGACCATTGTGCTGGAGCTCAATGGGCGGGCGACCACCTTCCGTGGTGCAGTACCGGGTTCTAGAAGGAAGAAATTATTTTGGATTTTCTTCGAATCGCGTTTCCATCGTGGACAAGCCAATATAGTTAGTCACTGGAGAGTACAAATAAATTCCCGGGTGCACCACCATAAGAACCAAAATTTAAAATAACAGATATTCCAAGTAGAAAAAAAAAAAACAAATGAAGGACAGAGCATATATAATCATGATGCACTCTGTGATGTTCGTGGCATTGCGATTAAAATACGATTTACCAATGAATGGAAAAGAATCGAGGAAAGGACCGCGTGTGTCGTGTTGATTAGCTACAAGTATGATACATCTTTATCTCGATAAGTGTGCGGGTGCGAACGAACGATGAACATGTGCGTGTGCTTTGAATGAATAAAAATACAAAGGATCGAATAGAGGAAAAAAAAAAAACACGAAATAAAACAAGAAAATAAAAATAAAAAATAAGAGAGAAAACGAAAAATCAAAACAGAATAAAACGAGAGAAAATGAAACGAAAGACAAACAAACGATAAAAAAAAAAAAAAAAGAATTGTAGAAAGAAAGAAAAATATGCAAAAATAAACAGAAAATACAAAAGACAAATATGTTTGCTACAGCACTCTTAGTATATGATTGAACTTACTGGTACCTCCATTTGTCGATTCCGCTATTGAAAAAAAGGATGAATGATTATTTTTCGATGATACTCGATTAAGTGGTATATAATGCACGGTGAAAATACGAATCGGGTTTTGCGGCTTCGTTCGTATTTTCACAAGGTGCGAAGAGTGCGCTACTTTATCGAGGAAAGGTGCAATTTCGCGTGCTGTCTCTCCGCGTATTGGTTTTACTCTTTTCCCCCAGAAAAGAGACGGAGAGACGTAGGGGGAGACGTGGTACAGAGAGGGCTATATGGGGAGAGAGGTAGAGACGGAAAAATGCAGAGCGAAACGAGACGTCGAAGCGCGACGCGCCGAACACGATCCGACAAAAACACTAACACATGGTGCGACACAGAGAAAGGGGATTGGTGATAGGTGAAAAAAAATGTCTTGTCACTTACATGAATCAAATCGTGCGTCCACGGCGGACAGCATGGAAAAAAAGTACAATTTCCCTCAAAAACCGTGTCAAAACTTGTGCCTTCTTCGTGGTGCAAAAACATTATCTACGTGCAAAAATTTGTAATTCGCTCGCCGGGTTAATAAGCTACTTTTTCCCGCGTTGGTACGCGAAAAAAACTCGTCCATTCCTTCCATGTCTTTACTTATCGTCGATCGACTGTGCTCGTCTTTTTGCGAGACGCGTCATCGAAAAATACGCGTTAGTCGAATTAGTCGAGTCGAGTCGAGTCGAGTCGAGTCGAGTCGAGTCGCGTCGAATGGAGTTGAATTCTTCAGAGCTCCGCATACACGGTATTGGTGATTCGTTTTGAAACGAGTGATAACGCTTGTGTATCTCGACGATGCGACAACGATGACCCTGAAACGTTGGGAACGTAGCCGCGTCGACGAGAGGCGAGGTCGATTTTTGCAAATGTACAAACACCGATGATAATGAGAAAAGCGTTAGAAGGCGATAGGAATACTGACTCGTTTCTCCAGTGGTGACTGTCACAGGGGCACTCGCGGGACCACGCCCAATGGCGTTCACGGCTGTCACGGTAAGCTCGTACTCGGTGTAAGGGCTCAGACTCCGAACATGATAGTACATGGTAGTGATGCCCGATATTTCGGCTTCGGCTTGTTGCACGTGCTTCGGCTTATGTTGAATCACGTAGTATTGCACTTCCTCCGGATTTTTGTAGTACCATGTGAGCTTCACCGAAGTGGCGGTGATGTCGGACACTTGAACGTTCTCCGGAGCACTCGGCAAGGCTGCAATTCGTTACGTGAATTTGTCGTTTAATTGCTATTCCATCCGTGTTACGCGTCTCGTATATAATACAACATATATATATATATATAGGACGTTTCAAGAAATTGAGACCAAAGTGTATCGCGTACAACTTACAGGGTAAGGTACCACGTAGTTGCATCAAAGTCATTCTCAGCGACGACGATAAAAGAATGTACTTTATCGTTATAAATAGGTAGATGATACTTTTCCATATAAACTGGAAGGCTACTGATATTTGACCTGCTGTTTCTTACGATTATTTTCTGTTTTTCTTTTTTTTTTCACGAATATCACTACGCGCTTCTGAGACTTAATGCCAACTGTTTGAAACAGCCTGTAGCAACCGCTTCTTCTCGCGTTTCGCCTATTTTCACAAAGTACATTGTCCTCGGTCTTTGAACGTAACGCATAAGCCGATTGATTAGTCATGGAAACTGTAGCATCACGGTTCGTTGTGTACCTCGCTGGAACACAGTCGCACACAGTGATCGAGTGATTGATCGTTTTACGTAACGTGGCTCGATAGGTCGGTAGCGCGATCTCCGAGGATTTACGCGCGATTTCGATCCATCTCGGTGCGATACGATACAATACGATACGATACAATACGATACGATACGATACGGTACGATAGGGTACGGTGCGACACACACCGCGATACAATAAACGATACGGATACGAAACGACAGTATTTGCTATTATACGATACGAGGGCACGATACGAACCTTGAACTTTCACCATCGTCGTGACTTCGATGATTCCGAGATCGCTGGCAGCTGTGCAGGTGTAGTTAGCAGACTCCTTCACGTTTGTGAGTATCAGTACGTTTCTACCGACTGGCAGATTGTCATCCGGAGTGAGATCCGTGGATGGACCTTTCTTCCATTTGACATACGGCATCGGAGAACCCACAGCGACGCAGGTCAAATTCAAAGATCCACCGGATCTTACTTCGCTGACGGCGGGCGGAGGAATCGAAAAAGTTGGTGCAACTCGTCGAACTGCGTGCAAATAGAATTTAGTTGTACAGAATGCAAGGATTCTTTTGTCTTAACGCGTTAATTGCCGAGTCAAAGTCCCGTAGCCACTCGACGCGACCGAAAAACTTTTCTTCTTAAAATAAGTGGAATGCCGATGGAGCAACCGAATCGATGCAACCTCGAACAACGATCCTTTGCTGACAACGAGTTCTTAATACGTACGATTCGAGTGGCAATTAACGCGTGTACCAGCCGAAACCGGCAGCCGAGTATTTGATTACGCGATACTTGAATGTCGAGGGACAGAGGCGCGTAGTACCGCAAGAAATGCCGCATCATAATATTTGCGACGCGATTCCAAGCGCGCGAATCCTTTGTGCCGCCAGCTTAGTTTAATTACGCTTTAATTACGTAGCATTAATTTTAATTGCAAACAGGAAAACGACTGGGTTTAACGGCACCAGAGGCTCGGCGCTACGTTTTTGTAATGAATTTACGTTAAAACGGTAGTAACGATAAGAACTCGTTCCTTGAGATTTCCTCGGCGAAAGAGGGCGGCCCGCGGCACGCCTCTACGGGTTTCTCGTGCGTTCCCCACGACTTGGCCGCCGCCACCGCCGCCGGACGTACCTTTTACGTAGAGCATAGCCGACTTGGAGTACTCCGTGCCGACGGAATTATTCGCCACGCACTCGTACTTCCCTTGGTCGTTCACGTCGGATGCGGTGATTTGCAGCGCTCCTGTAAAACACAAAGCGGCGGTTATTTTTTCGAACGTCACCGAGCAACTTCAACTACGTTCGTTAACAATTTTTTAAAGGCGACATCAAAGGGGCTCCACTCGAAACGGAAAAGAATGGAGTGGGGCGAGAACACGGGGCGGCGTCAAAGAGACCTTCGTTTCCCGCGATCGACGTTTTCATCGCGCGCCGCGTTCGCGCTCTTCCACTTCTATCGATTTTAATCCGCTTATCCGCTCTCCGAAACTTTTCCTCGATACATCGTCAAGTTTTTCAACTAACTGCCACTTTGCAGCTCGGCCGAAGTTCAAGGATGGTGAGATTGGAAGAAAACGCGCGGAGAACGCGGAGGAGAGCGTAGGTAGCGAGCAAGTTTGATTCGCGACACGCTTTACGTCCACCTTCGTGGCTCTTTAGTTTCGTTTTTTCTAACGCTAATTGAGTCGGTAACAGCCCTACGAAGCTCCTACGCAACACGAAGAAGCAGACAGAGAAAGAATTCGTTTCCGAGGTTCGTTACAAAGACCGTCTATTCCACTTTATGTTTGGCCTGGCCGATTCGTGCGCGATTTCCATGATGCATCAAGCCCCTTAGCACGATACCACGATGATGAACTGGCTGTTACGAGGCGTGTGATTATCTCCGTAGACGTCACTCCTTCGGTATAATTCAGCCCCCTCCTCTTTCAATCTCTCCGCTTTATCCCTTGCCGCGCTTCCCTATCTTCCTCCCTACTCTCGATTTCCTTCTTTCGCCACGCCAACCCCCGTACTCGCAAAGTAAACACGACGGATCAACGGGCTTGTTTTCCATCCTTTCGACGCTCATGTTTTCTCGTTAGATAATCATAATTATCGGTAGTAATTAATGGCTCCGCCTCTAGAAAGAAGAACCGAGCGGACGAGCGACTTGCACAAACAGATATCATCATATAGGTAAGTGTTAGGATCTGCACATTTTTCACCTATTAATACACTTTGTTGTAAGAACTGCAGGAACAAGCGTTTACACGTATTACGAAATTACGGTCGATCAGAGTTTAGGTAATAGAGGTTCGGCTTTAACGTGTTTGAAAAGACGAGTTTCCATCGTATCCAAATATTGATGTTCCTGTCCGTGATTCGAGTGGAAAGAAGAGGATATGAGAAACCTGGCTTCTTCGAATCGGCCTATCTTCCGACGAAATAGAATGGTAGCCGAGTGCAGGTTTAAATATTTTCCTAGCAGGCCGACAGCCCTATGGATTTGTAAGGTTTCGTTGCAAACGTGACTTCGGTGACCAGAGAAAGCGAGTACACGAGCGAACGAACGCGAGAGAGAGAGAGTAAGACAGCGAGAGGAGGGGTCGAGGGTAGAAAACACTCCATCACGAGCGAGAAGCCAGGCAGTTTGATATCGCGTACGATCGGAATACGTAATCGAGCCTCATCTACAATTTCCAGCAAGTTGACCAGGAAGGAACGCGTGGTCATATTGTTATCCCATCCAGTCACGTGCAGGTTGTTAGCGTACTCGCGAAAAACTTAGATCGCTGCCAACGGCCGAATGCCGTGGCTCATCCTTCGTCTTTGCTGCTTTCCCACGCGTTATCGCCGACAATTCCGATCATTTTCACTTCACGAAATTCTTCGCTAGCTGAATGCCTTTTCCTCGTGCGTTCATCTCTCCTCCGTTCGAAATTTTGAAATTTTATTGGAAGAAAGTATTCGAACCATCACCGGGTTTACCGATCAAGTTTGTCAGTTCGAAGAATCCTGTAAAATACATAAATTTATATTTTTAATTTTATTCGTATTTCTTCTACCGATTCTAGAACAACGTTTAAGCGAATTAAACCATGTCCAGTATCTACATTTTGACGAGAACTTTTCGAGACATCGAGACCGCTTGTTTTTGAAGAACAGACGAAGCACGCAAAGAATAGATCGTGACTCCCATGATGACACCACCCAACGGTCGGTAGTTTTAAGCGTGATAACAGTTAGAAGGAATAACGTAGATACGACGACAACGACGACGACGACGACGACGACGACGAACAAGCTGGAAAGGCATTGGGCGTTAACGCAGCTACGGACATAACGTTAGCATCTTCTTGGCTCGCGATAAAACTCGATGACGTTCAGGCAGTGTACACGATCTATCTAGGTTTGCGTCGCGATAACGTCGACGCGCACGAAAGGGCTTTCACCGTGTAAAGAAGATGAAATTGAATAAAGATGAAAATCTATCTATACACTCTCGTCTCTTCACGCATATTCGTGTGCCGTTTTACGAGATTTCTACGCGACTCTTTGTGCCAACCCCCGTCGGAAACGTTTCAAGTCAGCCCTTTTTTACTCGCGCTTGTCGCTTACGTCGTTCTCAAACGACTGTTTGATCGCGAAAAAGTTCATTAGACATCGGTTACACACGCCCTGCGCGTGTACACGTTCGTGCGTTTCGCAGCTTGCTGCGAAATTTACATTAAGCTAAATAAATAAAGTGTATGATAATTCAACGATAAATTCCATCTAAGATTCTCGACGAATCGACAAGACGGCTGGTAAAAAAAAAAAAAATTCTTCCGTTCAAAACGTGGAAACTTTTTTGACGAAACAATGACACACGTTTCGTCTATCGGTACGAGCAAGGAAGGAACATTTTCTCGACGTTGGTTTCCGGAAGCCCGGTTTCGCAGGCTGGGAATACGTCTCCGCATAAATATGTACAAAAGATATCGCGATGTCGCGTCGCGAAACGTACAACGAGAGCGGAAGAGCAACGCGGCCGGAAACGTCGAAACTATTTGCGTGTGTTTACTCACCAATATTGAAATATCTTTCCTTATATTTAACATCAGCGCGACGAACGGAAAATATGCGCAGGGTAGTACGCAGTAACTCGTAGTTTATTCGGCGTCGCCTATTTTATCTGGTCCGCGTTCGATACAAACTTCCATAGCAATGACCGCTCTGGGCGAAGATACGACAGGGCAGAGAACGAATACAGATGGTACTTGATACGGGCGATGACTTGGAAAGACGAACGCGTTCGATTCGACCGGGACAGAAAGCAAACAGAAAATATGTTTACCTCGAAGGTATAGGAGCTGCGCTCTGTTTTCTCTTCGCTCTCTCTTCTTTCTGCGCGTCGAAGAAGAGACGAAGAAGAAGAGAAGAAGGTCTGGCCGCTGTAATTCGCGAACGTTTTAATTGCTTTCATAATTATGCTTAGTCGCGGGGGTAGCACATCGACCGCGTAAAAAAGTCAATTATAATTATCGGAAAATATTCAGAGGCGAGAGAGGTCGGTTGAAGTGGAACGAAACGAATAAAGGGGAAGCGAGGTAATGGCTCGTAGTCGATGCTTTTCCAACGGTGCACGTTCGATTCGGTCAAAATACAAACAGAAAATATGTTTACGCTAGAGCCACGGTTGCATTGGCGAGCCGCACGCTCGTTTGCCCCCGTTTCTCCGATACGGAGAACCCTTCTCCACCGATAGAAATATACGCTGTTGCGTATTAATTATCATATTAATCGTCAAGTATCATCGATTTTATTAACGTTCCATTTCCCTCGCGACAGCGTCACGAATCTTGTTCTAGAAACTTTTCGGCCTCTCCATTTTTAATGGCTGACGAGAGGGAAACTCGAAACGTCGCCGGAAACAAACCGTTCCCTGTTTCTTCCCCTTATTCGTCACCTTCCTACTTCTCCACTCTTTCTGCCAACGTTTCTCCATTTCGAGTTTCACCGAAGGTTTGCTAGCGCAACGCATTAACGTTGGAATCTCGCTTCGCAAATATATAAGAGAGAATGACGGCGGACGAGAAGATTATGCGGGCATGAAACGTCTTTCGCGAAGATTCGAGGAGTTGCATCGTCTGGTGAATGCGTCGCGCCGGAAAGGAAATCGAATTACCCGTTGACGTTTCCGCCTCCTCTTTTTTGTCACTATATTTACCGCGCGTTCAAGGGGGAATTTAATCGAGGCCAAACATACCGCCGACTCTGGGGTTGTCTCTCTTGAAATTAATATTTTTAACCCATTCGCCTTTCGGTCCTTTCGCGGAATACGTTGTGCACGTTGCACGAAACGTTTTGGTATTTTTCTAGCAGCGTAACGAAACCCAAATACGCATGTATCGCGACTCTGGAAATTCCCAGGCATTTAGTACAAGTATATGTATACACAGTTACGGTTATGTACAGATTGCGTTAATATCAGGACACAGTCTCTGTATTTGTTGCTTCGTAAGCGTTGCTTATTCCGCGACGAAACGGATCATTTGTCGTAGCTTGGAAATACGCGAACAATTGCTCGTTAACAATAACCTTTAATTCGTACGATCGATTTTCAACGAAAAATTGCGCGAAATCCACGCAAATGCTCTTTATCTTTCGCCGTATACTTATTTCAGTGGATTGTGAGTTAACCGATAACGAAAACATCAATACGACCCTCGCGTAATTAAAATTTGCTAAAGCAGTGGAAGCAATCGTTGTGAAAAATTTTCGCAGTTGGCGATCATCCAGGCGGTGAATTTTCGAAAGCGTCTCTACCTTTGGTCACGGATCCGGAGAGAAGGTAAGTATGTAAGCGGAAATAAGGTAAGTTAGACGATCCCCCTCGGCGTAGCCGACGGCGTCATAAGTCAACTCCCGTGGGGAAAGGCTGGTCTAATGGCTCTGGGGGAGGTTACCGAGCAGGGTCTGTCGTGTTTTCCTCCCGGCAGGAAAGGAGATCGTGGCTCTTTATAACCGCGTAACGCGTCGACAAAAGGCCGAGGAATAGAAGGAGAAGTGACACCGAGTGGACGAACACGCTCGGTGTATTGCATAGCGCAGGTGTTAAGAAGAGAGCCGTTTCGGCGATGAACCCGTCTTGTGTTTCCATCTTTGCCCTTCTACCTCTTCTACCTCTTCTACCTCGGCAAACTTTCGTCCAACGATACTTTACGAACGTCGAGTAGAAACTGTAAAGCATCTTTCTCTTTGCACCTACTTAAAAACTATCGCGTCGTTCGCTGACGTTTTTACCTCCGCTCGTTAGGAATGATCCGACGAATGTATAAACGACACGCGGTTCGTTCTGCGTTGGCTGGTCCGCGTGCATATTGGCTACGACGACCGTTAGGACGATTTTCATGGTACCGGGAGCGGGGTGTGTGCTTGCCTTTTCGCATTCTTACGTTATCGTTACGGACAATTACGGAAGTTTCGAAACGATCGGGATATTACGCCGGAATTAAGATGGAAATAGGCGAGATGCAGGGTGTAAGGCGCAAGAGGCGGAAGAAAGAAGGGAAGCAAGAGAGCGAGCGGAGGAAGAGCGAGAATCCCAAGGCAGGTGTTAAGAAGCGGCGTGGCGCGACGATAGCAGCTCCGGGCTTGTTTCGAAGTTCGAGCCCTGCTCATCAAGCCTCGCAGCTTTAATGCCGGAAATTTTACGAGTGTTGACGAAGCGTTAACTGCTGCCCTCTCGCGCTTTTGCTTCGCTCCGCTGTTGCCCTCACGGCTTTACGGCCGAGCACTGGAAAATATAATTTAACGATTCTCGATGCGTTAACTCGGCTCGTTCTACCTCTCTTCCTCCGTACACGATTATTTTGCCCACTTCGCTGTCTTTCGCGGTGGTATCGGCCGTTCTTGAACCGTGACACGCCAACATTCGATGTCGTATAACAAATCCAGTCGCCAGTCTTTCCATAAACGGTGACAAAGCTTGAATGAGATATTAAATTGGTTTACCTCACATGCCGGAGAATCTGCGTCCGTTTAATTCTCCTCAATTATCGTAAAGTGCTGGCCGTTCACCAAAGCGACCGTTATTTTAATACACCGCCGTCGCGTTGCTACCATGCTGTGTATAACTTTAATTAATTTGTCTCGTTTGCGCGATAAACGGAAATAGAGATTCGCGACCGCATTGTCCGAATGTAACGGGTTTTCTCTGCTTTCGTGTTCTATCCTATCCCATACCTGACCTTCTCCGCTTCGCGTCCTTTCCGCTCTTCGTTCCCTCGTCTTTTGTTTGCTTTGTCGCCAAGAATTTCGGAATTACGTTCCACCTGCGGCCGTTCGCCAAAGCACGCCTTTTTACCACCACTTCATCGCGCTGTTGTCACAGACTTCACACGGCAAACTATTCGAAGCGGTCGGTACACGAAGTAGTAGCCTTTACGGCGTTTACATCGAAATCCTGAAATCGTAAAATCCCTCGTGCCACGAACTTTACACGTTTCGAGCACTTCGGCCGAGTGAATCGACAGATTCTGCTGGTACGGGGCGGCCCTGAAAGTTGAATTAGGTTCGCCACAGATACCATATTGTCGGTATTCCGATAATAAAAGGAAGAGATAACAGCTCGATCGCTTCGGAACGTCGATCGATCAAACAGTAGCAATCTGGTTATATCGTATTGTACGATTATTTTTCTGTATTATTTACATCGTATCGATGTTTGTTCGTATTGGTCTCGTATTTTCGCTTAAAAAAAAAAAAAAATTAGAAAATTTGTTTTTTGTTTCGACTCTGATAATTCTCCGAGTAAAAAGGTTAAATTAGCAAGATTAAACCGAATATTAAAAATTTTTTCCCACCCCGACAAACACACATTTTAATTTCAGTTTTTTGAAAGTGAACATTTTCATTCATTTTGCTGAAAATAATAGCACAGAGTATTACCGGAAATAATTGTCCATTAGAAAATTCATACGCGATACCTAACTTTTCGAAACATAAGACGTCTCTCCCTTGTTTATCACGCTTACCCTACGCACTAAATTTGCCTGGCTTCGTACAAGAAAAGTATAACGGAACGCGGCATACGATCGTTGGTGTCAAAAAGAATTTCTCTTTTCTCGACCATTTGCACGGCAATTTGCGAAATTTAACTGTATCGCCTGCAACGTCGAACGTTTCGAAGTTTCGAGTGCTACCGTTACTCCATAATAACCGAGGATGCTTTAATATTGTTAACGCAAATTGCGAATGTGGCTACGCTCGTAAATGAATGCAAACAATGGCACGGCAGACATGCAACAATGGCGATGTTAGAAACGTTCTGTTAAAATTTCAACGTTAACCTAATATACACGCTGACAATGGTAGCCGACGAAAATTAAATTTCTAGGAAATTTGAATAACGTCTGGTGCCAGACGTGTTGGCGGCCGCGTTGCTGCTTTTTCTATGGCCAACTTTTTGAATGTCACGAAACCTTCGACGGAGTTACGTAGCTGCTAACGTATGACCGTTAAACACGTTACCATACATGACGCACGACTAACGCTTTGTCTCCTCTTGCTCCTTCTATACGTCTTTTCCATGATTCTTCCCCGGCTCTACCACGCGCGTCCGTGTTCTTCCTCTTCCATCCATTTTCTTTTCGCGCAACTTGCCACATATACACGGATACGCGCGACAGTAAGTACATTGCCCTTGTCGTGTACTTTTTGTAATACATTAAGCCATATATCTTATGGGATATACGCGGTGGAGACGGTGCCGTATGGCGATGGCTTCTAACGGTATTGACGGGGGTGGAGCTGCCGCGGATGGAAGACACGCGAATGACGTTAAGGGAGCTACTGGGCGAGCCAACGAGTGACTGATGCGACTAGAGGGGAATGCTTTTCGCTTCGAGCTTGTCGTTTCTTCCTTCCCTTGCTCTTTGTACCGATGCTCGGCTGTGTAAGCACGTCTTCTTTCATTAAACGTAAAACGAAGTAGATAAAACTGTGAGAAAGTTCGGATAAAATAGAAATGGAACGACGATAACGATAACTCGGAGAGCAACTCTGAGAACTTTGTATCCATCTCTCTCTCTGTATTCTCGTACTCCGCGTTAACCTTGTTACGTTCGTTGCATGATTTTCCATCTCTAACGAATTTTCTCGCAACGACATGATACGCACGATTCTTTCTTCCGATTTTCGGTACAGTTTCTCTCAAAGTATCGAGAGTTCTTCCATTTGTTACCGTTGAGGTTATTACATGTATGTGAATACAAAGGAACGCGTGGATAAATTGTAAGGTAGAAAATATATATTTTAAATACCAAAGTGTAAATGCAAATCGGAATATAATTGAGCCGATCCTGATCCGCACGCCAGCAGTGTTACCCTATGACTGGAAACCTTGCAGCCATGCTTCGGTGCTCGAGAAAACTAAAAGACCGGATGTAGAGTTCTCTTAGAAGCGGCGACCACTTCAACGGTTACAATGAGTATTCATCTTCCTTGCTATTTCCTTACCGCGTTGCGTCTTACGCGTTAACACGGTGCTTACGCGTATCCAGTTGTTTAACAATGTTGAAAACGAATTATCCTTCGAGACAGGATTTTCCTCTCCCTATTCCAGACTCTCTAGCTGTCTTGTCCGTAACCTATCGGAATCGGTAGAAGATGGTCGGGCAGTCGTATCCGATCGAATCTCCGTTCGAAGAAATTCCGTCGTGGCGGAGTTGCCTTGCGAGGATTCTAAGATGTCCGTGTGCAGGTTGTAAGCACGTGTTTCCACATAGGTGCAGACGGATACCGTGGCGGAGGCATCGCGACGAGCACGCACGCACGCGATATTCCCGTTTATACGTGCCACGCATACGAGTCACGGATTGCCAGAATCGTAAGATCGACGCACGTGCGACCGACACGGCGCGCTGCGATACAGCTCCGCTAACCCGACATAGAAATAACGACAAAGGAGAATAAAAGAGGAGAATTTGGAAGATATTCGAAAGGACGAGGACGAATAAATTTCGCGTTAATCGCGAGAAGACGGGTTGGCCGATTCGACGCGATGGAAAATCGTCGAGTGGCCGGGTCGTTGGGAATTTTATGCAAGCGCCTGTACTCTCGGAACGCAGGCAGCGATGTAGGCAGCGACCAGCCAGATATATGCATAACGCGTGCACGTACACGTATCCAGGCGCGCGATACAGCCGAACGATACTAGCGTGTATGCAGCCAGCTTTCCTGCATCTAATGTATACTTTTCACGTCGCGGCAAACTGCGCCGGCCGTCGTAAAGATAGTCGGGCAAGTGCACACCGGTATTACGTGACGTGCCGTTCGATAATGATACCGCCATTGCGATAAAAACAAAGTGAACGTTTTATATATACGCCGATCTATACGTATACACGTGCGTATACGAGTGTGCAAGGTTCACATAGCTACCGACGATGGAAAAATAATGATAATAGGTTACGTCGTGCGTTAGCTAAACAACTTTCGTATATACAAGTTGCTCGTCCACTCGTCCGATCGTTCATTTGCGCCGTTATCGCGAATTATATTCGCCAATCGTCGCTTCTCGTCAACGTTCACGCGCGTAACGTTTCATTTTTTAGTCGCCACTCGATTACGCTTCCGTTTTTTATGGCCAGCGAGAAGGGATGAGAGAACCGCAGGATTTCCGAAACCACTCGTCTCGATCGTCGTTTAAAAGTTTTTACGGGCCACCCATCCACGCTTAAAATTAGCGGATGATCGCAGGAGAGATCGATCGCTTCAACGAGTAATCGCGTTGAGAGCGTAGCGAACGTTGGTAGTAGTATGGGTCGGTTTATGCACCGACATTAGTTATCGACTTGCCAGGCGCGACTATACGCGGAACGCGTCACGAGTAGGTAACGAGCAGCTGACCGAATCACGGTCGCGTTCTCCTCCATTTTTTCAAGATTTTTTTATCGCGTCGAGTAGCTATGTATATGCGTGACTGAAAGATGGAAATCTGTTTAACCGGCTGTGATAGAGAATCGCCAGCCTCCTGTCCACGCATCGACGAGTGCGTTCGTTTCGAGGAATAATAAAATCTTAATAAAAAAAAAAAAGCCTGTTTGTTTCGTCTGAAAGCGGACCGATCGGACCGAACGATCGAGGAAAAAGTGTCGGATCTTTGGCAGTTTGATCGAAAACGTCAACGATATATGTAGATCGGCGCACGAACAGACACGAAGTGTACTTCGCGAGAAGAGCCGTGCAGAGCAGGTGTACACTCTCGGCAAACGAGATGGATGTGCTGGATGTTCCCATATCGCGTGACCACTCGATCAACGCTACCGCGAGTTGACAGTGACTTACGCACTCTGGCACTCGACGAGATATGACACGCGCCATCGAGCTTCACCCTATTGTTACCTGTAGATCGCGGCCCAACATCTTCGATTCATCCGCTATCCAGATTTCTCTTCTCCTCGATCTTTCGCTTTGTTCGTTAGCTTTAGCTCCCCTTTAGATTTCGTGCTAGTATCCGCACCGACTTCCTCGATAGTCTGATCGTCGCGAGATTTACTACACGTTTCTCGTTCGCTAACGAGAAATTGAGAAATTGAAATTCTCTCAAAATATTGACTCGACGATAGAATCTTCGTACGATTAATATACTCGATACTAAAATCGAAAGAAGTGTCAGCGTTAGGATAAGCGGAGTTCTTCGACGAACGTCAGTACCTTACTTTCGACGATATCGGAGAAAGTAGCGAATTCGAGTTAAGATAAATCGAACGTTCCGGACTGATCAAGACTTTCAGAAGTTTTGAGCTTCGAATTACGCCACCGCGTATATAATTCAGATTCGAAGCGATTCCAAGCATTTCGAATCTCCTTGCGAGATACGCTGATAAATGGCTCCTGGTTTTTCTTGAGAAAAATTCAAACATCGTAAAGAAGAAGGAATTTTCACTTACCGGTATCCAAAACCGTGTAGCGTGGATTGGTCGTGTCGATGGGCAACATGTCCCGTACCCAGGAAATGATCGGAGGCGGTGACCCAACGGCGGTGCAGAGGAGCACCGCGTTATGACCCATTTCGACCACCTTCGTCGTCGGTGCTTGAGATATTAACGGGAAACCGTTCGGCAATTTCTCGGCTGTAACAACAAACAAACGGTCTCGCGTTATTGTAAATCAGCGATCGCGGTGCTCTATTTATTTAACACGATCAAGAACAGACGTGGGTGCACGCAGTTTCCTAGTCTCTAGGAGAATCTCTGACGACCGGTATGCCGCGGTCAGTCCCGCGGGATCGAAAGTTAGGGAAAGCTATTGGAACTGCGAGGATATCCCATTCCAGTTTCCATTTCTATTTCCCAGTACAGGAAACAGAGGTTTCGTCTTCTCGAAGACTGTGCAACGATACCGCTAGATGCGACCGGATATACCAGTGTCCGAGTGTTCGAGAATAGAATCAGAATTCAATATACCGGAAAAAGTTCGTAAAACGATTTACCGGGAAGAAGAAGAGGAAGGAGGAAAGGAATGGAGGGGGGGGGGAGAAGGAGGAGAAACGGACAGGTCGGTCGATACCTCGAAATTTCTATTCTTGGACGTAGCGCGAAAGCCGATCGATTTATTCGCGTTTCTCGAGACAAGAAGAACGGCGACGCGAAATTGGAGGCTGCTCGAAATATGGAGAAATAAAGATGAACGAACGCGAGGCGTCGTGTTGCCCAACTATGTTCTTCCATCCTCTGCATTCGTATTGCACGTTTAAAATGTGAGAAAAAGCGTAGTAGATTATGTAACTATAAAATCGTAGTTTAATATTTCACCGCATTTTAATTTCGCTAATTATTTTGTATGGTTTTATCGTTATAGAAATACACGAACACTTTTCAACTACGGATGACAAATTGTTATAGCATCGAATATTGTTTACGATATGTCGTTCGTTTACTGTAACGATAACTCGAAATCTGCGATGATTTTGTTGATATTTTGTTAGTATCTTGCGGTACTTTACGACAGGGGAAGATAAAAATTTGTTACTGGTACAACTAAAACAGTGGAGATCTGTTGTTTCACCTATTGGATATTGTAAACCGGTATCAGGTACTGTACTCCGAATGTTTTACGCGATATTTTATGAATTATTTCTGCATATCGCGTTCTTCCATCTTCGATAATTTGTAACGATCTCTCTTTCGATAATAACGATAATAGCAATAACAGATACCTAAACGATCGTAAAGAATAAAATTTTGAAAAGCATGGCTGGCCGTTGTTTCTTCTCACGTCGTAACAGCGGTAACGCCGCGGCCACGGCGTTGTCGGACCCGTCGAACAAACTGGAAACATTCGTAGAAGTTAATTCGCTGTAAAGTACCAATATTTGACGGCGAAGTTGCAAGTTTTTCAATTTCTTCTGCCGACGAGCCAGAAAATCACGAGCAACGAAGCCGAAAGCTGATGTGTCGTTAGCCGGAGATGAGATTAATTCGACTTGTTTCGCGGTGAACGCGATAGAAGCCACATTTGCCTCGTTCTTCACGTAATTACGACGATACCGCGTTCATCCTTAGAGCGAACTCGTAGTTAAAGGTAAGTTGGAGGATGTTGCACTCAAAGTTTCCAACTACTTCGCGTAGGCCTGGTTCCATCTCAATGGGGCTTACGCGTCTCGAACCTCCTCGATAAATTTTTCTTCCCCTTTATACTCTCTTCCCTTCTCGTTTCCTGTATCTTTTTTCGTTCCATTTTTTAAATTAGACATCCGTCGATAATTGGGTCGCGTGGGATTAATTAAAAATCCGTTCTACTTTCGAACGAGGCTCTGATAACATCGTCATTAAGTCCAACAATCTTCGACGTTTCACTGGTAATTATACAGACCGCGTTACTTGCAAAGTACCCTCGTCGTTCTTACCACGTTTCTGTGGATTTCGCTTCGACGACTGACGATACAGCGACGAGATTTGTTGCCGCGCGTCGATTAGGCGAGAAGATCTCTTCAACGATTACGAGCCGACGCGTCTTCTCCTCGTACGGACGCGCGGATTCGTAATTCTTCTTCCTCCCTCGTCACACTCGTTTTGTAGTATCGCGAAAACACGAGATTCTTCTCGTCTATTTTAACAACGTACGTAACGTTCTGCGCGTTTCTACAATTTTACATCTCCCATAAATGTATGTATACCCGCAGGCTATTAATATGCAAACGTTTCGCGAAAGAAACTGCTCGGATCGGATAACATCGTATTATAGATTTCATGCCTGGATATAAAATACACATTATTGCAACCGACGATATTTTATTATATTTTATCGTAAAAGTGACGCGGCTGTTATTTTAATTTCCAACGCGCACGTCATCTTTGTACGAGAGAAATCCTACTTTGAAGAAACGGATGTTTTCAGATTCGAGAATTATTAGTACAATTGCCGCGAACTGGGTGAAAGTTAGGAAAGAGCGGCGCGATCAAACTGTAATTACCACGACCGAGCCCCCCGGGACGGTACTTTGTAAATCGTTCTTTTATAATCTCGTCAATTAAAAGAGCAATCGGAACTCGAGCCAGTCGAGTCGGTCGTCGGTACGACTTTCGCCAACTTTGATCTAGTCGCCTGCTCTTATCGTAAATACGTAATAAGTCGGCAGAACCTGTTGGATCGCGTACGACCGTTCGCGTGTCGGCGAAACGAAGACCGCCTTTGTAACGTCTCACTTTCTCGTGATTCTCGTCGACGTTGTTCACGAAGGAGAAAGGAACGGAGAAAAACGAGAGATGCTTTGGATTCAACGACGGTACCGACGCATACAGATCGAAGAAAGGACGAGTCGGAATCGCGTTGGAGCTCTGTCGAGCGGAGAAGGAAGCTGACCCATATTCAAATATATTCTTAAAACCTCGATGCACGCAACGCGGAGAAAGTCGATAGGACAAGGGAGTGGCAGCGTTCGCGACAAATCTCTGCATAATTTTAAGGAAACGTGGCGCGAAAAGGCGATTCCGCCCTACGGTTGTCACACCTGACACCTCGTTACGTTCGCACGAATCTCTCGCAGACTCGGTCGAACGAAAGGCCGCTGTCCGCTTTGCTTCTTTCGCGAACGTGGTTGAAAGATTACGAAGGTGGATCGGTAGGACGCGACGCAACAACACGCCGAGAGCCGAGAAAAGCTAGCACAAATTTCGCTTGGTTCGCTCGGTGGCTCGGCTCCGTTAACGAGCGCGATTAAGGCGCGAGAATCGTTGGCACTTCGGACGGGAAAGGTTGCTGCTCGGTTGGTGCACTCGAACCTTAGACGCGAGCAAGCCGGAAAGTCGGTTGAATTCTGTCAGATTCAGCCGACTGTCGTGTCATCCAGCGGCGAAGAGCGCGCTCCTCGTTCTTCGGGTACTTTCAGCGGATCTTCTTCCATTGTTTTCTTCGCCGGCGTGGTTTCTTTTGTCCTCGTTATCGTTCGAGTTATCCGGCAGGGCGGCGCCAATTATATCGGCGACCGTGAGCGGTGTTCACGGCCGACAATAGAAATCGCCCACAGACCTTCCCGCCCCTCGAATCGTCCGTACGCCGCGACGACTCGACCTCTCATTCTCTTCCGTTACCCTTTCCTTCGCGTTCCAGTCCGCGACAAACAATTTCTCCCTCTTTGCCACCGCTTTCACCGATTACCATCGACAATACGACCGCCACCGTGGACCGCGCGACAACGACAACCTTCTTGCTAACGCCATTGCCTCTGTCGATTCGTGGATTGCCCCTTCTTACCGAGTCTTCCGTAACCAGCTGTCTCCGATCCCGTGACAAAAAAAAAAAAAAAAAAAAAATACAACCGCGTCACTCGACGAAAGGGACTCGTTGCTTTCTTTCCTCCCTTCCTTTCTCTTCTTGCGTCTGTTTCTTCCTTATCTCGCACAGAGTCATCATAGTCCCATCTCGTTACACTGTTGAAATACGTTTTTACGCGGCACTGTACTATCCTCTAGATGCTCACAATCGGTAATCTCCGTGAGAATTGAGCGAAAAGCAAGAAGAGAATAGAAAAGAATTCCTTCGTCGATCATTTTTATCGGTAACCGAAAATAAATTTCATCGTCGACAATATTGCGTTGGCGACTAAGTGATCGCGGAATTTGTCATTTGCTGGTATTGACAAAATCAACAATCACTTAGTTGCCAACTCGATAGTTATTTGATAAGCAGAAAAAAATGTCATCGATAATGGTTACTAATAATAAAAACAAATTCTGCGATGTACAATGGTTTTCGGTAATCAAAAACAAACGTCCCGTCATCGATAACGATTATTGGTACCTGAAAAAAAAAAAAATTCCGGCATCTATACTGGTTACAAGTAATCAAAAACAATTTTGATCGTTTATAATCGTTATTCGTAACGAGAATACTAAAATCGACGTTGCGGTAACGTTAAAACTTTGTATCTTTTAGCTACTTTATTTGTCGACAAATTTCCGCGATATTTAGC
This sequence comes from Bombus fervidus, assembly GCF_041682495.2. Taxonomy (NCBI): domain Eukaryota; kingdom Metazoa; phylum Arthropoda; class Insecta; order Hymenoptera; family Apidae; genus Bombus; species Bombus fervidus. Next base: position 10,622,795 of record NC_091528.1, read on the forward strand.
GATTACTATCGCGTGTCTTTCACCTAATCGAAAATATCTTTTTCAAAATTTCTGATTCGCGATCCTTCTTTTCGAAGATAATCGTTTTTTTTTTTTTTTTTTTTTTTTCTTAAACCATCTGTTGCCAACAACAACGTCAACGATCGTCGACGATATATCCGTCGCCGTCGTTCCACGTTATCCTCGTAACGAGACCAACGCCGTTGTCTCTGTCGATTCTCGGATTGCCCGTTTTTGCCGAGTTCTTCGTCCACTTGCCGTCTCAACGCAAAAATAACACAGCCGCGTCGTCGCTCGGTTTACCGAGTTTTCGATCAAAACCCGACAAGAAAAACTCGCACCGCTTCTTCCCTCCTGTCCCTCCTCTTCTTCTCCTAGATTCTTCTTTGCCTCGCTGCGTCTATAGCGAAGAAATTGCAGAGTATGGAAATTCTCGCATCGAAGCGAAAAGAAGAGGAACAAGTTTCCACGACGTCCGAGGGATCGTCGGAAGACCGATCTGCCGGCTTCATCCGTTTACGCGAAGTCGCTTTAGATAACGACAAAGCGATGGATTTCCTAGGATATGGAGGAAGAATAAAGCACCGGGCGAAAGAAGCTAGTGGAAAAGAGACAAGTGTGGGGAAATGGGAGAATCAATTTAGAGCGCACTTTGTTTTATCGTTCTCGTCGATTATATCGAAACGAATCGTTATCTTATTGGCGTTATAACAGATTAATCAGCAACAGGTGAGCGTCGATTTAGCCGTTTTCAGCAAGCGTAACATATTTGTTGGAAATTTCCGAGACTCTAAGAGGACGAAAAGCTATTTTACCATTGGAAGAACGACCAGCACTTGCGGTTTGTTCCGGTCTTCTAAATCGCTAACTAAATTCTAATAATACACGAATCGATAAACTTCGTCGATTAGACGGCCGTTCCGATAGCCTCTGGTTGTGTCTGGTGGTGAACGAATCACGTTTCGCGATGAGAGACGAACCTTCCGTTTCCTGTGCAAATCCCTTCCGACGTGGTACGGAAATAATAACGAGCGGCCGCGGGTGCTACAGGCTCCCCAGGGAATTTAAAAATCGGTCGAAGAGCAGCGCGCATAAATAACGCTTAGGATCGAGCGAAAAAATAATACCCACTCGGTGGTCCAGTTCGCCGCATCTACATTTTGATGGGGGAACGTGACTGGCAGGACCGAGACTGGAGAGGAAAAATTCGAGACGATGCGATGGTACGGCGAGAATGAATGTAGCGGGCAGGCCGATCAGAAAATTTGCCCGCGTCGAAATCGATTAAGAGTCGGGTTTCCTATATTTGAAAGTTGGCTCGTTCGGAGCGCAGATATTTCACGAGTAAAATATTCAGGATAACTTTGCCGGGAAACAAGATAGGTTTATGCGGTATCTTGGGAGCTTATCCCCGAGCAGCTTATCGAGGCGAAAGTCGACAACCTGGCGTGTACCGTTCGTTGCTTTCGCGACGTTCTCGAGCATGTTTCCGCGCGATGAAAATCTTTCCGCCAGCTTTTCGGGGGAACACGCCATTCGGTGACAACCACGCACTTTCCTAAATCGCAATCTTCTCTGTCAAAAGCTGGAAAGAGAGAGAGAGAGAGAGAGAGAGAGGGAGGAAGCAAAGGCTGTGTTAGCGTTCGCTACCGGCCGAAAAAGAAACAGGGGAAAGTCCGAGTCATTCTGCCAATTTCCTTTCCGCAGAACTCCTTTTCTTTTCGTTCCTTTTCCTTCTTCTTCTTCTTTTTGCTTTCTCTTCTACCCACCGACGCGACAACCGACCGGGATTTCAACTTTCGTTCCCTATGGAGACGCGAACGGCCGCCCCGGACCACTCGACTGTTCCGAAACACTTGAAAACTTTCAATCGGAAACAACGCTGAGATTCTATATTGGCAAGAGCGAGCACCAGCGACGACGAGGACAACCACGGTCGTCGAGAGAACGTCTGGAAAATGTACAAACTACGCGTCCAATCGTAGAATTTTCAGCTTGCAAAGATGGAACGTGTACGAATCTCTCGGGAATTATCGCTACGAATCGCCAACGATATGGAACGAAAGGAACGCGGCCTTTCGTTTCCACGATAATTTAACAACGAACGATATTATTAAATCGACGAGTTATAGAGTCGCGTGTTACGTATTACGTGCAGACTCGTGTTTTGTAATTTTTCTCATTTTGCAATGCTCGCGTAACTCGTAGGTAATTCGTAAGATGTTCAAAGACAAGCGTATTGCGGTCACGGAAATGAAATTTTTCCACCTGATCCTAATTCACTGGTCAGAAGCTATAAGTCTAACGAATATGCTTGAAAGAACAGTTTGCAGACTGTAAAACGGACGTTTCTTTGTACGAGGTCAAACAGAATGGATGGCACACGGTGGTAATGGTAATTACGCTGGACGAAACAGTGGCGCATCGCGGTACGCGAGCCTTGCTTTTTTGCCCATTGGTTCTTCTTTACCAGAGACGGTTACGTACGTACGCTGGCGGAAGGAATTAAACTGGCATTTTTCAGAGGGGAAACCGTTCCCTCGGTTACGAGATTTCCGTCGCGGTCGTTCCGGCCTGGATCCGGCTTTAAAAGCTTTCGCACGACGATCGTGTCATCGGTCGATGGAAAATTTGCGATCGGCTGACGAGGCGGAAACAGGAATTAATACGTTGCTGTCGGGGCAGCGCGAAACGGAAGCTCAATAAGGAACGGGCCAATAAACTACACTGGTCAAAATCCGCCGTAAAAGTCCCGTGCAAGCGAGCTTTCATAATTCAATCGCACGCGGTGACGCAGCTGCACGGCCACGCTTCCGTCCTCCATGTACAAGGTGTCTCGTACAACGTAGCGTGCTATCAATCGAGAAGCGATTCTACGTGGGAAATTAAGCGAGAAACGTAGAATAACGTTTTCTCGCGGAACCATTCGTTTCCGATGAAATTAAACTTGTAGCTTTATCCAAACGCGCTTAAGCTATATTTTCATGAAAGCCAGATCTGAAACGGAAAAATTGTATTTGATATTTTTCGCATACTTTCGCACGTGGAACGATCCATCCCCGCTTATTAATCGGTAATCGGCTGAGTGGAGAAATTGGAAAACTTGATTCTTGGACAGGAAAATTTTATTCTACGCTTTGCGTTTATCTTTGCACGTGCAATCGCTCTCTCACCGCTGTTAGTATTATACGCTAGGTTATACGGGTCACCCTGTATATGCATATGTAAATGTACGCGCATGTGTGTGTACGTACGTTTGGTAGAAGACGAATAGCACGTGTACGTGTACAGAGGACCGCCTTACGTCATTTCGAGAGAAATCGATCTATGGGAAATTGGCTGCGTTTGCGGAAAGAGAGGTACCTCGACCCAGCGACGAACACGTAAATCGCTGGAAAACGGAAGTGGACGAGAATACGTTTGGTGAAATTGGAAAATTAAATTCGATAGGAGGACAAGTAGAAAGCTCGAAACGATGTACTACTACCGGTCGATGATGCTATGCGCGTAAGAACTGTTTTCCTTTGGCGGACTTTGTGAACTTGGCCGGGCTAACTCCCGTGGGATAAGTTTTTCTTCGAATTCCTAGCGTTCAAAGGGGAAAAATGAGAGAAACAGAATCGGGAAATCGAGAAATTAAAGTTATATTACAGAAGATCGGAAGAAAAATTGCTTCGTTTCGTGCGCCGCACAAATTTCTTCCTCTTCTTCTTCTTCTTCTTCTTCTTCTACTACTTTGCTCGAGTTTACGTACGATGGAACCTACATCAAGCAGCGAGTTCAATTTTTGTTGTAGCCGTAGAAAATGATTAAACTCGCGACTTCGATCCCTCGTTAAAGCTTACTAGAATGTTCTAACTTCATCCGAGTTTTAATTAACGAGTACAGACCGATGGAATTTTTTCCGCGAATCTCGCACGAGTGGCCGGAAAACTGGAACGGGTATAAAGAGAAAGCGAGAAAGTGAAAATTCGAATGCAGACTACGCGTAGTCGTCATCAGTTGCGTGGTATGGCGTCGCGGTCGTATCGTCTGCCACCTGCCCGCATTTGGAAACGTCGCGAGAAAAGGGTGACGCGCGATCGGATGCGATCGACAGCGCGTTTTCGCAAGCCGCGAAACGAGGTTAATGCGAGACGCTAGGAGTTAGAATAACGTCACTATGTCAGCAGCAGTAGCAGCAGCAGCAGGTGGTGCGATACCGTATGAGGGAGGGTCTCGTAATATTCAAGCTATCCCCTCAAGAACGATTCGTGCCACCTCGTCTTAACGAGGCCTTGCATCAAGTGGCTTGGTTTCGAGTAGCGGCTCTAGGGGATTAGGCTCTAAAGACCAAACTCGTCTCGCGTTCGAGACGAGACGGAAGGCGGAGAGCAGCGACGTTGGGAGAAAGCCAGCCTAAATCGTCTTTTGATCTTGTAATTAATTCTGCTCGCATTACGCTCGTCCGGAAGAAACGAAACCGACGCTCTGGTATTCGTCGGGGCAGGTGGGTCATTAACCAAAGAGAAAAAAGGATGAGAGAGAGAGAGAGAAACGCGGTAGGCGTAGAGGGTGGTGGGTGGCGTTGCGGCAGACGAAGAAACCAGAAGTGGAACGTCTGAACGGTAACAAGGAGAAAAGAAAGGGCCACGAGCCTATCCGAAGCATTTCGTTTCGTTCCATCGACCGTCGATAGCGCTCTTACCTCGTTCTTATCAATTAATCGAAAGCGGTACACCTTTATGCATGTTTGATGGAACGATTTATGGCAGAGCTTGAATTTATTCAGCCGATTACAATATCGTGAATATAAAGCGCGCGCGGGGAAATTTATCGGCGGAGAATTGCTATTGAAGCGAAAAAGGAGAGAGGGAGAGAGAGAGAGTAAGAGAGAAAGGGCGAGAGTATGCAGAAGGAAGAAGAGGAAGGGAAGGGGCGGATAAAAGAGAACGAACGCTGACTGATCGGAAACTCAAAGTTTACCAATGTTTTTCCATTTCAATCGTGGCCGCTTTTCAGGGACGCGGGTATTTCCGTACGAAGCATTTCCATCGATCAATTATTTCGCCGAGGCTTCGAGGAGGTCCCTACACATCACACATACACACACACACACACACACACACACACACACACACACACACACACACACGCACACGCACATCCTCTCAGACAGTTGCAGTAGTTTCATCGGAGTAGGACGAGGGTGTATTATGCCAAAGAGCAATCGGTTTAAATGAAACGGCTATAGCTCGCGTTACGTTGCATTCCTACCCATCGGCATACTTTCGCGAAACAAAAATAAAAGCTGCGACGATCGGGATAAGGCGACGTCGGTTGCCTTTCTATTCCTCGAAGCGAGTAAACGACGCGAACGACACACGAGTTTACCGGCGGCTTGCTTTCAGAGATGGATCCCCCGACGAGTTTCAAAGGAATCGAAATACGTCAGAGGAAAACCGACAGAAGGAGGGTCACCGATAAATGCCTCGTGCGTTTAATCCGCAACAGCGTGGATGGAAAAAGAAAACGACGGAAAGAGGAATCTCGAGATTTTTTCCCCGCCTGCTTGCCTGTCCCGCTTCCACGGTTTCCCACGTGACGTATACCTCTCGCGAAAACGCGTACCGACGTAGCCGGATTTCCGCCGCGTGTTCATCCAGCGAATACACGGTACAATAATTCTTCGCGGAAGTGATCGCGTTGTATCGGTCATTTTATAACTCACCGTTGTATTTCACGTTTCCGGTGGCCGGAAAACTGCCTTTCAAAGCCCTTCTTTTCCATGCAAAAGCTGTGCTCGCTGGATTTCTCAGGCTATGCGAAAATCCGGTGAAAATAGCACCGAAAATGGCACCGAAAGGTGGCCGTATAACGATTTGCAAACAAACGAGAAATTGGTAACGCTCGTATTTGCGTTTCGACGTTTCCTTTCCGCGCGTGTATACAGCCAGGCCCGGGGTTGCTTCGACTTTTTTACGCGCAGCCACTCGAAACCGGAGGAAATCGGACACGGAGAACGTTCAGCCGACTGACGATTAAATTTCCATGATTTTCTCAAAGAGAATCGGTCGTTGCATCGAGGAACATCGTTCGTCAAACATATCGCCGGCCGGATATACGGTACAGGTTTCATAGGATTCACGCGATCCACGCTCCACGAGCCATGATCTATGGCTCATGATCCATGGTTCGTGATCCAGGACCCCGAGTCGTGTACAAATGCGTCTGCCGGAGAGACAGAGAGCCGGCCAGAGGACGCAGATTCGCGCACGGATGGTTCGCGCAGCCAATTGGGAACGCGGCAGTTGCGTCGGTTGCGAAGATAGGGTGGATTTCGGAAGTACATTTTCCGAGCGAAAAGGGAAAGTGACGGTGAATTCGCGTTATCGATGGCAAGGTAAATGGAAGGACAGAGAAGGGAACATCGGTGATTAAAGTGCAAAACCTCGTACGTTGATATTCGGCAATTTAATGGAAGAGACGCGAATAAAAAGTTCGATTATGCGCGGAGGAAAAAACGGTGTGGACGATCTCGCTCTCGCGATCTGGCAATTAGGGAGTTCCACGATAGCTCCATGTTTTCATAGGATCGCTTGTTTTCCTTCGATCGATCTCTCGATTGTTTGCAACGAGCGCAGTGCTGCAACTAAATTTCCATCGCGTAGCTCCGGGCGTGCCGGTTTCGCCGAAACGCCAAGAGAACGCGATCGTGCATTTGCTCGCAATAATTTCATCGAGTGGGTCGAGCGTTTAAAACAACAGGAGTAGGCAAGCAAGAGCGGAGTAGAAGTAGAAAGCAGATAACGTTCCGACTGTCGTACCCGAGCGTCCAATTTTCGGTCGGTGAATAGGAAATCTAGCGACTCGGAGAAGCCGCTAAATCATCGCTACATGCGGTTCATATACGCTCGATGCACCGTCCGAATCAATTACCAGATAACCGATAGCGACGGTCACACGCCGCTATTGCGGACAGGTTGCCGATCGAACGATACTTAGCTCGCTCGTCCGATACCGATACCGATACGACCGAGGATCGACCGACCTGGCTTAATCGCGAAATCATCCTACTTTGCCAAATCGATATCGCATTTCGGCTAGCGTTTCGACGACGGACAACGATGCGCGGCCGAGCATATTCCACTTTTACCCAAAAATCGTATCGCAATTATGACGGAAAGTACAACGCTATCGAAAATCAGCGCACGAATGCTACGTGTTTGCGAAATAAGTGTAAATATCGAGGGTTCGATTCCAAATATTCGACGGCCCATTAGCTAATTAATCCGGTGCATTAGAGAAAATGCCAAGCGGGTTACTCGCATCGAGGTTTACGGGAAAATTGCGGCTCGTTGAAACAGCGAAGCAAGCGGGATCGTGCGTGCCGATGAGCGCGTAGACAACCGGCGCGGCAGATCGGTTTCGGCGATCGTGAAACGGACTCGCTGGCTAATGGACATCCGGGTATTTCTCGTTGGATTAACCTCGAATAGCCAGGAGAGTGGAACACGAGGAATAGCCGAAGAGGGTCGAAACGAGAGCAAGAGAGAACGGGTTGCCAGGTTCGCGTGCACGTCGTCACCATCGTCGGTCGATTCTTTGGATTTTCCCTTGCGATTTCGTTCCTGTCGGTCGTCTCTCTCTCTCTCCTCCTCTCTTTTTTCGTTTCCGCTGCAACCGCGAGGATCTTCCCACAGTATAATCTCCCGTTTTATGTAAAAACCGGAGAAACTGCCACGACGCCAGTTTAATCTTCAGATCAGATCTTTCGAATTGCAGAAAGATCTATCGCATAACGGAGAACGAATTTTAGCAAAAGAGAAAACTGACGATCGTTGACCCTCGGAGTCGAAGAAAATTACGCGTCAAAGGATCAAGCGCGAGACGAAATTTTCCCTTATTGCCGGTCGTAAAGCAAACAAGGGCGAAGAAACGACCAGCGAGTTTCGCTTCGGCGGTCCAGTCCACCAAGGTACTGTCACTGAACGGAAACGCGCGCCAGAAATACGCACAGTGTGCGTGGTTGCTGTATATACTGTTTTCCTAAGTCTTAAATGACAAAAATTCTTGTAAGAACCGTGTATGAAATATCGTTTCACAGTCAATGGATTTTCTTGTGGTCATTAGATGTATGAACAAGGGAACACGTGGAAAATATATTTTAATACAGAAAAGCGTAAATACAAGTCGGAATATAATTTGAGCTGGTCCAGATCCGCACGTTAGCAGTGTTACCCTATGCCTTCGTCGCCTGTCTACCGTTTATGGTCTGTCTTCGTCCCAGTCTTTTGTCTATACGCTGTCGATGGCTTCGGTGCTTGAGAAAACTAAAGAGACCGGATGTAGAGTTTTCTTAGAAGCAGTGACCACTTCAACGAATTTAATAGATTTTTTAGCACGAAACAGTATACGATCGTTCGGACGTTTGAAATATATTGCGTGAAACGTTTCGATGTTGTTTCAACAACGAGTGACTTTAAGAAGCGATTAATCCAATATGTTAGTAAAATCAACAGAAGATGTTCTGTCGATAACGAAAAAATATATTATTGATAGCACGGATAGCACTCGTATACGCATCATTCGGATGCCGGATGTATGGGGTGTCGGACTCGGGAGACGTCGCGTGGTAGCCGCCTGTAAACCATCTCATCAACGATATAACGTTGCAGCATACGACTCGATGGTTCAGGAACAGCGATAATTCGCGGGTTGATTTCGCGGGTTGAGAATCGTTGCAGTTTCGGAGAGCAAAGCGGAAGAAGAGTCGTTCTTCGATCCAAGATCGGCCTTCGATTTCTCGCAGCATTGTTCGCGGCTTTTAATCCTACGATCGGGCGAAATTTAATAAATATCGGGCAGAGAAAGCTTCTGCGGTTGTTACTATGCCGGCCGCGATTCGCCCTGCTGAAAGTTTTCGTGCGGCGCGTCGAAAAAAAGAACGTAGCCGGTTTGGGAAACCACGCGAAAGCATCTTCCTCGGGGCTTTGAGAAGAAGGGCTTGCCGGAAGGAGGTAGCGGCCGTAAATACGTCGATTCAGCGGCGTGCTCGTATTCTTAAGTAATTCATAAGAAGCCAGCTTCCAGCAATGGTTTTATTTTTCCTTTCCCTTTTCTTTTCGCCAACGACCCGGACATTCGACGGTTTTTAGCGTTTCATTTAGCGGAAACAAAAATTTTACCGCGTGAATACCGTACGGTTGAAATTGCTGCCGAATAACGGCCCCGGCGTCGAAGAGATTTCTCGCAGCTTCCAACGAAGACCGAAAGTTCCTCGCTTCGTATTTTCTATTTCTTTCGTTTTCCCCGAGACGGCGAAAGCGAGGCAGAAATTTAAATACGCAAAAATCTACGGACGATATTTGAAATTAATTCAAAGTAAACGTTGCGGTATTTAGAGGGTGAAACGGTTCTCCGCTTGGATTCCGCGTCTTTGTTTCGTCGTTGACGACGTCGTCGACGAACGAAAGAATTTGACTGCAATCGATCAACGCACGATGGACACGGAGATACGTTTCCTCTCGTATTGCTTCTCGTGAAAATGTCTTAAATCGAAAGCATCGTCGAACGAAACGACTTTCGCAAAAGCCCGTTTCTCCGGGTTATTTCGTCGAACGAAAGAGAAAGAAACACGCGTACGTTGTACTCCGCGTTTCGTTATTCCACGTTCCGCGGGTAATAGCTGTTGGCAAACGTATTTCTTTGCTTTTAATACGGCAGAAGTTGTAATACGGCTTTCGATCGAGAGAAATCGGGGCCAGAGCGTCGCCGGTGGTGCCGCGATGAGGAAGGAAAAAGGTATAGGAAGAAGGAAGCTCCAGACAAGCGTGGCAAAGCGCGGAATCTCTCCATCAAAAGCTCAACAAAAGCTTGCTCAGGGCTTCGGCTTGCCGGCGAGGAAAGGAAAAGAGGGATGAGAAGGCGAAAGAAGGGGATGTGCCAGAGAATGCCAGCTAATGTCTGAGACGCGTCAGTGAATGGGAGGCCAAGGGAGCGGCGCGAGAGCGGGAGAAAGCGCGGAAAAAGGCAGTCGGCGGAAAAAAAGTATCCGGCTGGAGAAAACGTGGCAAGCGCGCGGAGAAAATGGACGCGCTGAATACCTTAAAACATTCGCGAGCCAGCTTTATTGCATTAAACCGGAAAACATTGTGTGTGTGTGTGTACGCGCGCGTAGTAGATGGGGATGAACGGCAAAGGGAAGGAAGGAACCGACTAAACAGACTTCGTTAAGCCCGAAACTCGATCGAATCTCTTTCGTTTCCGTTGCTCGATCGTCCCTCTCGAATCTATAGCCGCTGGCCCGAATCGACCAACGATTTCGAATTACCAGACGAAAGAAACTAGTCGGAAGACGGAGGCAGAGAAATCGCTGGGGGAAAATGGAAAAACGGGGTAGTCAGTCTGCCGGGACGTTAAACGGTTCGCGAAAGGCCGAAGCCGAGGCAGGGTATTACGCGCGGAAAGAACGAGACGTCTTTCGTGCTACGGTCAATCAGAGCTCGTTAAGCTCCGAGCGTAATAAGCTCGTTCGTTCGAGACTTTCGAAGGTTATGAAGCGATAGTTGAACGACGGTGGTGGACGTTGCGGTGGCTTTCGTGGGATCGGAGAAAGTGGGACGAGTCCTGGTAACCACGGGGAACGCGTTTCCAAGGCGCTTTAACGAACCCTTAATCCTCGAATCGATGATCGAAAAACTATTAACGAAGTCGGGAACTTGCGACGGGGAGCTGCTGGTCGACGGGCAAGATTCTTCGTCTTTCTCGCGTTGGCCGCGATCTCGAGAAAGAGAAATTAACGTTACTTCCCTCGTCACGCGTACCTGCAGGATAAAGGGAGGCAGCGGCAAGTTGCCGCGTTGAAAAGTCGCTCGGTCGCCTGGTGCTTGGCGGAATCGCATCGATGTCTCGGTTACCAAGAATCCTGCCGGGGAGACGGAGCTACGCGGAAAGCCTGAGGCTAGCATATTTTGAGGAGAATGAAAAAACATTGTTCCCTCTGAGAGAAACGATAGATAGATCGTGGCGAGGAGGCGGGGACGGAGGCCAGCGACGAGAGCCAGCTCTCCAGCACTCGGTCCTTTTTATTATTCATGAAAATCGTGCTGTCGCTGCTTTCTCGCGGCTGTAAAGCTTAGAGAAAACTCTCCGCGAATTAAAGCACGGCCGTGTATCGAGCAGGCTATTTTACAGGGACGAGGGCGACCTTGTTTGCCGGGACTCGCGTCACCTGACATTTTTGCGTTGTTTTTACACGCTGTATCGATTCTGTTTTCCAGCGCGGCGCGTTCAGTTTTCGTGAAAAAGGCAGAAAAAAAAGCGAAAACAGGGGGAAAAAAAGGAAAAAAGGAAAAAAAAAACATAGCTCGCCAGAGGAAACACATCGGGCGGTTGAAATTCACCAAGGATCGTCCACCGTGTTCTCATTGACAGTGACGGACAACGACAGAGGGAGAAGGAGCGCGACGACGACGTACCCGGTAATTTCGTTCTCGATCCGATGGAAGAATCGGCGGATCCCTGGAACGCGCGTATCGTTAACGAGCCGGTGAGGTGGATTCGACGTATCGAGACGAACGAAGAGAAGAACGAAGACGCTATAAAAGACACGGCTGGAGAGAAAGAAAGGAAACGATTTACGAGATAGAAGAAGGAGCCGTGAAAGGGGGAAAGAGGTTGAAAGGGAAGAACATAAGCCTGCAGGTTGTGGGCAACCAGTCGTGAAAGCTGGAAGAAAACGAGTAACGCCGAAACTACTTCACGGCGGTTGTAGTCTGTACGAAGGGAAAAGGATGTTTATTTGTACTTCCTACACCCGGACGTCCGTCCTCACGGGTCGTAGAAAATGGCCGGTGGAGGGTTCCATCTTTCTTTTCATCGTCCTGCGACCTCGAGCCATCGTTCCTCTCTTTCTCTGGCCCTTTACGGCTGCTGGTCGTTCTCGTTGCTGCCGCGGAGTCTGGCTCCTCTCGCCGCTACTGCCTCGTTTTGTTCGACCTGACATATTTTTCGAAGGCTTTTGTGCCGCTGTAAGGACGATGGTGGCAGGAGGAGGAGGAGGAGCCACGATAGAGAGAACAAGAGGGAGAGAGAGAGAGAGAGAGAGAGAGAGGGACAGAGCGGGGAAAAAGGTAGTAGAAAAAGTGGAGCGAACCGAAAGACCGTGAAAAGGGCATCGCGCGCGGTCTCATCCCGACAACGCCGACAATGGAAAAATTCAGGCTCGTAGAATGATTTGTTTCTTCGTTAGAAGCAAAGCAGCCGATGATTCGCGATCGATTCGCACCGCGGCGCGCAGCGTTCGCGACGATCGATAATTCTTTCTTTCTTCTCGCGTGTTCCTGCTTTCTCGTGTTCTTTATCGTCTTTTCCACCTTCTTTCGATCTATCTGAGAACGAATCTCGACCCGAGCCGCGCGTTTTATTATCGGTCGCGTCTTCGAAACGCGAAACGAGTCGATAGGAAACGGCGAATTATTCACTGTCACCGTTTGGCGAGCAAGTTGGACGAGTAACGCGGGGCTAAAAGCGAATCGCCGTCGATTCCGTTTTAACGGCCGTAACGATCGTTACGTGGCCGTGTGAAACGGCGATCCTTTTAAAGTGATTGGCGGAACCACTGGCCACGGCAACCCCTCTCTTTTAATTCGCTTTTTGCGCTTTCCTCTAACCCGAACCGAGTGCTCCAACTTGCCTTCGTTCATGCCTGGAAATTACTACTCGATGCTTTTGCTTGCCCGACAATCCGGTAAAACTGCGCCAACCTTGTCCAGATGCGAAGATTGAAAAGCGTTACCGATCCTCTTCTTTCTTCTTTCTGGCCGTGCCACGAACGTTTCAAAATTTATGTCGCTACCGTCTCGTTTTCGATAAAAAGCAAAAAGCTTTCTTTTGCTTTTCCAGTTACTCGTTGCAGCTTCGATTCAGGAACACGCCCAAAGACCAACGGGAATTACGTCGATTCGCGACGATTCTACCGGAACTCGTTCCCGTTTCCCACCCACTTTCTTCCTTTTTTCGCCTTTTTTTCTGCCGGTCGAAGGAGCATCGAAATTGTCTCGGCTAATTTGCCGGCGCCGTGCCGCCGACTCAATGAAAATACGCGCAATATCCAACGGCGTTCGTTCCTATAAATGTATTAAATTTCGTCGATAGGGAAACGGTAATAGAGGAAAGTAGCGGGAACTCTCCACCGTTAGATCGTTTTTTCCAGTCGGTTTTATCGGACGGCAGAACGCAGTCCGATCATGCCTGGAGATTACTACTTAATACCTGCGCTCGAGCGGGGGCCGTCGAGTGGAACAACCCGCGTACGGGTCAGACACGGCGACTGAAACCCGTTAGCGCGGGTTACCGGTTTAATGGACTTTAATATCGATCGCGGTCCGATGTTGAAATTGTGCCACGAACGAATTTTAGATTATATCCCAGAGACGAGCTACGGCGCGTTATATTAGCCGCTTGAATAACGGCTGTCCATAAACTGTGTTTACTACTTCGATCGGTTCGATGAATCTGAAAATCCAGCAATTTATGCTTCCAACACCTGATTTCTTCCCCTTCCACTTCCACTTCCTCTCTCTCTCTCTCTCTCTCTTTATGCGATCTCACCTTCGACTTTTTCCGATCATCGTCCCGTATCACGCCGCGTGGAAAATCACCAGCGAAAATCATTCGTTCTCGCGCCTTCCTTCGGATTGTTCCGACAAACACGATTTACCTCGTTCGTCGACGGACGCGCCCGCGTTTCATCCAACAACCAGCCGGTAACATCACGATAAATACAGCTATCTGCCAGGGAACAAGATGCATATCGGTTTTTCTGTGTACGAACGAACCACGCTTTACAAAGGGGTTATCGCACAGAGTAGCGTGGAGAGAATCAGGCTGGTTGCACGATCGAAATTCGAAAGGGACGTCGATCTACTAGTTTCAAATAGCCGAGTAAACATGACCGCCGGCGTACGTAGTATCGTAAATGAAATTTCTGATAGTTTTCGTTCGTTTTCTCGCTCTATCAATGACCGCACATCAGTTAGTATAGTATTTAGTCGTCCGAAAAGTTTCTTTCGTTTCAAGAGGAAATAATAGACGCGCAACGTTTTTTTGTTTTATATTATTCTATCGAATTACGCACGATCCTTTTTCTTCTATCAAAATAAAGATTACAACGTTCGATAGATTAGGTTTCACGTTTGCATAAAGATGCGTCGTTGTAAAACACGTGTCTGCGAAAGGAAAGACACTTTTCGCACAACCCTAATATACGTTAGATGGATAAAGAACAAACGTATAAACGACGTATCCGGTTACCTCGTGAGCGACACGGCTTTTCTGATTAGATAGTTCAAAGCAACGGAAGTGTTACAATCGGAGATTTATAAAATTGCAAGCAGGAAACTTGATAGGAAAGAGATTGAGAATGATAAAAATAAGGGAAAATAAAACGATTATTTTTTTATCCTCGTACGTGTGTTTGGCGGTCTATTAAACAGCGTTCAGATTTGCAAATTGCTTCGGTAAATCGAGTTGCTTTTTCGTAGCATTATCCGCAGTTCAAATACTTTCAGGCAACCAAGTGAAATCAATCTACGAGTTTAATACGGACTGACAGTGTGTCTTCTGAATTTTCAGAATTTCCACGGATTATTCGCTGCTGAGATGGCGATAATTGGATGTATCGTGCTGCGAAACGATTTTATCTTTTCCAACGAAACGAGAACGAAGGGCGTACGGATGGATAAATTGTTAAACGAGGAAACGAAGAACGACGCGAATCTGAAACGATTCTCTGATTCCTGCCGGAAGAAAAGAGACTACAGACCGACGACCGTACGACTCGGCAACTGCTTACACTAGCAATTTTCCGCCGTACGCCTGTCCTACGCGTTTGCGTTCTATATACCGTAAGTTAGTTAGTCTAAAACCAACGGTAAAATTCGTTCGTCGCTGGCATCGTAATTGACATGCCGATGTAGGAAGACCAACCAACCAACTAGTCAGTCAGTCAGTCAGTCAGTCAGTGAGCGAGTCAGTCAGTCAGTTTGTGGTTCGATTGCAAAGCCAGCAAGCATAATTTCCAGGCATTTTAGCCGACTCGTCGCTCGTCGTAGTGCCACCCTTGCCACCGTCCTTGGCGGAATCCTCCCTATCTGCGACGTGGCTGTCCTTGTTCTCGCGGTAGCGACCCTCTTCGCTCTACCTATGGAGGGTAACGCCTTCGCAACGGCGCGATAATTAATTTTACGTATCCAGTTTACAAGCGGGCGAAGCGGCGTGTAATCAGATTTGCCCGCGAAATTGGTAGAGATTGTTCCTCAAAATTCTCGACCTCGAGTTCGTCCTCTTTCGCCGCTCCATCCCCGATCTTTCGGTTTCGTCCGGAGGATCGCGTGAAATCCGACGTCCGATGATTTAGCAAGAACGGCGGAAATTCTAAACTACTCGTAGAGATCTTGTAGCAGTCGCGGCGATTAAGAATGACCGGTTCTGTACGAACGAACGTAATTAATGTACCGGTAACCGGCTCGCGGATCTTGATAGCGAGGCAAACTTTCCAAGTGACAAAGTTTTCGGTTAGTCGGAGGTCAGAGAAATACGCGAGTTACTTTTCGCGTCCTCGTCCATCCCCGGCGGGAGGTTAATTACCAGATTTTCTAATCTCGGCCGTTGATCGGGCGAATTTTTAACCTACTCGAAAAATAATAGTGATTTAGTGGGGCAGGAAGCGAGCGGGTCGATGGTGGTTTTTCGGCACGCGAGAATGTTTTAGGGCCACGAATCGGAAAGTTAAATTAAGAGGCCGCCGCGATCATGAATCTTTCATTAACCGCGAAGACCGAAAGCTAGGAAGGTTGAAAGGTTGAGAGGTCGAACGGTCGAGCGAAACAGCGAGCGTGTTGGTCGCCCACGAGCTTCCATATACGAGTCGTCCGTTCCACTTTTCGATACTTTTCGAGTTTCACTTTCGCGCTTGTCTCGCTTTGTGCGCGCTGATTCGTCCACGTAGCTTCGATCGAAAGCATCTAGAAGAAGTAGGCAGTCAGGCAGGCAGTGAGAGAAAGAGAGAAAGAGAAAGAAAAGAAACGAAAGAAGAAAGAAGGAGGTGTATGGGCCACAAGGGACAGAAGAGAAGAGTTTGTAAATATTTTGCGAGGCAGGATGGCCTGGAAGAAAGGGGGATCCATTGTTGGATGTCCGATCAATCGTCGCTATCCGCGAGAACTATCGGATCGGAGAGAAGCGTGGTCGTTACAGGCCAGCTTCCGAAAGAGAGAACAACGGTCGATCGAGAACGGGGACAGGAGATGGGGCGCTTTGTAAAGGATAACTGCGTTACCGTGCACTTTGCCGCGATAACTTCGTTCCAGTGTCGGTTGCTTTCCCACACAGTTCGCTTCCAATGATCGCGTTTCAAGACTCCATACAGCTCGCTCGCCTACTTTGCGACGTACTACGAGATATTGCTACGAGGCTTTACCTACCGACCAGCGCGTCCTCGGCGCCGCGCCGAATCGCTCGCAACGTCTTGAACGTCATAAGCAAAACTTGGCAGTCGTAAACGCGAGAATCTCGAGTTACGATACGCGTTGGATCGATGAACGTTATTGCGCGGAAAACGTAAGCGAGGCAAGCGTGGCGAGCGTGGCAACGAAGGACGTAACACGGCGGTTCTACGCTCTTGGCGATCTCTCGTAGGGAACGTTTAAGCGGAACGCGTGTCGCCGGATCCGATTTATCCCGCTCCCGAGCCAAAATCATCCCGACATGCTACCGCTATAGATCATATCGTTTCGTTTCCCGACTTCCTCTCATTGGTATCCCTGTTGCTGGCAATCGACGAACCGTAGATATCGTCCAACCTCGCATCACCTCCCTCCTCTTCTCTTCTCTTCTCTTCTCTGCTCTTCTCCTCTCTTCTCTTCTCTTCTCTTCTCTCCTCCGATCGCGCGTTACGCCCTGCTCCGCTTCTCCCCACCGCGCGGACAACGAGCACAGGAGTCCCGGATTGCCTCCCTTTCCCTCTTCGACATTGCAGCACCAACGCTGGTTAGCGGACAGGGTCTTCGGGTCTGGCAAGCAGCTCGGTCCGGTAGTTGCTTACATTACCATACGAATGGCCGATCGATCCAAGACCTCGACTACCTACCCAACCCGTGGCCAGGCTCGCCCATACACGTGCCTTCGTCGTTTCAGGGCACACGCAGACACACGTACACGCGAGCGCGCAAGCATACCGCGTCGCGTCTAGTCGCGTCCGCGCGCCTCCTCTCCTCTGTTCACGTACCGTCGCCACTTGTAAGTTTATTAAACGAAATAAACTCGATCAATCGTTAGAAACTTGACAATTATTCGGAATATGGACGTCGTCTCCGGTAACGCGACTCGCATTCTTACGCAATTCGTGCGATACTCGAGTGCACGAGTTTGCCATAGCTGCGAGCGGCAATGTGTGTACGCGTACCGTTGCTGCTCGGCCACACTTGCACGCTCGCGTTCCCTACGTTTCTACCAACACGTTCGAAGCCAAACGACCGGATCACCGACTCGGGCTACGCCGAACAGGAGGCGGACCTCGCCACGCGCGAGGTCCGCGCGAACCGGTCGAGTCATTGCGGTCAACTCTACTCTTGTTACTCCAACGACGAATACTAACCCTACCGCCGCTTTTCCATTCTCCCTCCGTGCCTTCGCCGTTCTGCTCGTTAATCATTATTATTGCTACTCTCCGTCAGATTCCGACTCGTCCCGCCGGATCAACGGGATTCACCAGCCAGATATTACGCTGGTCGAACTATATTCCGAACGTTACGAGTCTGTGAATTCGTGACAAACGAGCTGAGCGTAAGACGATGTTCGTTCGACGAACCTGTCCGTCTCTATAAACGTCCTGCATTTCGATTGCATTCCAGAAATGGACACTCCAGCGATTTTAACTTCGTAATAAGTAACTAATAATAAGTAACTGTACGTAATAAGAATCGATCGATCGATAGATGGTGACAGAGCAGATGACAACTGGAACGAGTTTGGTTATCAAACTTGTCAATGTGAAAAGAAAATCTTGGAGAGTTTTATTTGGAAATTTGATTTAGTTAATAAACCTTTCAGTAACCTAATATATCATGCTTTTTTGAAAAACGTCGAAGCGATAAGACGCGACGTGTAAGCGAACTTGCTTGGGAAGCGGTTGGCCCGGTCGGGTGTGTGCACGGAATAGTTGATCCAGTGGATTTAGCAGGTTGTAACCGCGAAAGAGCAACGCGCTACAGGAAGTGCATTAGGCGGCGTTCCACCTTGGAGAAGCTACTCGAAGAGTTTGATATATCCCGTAAGGACGTCGGCGTTCGTAAGCGCATAGTCTTTACCGTGACGCGGCTCTGTATATGAGAGAGGAAAGTGCACGTAAGGGATGCGGATGCACGAAATATCTCTCTCGCGGCTTGAACGAGCATTTGGGACGTTGCATTCGGCACGCGAAAGGCAAGAGAGGTCCCGGAGGATGTTCTCCTTGTCGCGATCGAAACACGCCGACAGACGCGAGGCTATCGAGGAGAAAAACCGCGACGTTCGGTTACGCGAAACTCGGAAATTTCGGAACACGTTGTGTTAAGAGCTGTGATCGCACGCTTCGTAACACGATGGAAAGTTGGCATTTTCAGAGAATCAGCCGTTTCCCGGAGATCGTAGGACCGTAACGCGCGACACACACGACGTTCGAGCGGAACGAGGTTTCGAAAATTTCTAATTAGTTTACAGCGACGCAGGCTCGCATAGATAGGAGCGTAGATAGACGCACGGATAACAAGGTAATAATCGAGGATGCGGGGGCGCCAGGTCGGAATACTTTATCGATTTTTCGTTATCTGGGCTGACCCGGGGCTTCGGAATTACTGCTCAGGTTACGCGACCGGTTTTATTTAGAGCCCGTTTTCGAATTACTGTGACGGTAGAGGATGCCTCGGTTGTTCCCGGAAATAGGAATCTTGCGAGCAGTTACGTCCCAGGGGATTTCACCGAGGAGTTACTGGATAGAGGTACAATCTCCATTAGCGATTTCTCAGAAACGCGGCGCATAGTCATTTCCCGTACGTGTCCTCCGTCGTTCGCGGCTATGCGCATTCCGTCGTGCTGGCTCTGCTGGCTGCAGCTCCAGACGCTCGCCTCGTTGCCGTCGTTATCCCAAGGATCTCCGATTGCTATTCCAACACCGGTCGGAGTACGGGCAAGTTTGTCGTTTCGCGAACGCTAATGTAATTTGACCGTGATGTAACCCGCAACTTCACCGCCAACGACATGCTTCGACGGAAGAGAATCAGAGGTGTAGCTTTGCTTCGCAAAGTTCCAGTCCGCCACGCGATCTTTTACACCCACAACGCCAATTAGGTAATGCCTCAGCGGTAAAAAATCTACAGCGCGCGTCATTTCAGCCACGTTTCGCGCGCCTTTCCATATCCTCGCTCTCGGTTTAATTACTTTGAGATCCATCCTCCGTCTCCTATCGTCTTCGCCGCTTCTCTTCTATTTCCGTCCTTCCTTTCGTTGCTCGATACGTATCGTGTTATTCGCTCGTCATATTTTCAACGACGTTTCTCGAAGATGCTCGCCGGACGAAACCACGATATCCACCGGATCACGATCTTCGGATAAGAAGACGAATCTTCGAGGCGGAGGTTCGATACGGAGGAAAAAAGTAAGAGAAGGGAAGCGGACCGATTCCACGAAATCCACGATTTAGGATAAAAGATTTAGGTTTCCAGATAAAGTTCCCGCTTTATCCTTCTTTTTCTTTTCTTTTTTTTTTTTTTTTTTTCGCTTTCGTCCTCCCTTTGCGGTGATAACGCGCGAACGCGGCAAATCACGCGAGAACGCGAAGTTACGCGAGGTTGGAAAGACGCGTGGCGGTGGAATACGGATAGAATGTAAATTTGTCGGCGAAAGACTTGAAAATCTATCCGCTTGGAAAGTTAAACGGTGACGAAGAGCGAAGAGAAGGAAAAGGGAAACGCTCGCCTCGAAAGTTCTTAGTCGGTGGTCGAATTTGTTTTCTATTTTGCCGTTTCCGTTCCCATGGCTTGGACTCTAGGAGAAGCGGGCCAGGTATTTGTTCGGAGAACGTTCCGCGAACGATTTAATTAATCCGCGAAAAGCGCACTGCTCGAACGCTGTTACCTCGTGGGTTGAGCAGTTACGGCCCGAGAAAGGAAAATAATTACCGTTACCATCGTTTCCTGCCTCCCTCCACATTCTACGTTGCGTTGTACCCCCGCGAATCTTCTCCCCCCCCCCTCCCTTTCTCTAATTCTACCTTCCTCTCTTTCCTTTGCCCGTTTCTCTCTGTTCCGACGTGGTCTGTCCCTCTCGCCGGAAAATTCCAACCAACGTCGGCACTTTCGCAGATTACGTGGCCAAATAACCGTCTCGAAATCGCGAGAACTTGGGGCAGCCTGTAATCTCGTAACGGTTTCGCTCGGCGGCTATGTAACGCGAAAACCGCATCTCACACACACATACGCACACGCACGTACACACTCCCCTCCCATCCCCTGGTCTCTTGATCCTTCCACTTTTTTTGCCCCATCTTCCTCGATATTTCTCGCTACGCGAATGGCTTTATTACGTAGCCAGTTAATTCGATTAAAATCGTAATCGTATTGGTGCAATCGGATTAAAACGCGTCGAAATCGTTTTCGTTATACTATAATACGTTAATTCGTTATTTGGCTGGGCGCGTTAATCTGTTTAGCGTTATTATCGAGTGTGTAAATCGTTTATACAATTTCGTAGTCGCTTCGATTAGACGAAAGTGAACGCGCCAGGGAATCAAAAACTGAACGGACGAGCCACCGAGAAGAGAGAACCGCCGGAGGCTTCCGTATAATTCCACGTCGAACCTCTGAACTTTTATCGCAGCGTTTGCGAAATACCTAGCATCCTGCCACCCTGTCAACCGACACGCCTGTAACGCGTTACTTTTAATCAAGTAAACACACCTGGATTACGTATCGCGGACGGTTCCCTTTGTCGCGGTGTTCCATTACGGAAGATTCTCCAGGTTGGTTTATTCGAGTCGAAGACGGAGGCAAATTGAGGCAAACGAGAAGAAAAAGAACGATCGGTCGATTCTTTCGGTTGCTCGCGTATTTACCGAGAATCGAGCGTGATCGGATATTCGGTACGCAGGGAAATCCGTTTTCCAACTTTCACCGAGATAACTCACGAAAGTGTCCGAATACTTGTTGAAATCTTTTGACGAGTATATCGCGTGTGTCATACGGAATATTTTAAAATGATTAGCTTGGCCGAAAAGTGTCTTTCTTTCGCAAACGTGCTCTTTTACAACAGTGCACTTTCGTGGAAACGTGGAACCACAGGTTTGTGAAACGTCGCGGTGTTTATCTCGACGGAACAAAACGGATCGTACGTAATTCGACGAAATAACGCGAAACAAGAAACGTCGCGCGTCTATTATTTCCTCGTAAAACGAAAGAAACTTTTCGGACAACCTAATGTAGCTTACCTATAAGAAAAGCCGGCTTTCACCGATTATTTCGATGAAATTTTGCGAATCGTACGTGGAAAATCGTATATAGAAACTGTAAAATATTTAACGCAAGCGTACATTTCGCAGAGTTTTAACATACTTCGATATGGAAATTTCAAAATGTTTTATACAATGTACACGTAAAAGTTGTGCACGGTAGGCGTTTAAATACTTTCGCAAGCCATTGTACTTCGTTGCTGTTTGTCTACGGTTTACAGACTCGAGTAGCGGCGATACAGTTCGAGCAAAGATTATCGGTTAACCGATCGATTACGACAGAGGAAAGAGGTTTCGATAGTTCTTTCCGTTTCGCTTCGGACGCGTGCTTAATCGCGATCAAATTTCTTGGATGCGGTTCGATCGGAAAATTGTACGTCGTCGTACGCGTAGCCGCGGGCGACGTAAAACGGAAAAGTCTTCTTAAAATCTATGCGGCGCGGCGCATCGAACGTTCGCGGAGCGGCAGATATTAAGCGATCGTCTCGAGACGAGATCCCCGCGTTTACGTATCGTTCGTCTGACGGAGGATACAGTACGAAAAGTTGTGGGTTTCGGGAAATCTCGAGGGCGAGCCTGGCTTCTTTGTCGTCTCTCCTCTCGAGCTTGATATTACGTTAAAAACGAGACTCTGCCTCGAGAAGGTAATAACGTTGGATCAAAGTTTTCCTCCGTTCCATATTTCCGCGGTGTTCGCTCGTTTTTGTTCTTTCTCATACCCCGCGAATCATCAGCCATCAGAGATACAAAACTTTTCACGAAACTCTTTTCAATTTTTCTTCGATCCCGCCGCGAGTGGATAATTGTTACACGTTTCGAGAGGCAGCGACGTCGCTCGCGAAAGTCGCCTGTCGCGTTCTCTGCGTGCAACTTTCCTGCCATTCTCTTCTATCTTCGTCGCCGGCTTTCGGTCTATCGGACAACCGCGGAATCAACGTTCCATTCTCGAGGGACAAATTACGTTAATTCGCGAGATCATTCGGTGCGAGAAGATGCCACGAACAATAGAAAATTGCCTGACGCGTTTAAAAGGTAGCTTTATCATACAATTGGAAAAGTAGTAATTTACCGAGTTAATCGGTGTGGCTCGTGAACGACGACTCGCGTAATGGAATTGCAAATAAAAAAAAAGCGATTGCGTAATAATACGAACGATGTCTCGTTGCCTTTGACGAACGTTACACGATCGTAAAATAATGACCTCGCTTTCACACCCTCTGCTCGTCCTCCCTGTAGTCCTGAGATAGCATTCGCGATCGAGGACGCGCGTAACGAGAACGAAATTAGCTCGATACGCCGCTATCGGACTGTCCGGAAAAACGAGCAACGAAATACGCGATAAGAGTATAAGGCTGTTGCCGCGATACCCCGGATCGTTTAACGATGCGAGTTGCAGATCAGCCCCGCCTAATTATCGGACTAATTATTAGTTCTTCTTTCCTCGGTCGTACGAAAGCAGCAACTTTGATTCCGGCGTACTTGCCGCGGTTTCTCGCTTCAGTTGCTTTATAATTAATAATTGTATTGGAATTTAATTAAAACCACCTACTATTCAGCCGGTCTGGCCACGAAGAAAATTGTTTTATCCGCTTTTTTCCTGCTTGCGAATGAATCTGGGGGCAAGCGCTACTAACGGCCGAGGGCTGGTTACCGTTTTCCAGAGGTCAGTCGCAGAGCGAGAGAGATGGCGAACTTGTAATCATAAATAATGCGTACAAGCGGTCTGGTCGCGGAGAGTCGCGTCATAAAACTAGCCAGAATATAACCAGCGCCAAACCACCGAGGCGGTGTCGCGCATTAGTCAAGATAAATCTGACCGTAGTTAATTGGACCTACGGACAACCGCTGTTCTCTTTTTTCTTTTTTTTTTTTTTTCCAACGCGGACGTAATGCTCGCGCAGGAGCGCATCTCGCCGCTACAAGGTGTTTCGAAGTGTTTCGTTCACAAAGTTGAAGAGCGCGTGGTATTCGTATTCGAGGAAGGAACAGACGTATTTCGTGAAAGGTTTCCGCAAGCGTCTAAACAGATTCGTAAGCTGCGCGAGGTAAGGTCGCGAGGTAACGAGATATTTACGAGACTCGCGTTTATCAAGAACGTTCAGCTTATTTTCACGAGCGCAAACTCTTTCGTTGTTGGTTAACCTACGCGCTTCCGAAGCTAGAGCCATTGGACGATACTTTTTCAAACACCCTGTACGTACTAACGCGATTCTAACGCGATGTCGTTAACGACGAGTGTCTGCCACTCCGATAGCCCGTTTCTACTTCGCGCCATGCTTTTCAATATATCGCCGCTGCGAGGAAACGCGTGCCGTTCGTCGAACAATCGATTGCTCCGGTTACCGGCACTCAGGCACCCGTTTCTCCCTTATCTCTCGCGTTTTACCTATCCCCGGCAATTTCACGTTCGCCAGATTCGCTTGACTCGTCGTTCGTCGAGATTTTCCGATTCACAATCCGATTTACTCGACTTTCTTTTCGTTCGGTTTGCTTTCGGCATTCCCCTTGCCGCGTGGTGTTCGCAGGTATCACCGAGATGTTTCACCGACGCGATGCAACGGTGGCAATGGCGGAGAAACAGAGACGGTACGCTCGCTGGTCACATTGTTCCAACGATGTTGTTGCATCGATATCGAACCATTTAATGGCTGGACGTCTCTTCGAGGCGAACGGCGACCGAAGTAATCCCGCGAGACGGCCTCGATTCCGCTTCGAATTCTCTCTATCTCTCTCTCTTTCTCTCTCGCCCGTGTGCTTAACACGCGCACACCAACCTAGTCTTGTGTATTGGCCGGAGAAATTCCCGATTACAAAGGCTATTACCGCGGTTCGTAATAGCGAGTGAAACGAAACGGAGGCCGAGTGTCAAGAGGTAAGGGCGAGCGGGAAAAGTTGGATGGAAAAGGAAGTACGACATCTACGGCGATAGCTTTTCCTTCGGCTCTTGCTCTCGTTTTATTTCCTTTGCCTTTATCGGGACACGCTGGCTTTAATTTCCATCGATCGGAACGGTATCGAAACGACGTTGTAAAAAGCAGTCGCAAGACACGCGTCGATGCGGTGGATCGAACAAATCCGCCTCGTGGTGTAGGTACACGTTGCGATAATACTTTTATGAACGACGAAATAATTATACTGTGTTAACTGTGGGGCTTGCCTCGCGAAGATTGCATTAAATCGGATTGTTTGCGAACAAAAGGACGCAACGAGAATTTCGCCCAGGGCACACATCTCTGTCGGGAATGATTTTTCCATTACAATAATGGGGTCGGCTTGGTCGAGGTTATACCCCGGCCGGAGAGAAATGCAATTTTTAATCGCGAGCGAGTGCGTACAAAATAATTTGAGCGAATCCGTGCCGCCACCGCGGCGTGTTTGTTTAACGAAATTACCAAGAGATTAAATACAGCATGGATATCGACGCTGCGCCACGAGATCGACGTTCGTTTCCTACGTAACAATGTTTGGCTGGGATGATGCAAATATCTTTTCGCCATCCCCCTTTGCCTCTCGCTCGTCGATTCGAAAATTGTGCGAAACACGGCTACAAACGTTACAAAGACGCGCAGCACGGTTAGCGGTGGCTCGTCGCTTTTCACCTCGCGGGCTCTTTACAATTTTTCCAGCAATTTCTAATGGAAATCGCAGTGGCCCTGATCGAACGTTCTCGCGTGCATCGAGCAACGTCCCACCGAACCGTGTTCTTTCTGTACGCGGTGTTTTGCATCGAAGTACACGAATCTCCGCAACGATGTACGCCGAGCGAGTCCGCGGTTTATCCGCAACATTTCGCCTGACAGACCCTTGCTTCGTTCTCGCGCATGATCAGGAGGATTATTTTCAACGATTTGTTTCGGCTCGCTAATATATTTCCCCGTTAATTATTCGGTAAGCTAGCCAGCACGCAAAGTAGGGAAAAAATTATGCAAATTTCACGAGAATAGAGTTACGTTACACTTTCCGAATTATACTATATTAATGCCACGCCATAATATCGAGATAGACGCGATGAAAGATTTACGAGTGTGTCGAAAATCGTTACGATCGAAACTCTTCATCCTTTGATTCCATTATAACGCATCGCTGCTCACCGGATAATTAAATTACACCACTGTTTTGTATAATTTCGATCAATGAAAATCGAGGCCACGGGATATTCCGTCCGGATACCGTTTCCAATTTTCCGTTTCGTTGTGCAAACGCGTACTAGATCGGTTACCTTTCTATTCTGTACATCGATACCGTGCTACTAGCTATCAAAAGGTCGTGATCCTAGTCGCTAAATCCTCCCCACGGTTTCCTCTTATCGTCAGTGTCGATCCGACGCTTCTTTTTTTTTTTTTCTTTCGCTTTTTTCTTCTCTTTCCTCGATTCCCAGGCATGCAGACGATTCTCGATCGGTTCGATCTTCACCGAATACCGCTTTAACCGATGCGTCTTAGTTCTCTCAGCGCCACGATAAATCATGCTCCCTCTCGTTTCACGTGCTTTTCCTTCTCCTTTTCCTTTTCTCCTTCTGCTACTTTGGTCGTACGAGTCGCGAAACCGAAAGAAAAGATGACCAGGGGGATGAAACTTTCTGGCTATTGCTGCCGGTCCAACGGTGGACGTTGAGAGTTCTTCAAGGAGACCGCGTAGAAAAAGAGAAAAGAAAATCAGGCTAGCGCGCCAGAATAAGAAAGGTTAGCCCGGCAAAGTCGGCGATGCGAGACGAAAGTGCCGCCGGGACGTACAGGGAAGAAGTCTGGAATTGCTCCAGGAGAAAAGATTAGGACGAAAGCTCGTCGATGTCCAGCGTCCTTTCCACTTATACCGACACGCCGACACGCCTTCTCCGCGTCTCCGAGATATCGAAAATAATATCGGGGTTTCTCGCTGGGAAACTGAATTACGATGTAAGCTCGACACGAACGAGATACGATTGAGCAGAAACGATCACGAGGATCGTACTTCGTTCGTCTCCTCCCTTCGGTTACGCTTCCTCCTCTCGTGCTCTCGTCTTCTTTTTCACGTGCCCGACCCTTCTCTAACTTTCAGGCGGAACGGATAAGCCAATAATACCACCATTTCTACGACCGGTTGTTCGAAAATAAAGAGCAAGAGAAATCGGAGGGGTGAAAGTAGTAGGATAGGCCGATGGACGGGCAGGAACGAGGAAAAAGGAACGAAGAATAAAATCGGTTTGTCGTGATTTTCTTTCGGTCGGTCGCCGGCTCGTCCTTGTATCGCTGCCCCTCGCTTCATCGCGACGAGCAATTGAATTTCCATTGCCGTTCCGAACATCGTATCTCCCCACGGGAACACTTTGGTCGTCGCGTCCCCGACTAAACCAAAAGTTGCCGATTCTCCTCGCGATGCCGCCATTTTCCCTTTTCTATTTTCTTTCTGCATCGCAATTAAATCTTTCGTTCACACCGTATAGTCGAACGCGCTCGAAAACGCGTCGTACGAAGCGCAATGCCGTCGATAATAGAATAATTCGATACGAACGTGTAAACGTACGTTTTACTCTGTTCGATGATCACGGTGATTCGACGAAGGATTTCAGGACGCGACCGTACTTTGTAATCGCGTTCCTTTCGAACGACGGCGATGAAAGACATTACGCGCGCGCGCTGCCAATCTTTTCACAACCCATGCAGTCGTCCATGCCGTGTCGCTCGTCTATAAAACAGCCGAGAAAATGGCCAGGGACCGACGAAACGAAGAATTTCCCGATTGCGATCATCGACTTCTTTCGTCGTTTTAGAATAATTACGTCGGTGCCGCGATACACCGGTCGAGTTTGCCTTCACCCAGCGCGAAAGAGGCGCTAAGGATCAAATTTTATAAAGCGGTAACTGCCTCGGCTTCGGCCTCGCGTTGGCTGCTGTCGTTCGTGCGCAGCTAGTTGGAGGTTTTGCGCGCCAGCTTGGGCGAAACGACGCGCTTTTAACGCGCCTCGTAAAAGTTTCCGCGAGTTTGTAATTCAGCTAGGCGGCCGCTCGATTCCTGAGAAATTCGTGTCACCGCGCGTTAATCCGCGCTGGTAAAAGGCCGACGACGAAAACTGCTCGGAGGCATGTTTTTAGGCGCGCGATCGTCGATCGGCCGTTGCTTTTT
This sequence comes from Bombus fervidus, assembly GCF_041682495.2. Classification (NCBI taxonomy): domain Eukaryota; kingdom Metazoa; phylum Arthropoda; class Insecta; order Hymenoptera; family Apidae; genus Bombus; species Bombus fervidus. The sequence continues at coordinate 10,650,420 of NC_091528.1, forward strand.
TTACCCGGTTTGTTACTATTCCGAGCGAAAATAGCGGATGACTTACAGTTCGTATTGCGTATTATCGATTAAATACCTCTACTATGCTTTCGTGTCGACGCTGTATAGAGCGGTAGAGGATAAAGCTATACTTAAAATGCCGCACTACCGCATAAATAAGAATTGGAAATGGAGCACTTTACTCGACCACCAATTTTACAAAATACTCCATCCGAGTCTAGACGATTACTTGTATGTTCCTTTATCTTGTTTTCATTATCGCGATACGTATGTATCGTTACTTTGAAATATCTTACGTTTTATCTTTTATAAATTTGTAACAAGTTCCCGTATACTTTGAGTTCTTTACGTGTTAGGCGCAAGTCTCGACGAAACGGTTGAAATGTCAATAATGGCGTTAAATAAATTCGGTGATTCGCCGCTATTCTATTCGTACGATAGTGCCACTATATCCCATAGCGTTACGATATTCCTGCGATATCGTTTAACATCAAACTGTTCCCGTTTCCAGGAAACTCCCTACGGGAGAAGTAGGCGAACGCTGGACCGCATAGAATAAATACCACCGTATTACGTTTGCCAACATGTGCGTGACACAACGTTGCCCGTTTTCCCACAAAAATACAAAATTCCAGCGGAACCTGGGTTTTCTTAAAAAGAGCGGTTGCAAACCGCGGGACTTTGCACGCGACCTAATACATCGCCAGTTGCCCGATGGTGATAGTAGCTGGAGGAGTAGACGAGGCAGGGAAGGAGAGCTTGGTACGCCGTGAAAGTTTTCTATCGACGTCGTATTAGTGTGCCATAAGGTGGAAAATGCCAGTCGATGATCGCGTGTAAGCAAGGAAAATATTCGGTGGAGTTTCTCGATGACAAAGTTTCTTTCGTGAAACGCGGGTAGGTGGGGTCGAGGGGTGGATACGCTCGACTGCTGCTTTCTCGCGAGAATAGACGCGTTGAGAGAGAGGAAGAGAGGCAGAGAGAGAGAGAGAGAGTACACCGGGAGAGAACCGAAGTCCATTGGACCGAGGGGAAAGTTTACAGGAAGATGGAACTATTTCTTACCGTGGAAGGGACGGATGGAGTTGGCATACTTCGACAGCGAAACGCCATACATAAAATTCCAAAGTTCTCGCACGTAGTTTCGCACGGAAAGCGCGAGAAGACGCACTTCCGTAGTCGCGCAACTTGTTACGTCGCTTCTTTTCCTGCGCACCTCTCTGCACCGCATACGGAAATGGCGTTTCCTTCCACCGTTTCGTTCGCAACGTTTCCATTCGTTTTTACTCGCTACCGATCGCCACGACATCCGTCATTTGTCATTTTTGAATTCCAGAAGCGTCTGATTGGACGAAAAAGCACGCAAACTTTTCGTTCCCTATAAAAAGATAGCGGCAGAGCGTGTCCTCCTTGCAATTGTTATTAGATGTATGTGAATACAAAGTGTTGAAGTGATCGCCACTTCTAAGAAAACTCTAAGAAACTCTAAGAAAACACGGAAGCCACCGACAGCGCATAGACAAAAGAATGCATCGAGGACAGACCATAAGCGGTACACGTGCGACGTTGGCTTCAGGGTTCTTTTAGTCTCAGGGTAACATTGCTAGCGTGCGGATCTGGACCAGCTCACATTGTATTTCACACTTTGTACTTTAATATTCACAATATATATATATACTTACAATACCTTACAATTTATCTACGCGTGGATAAATTGTAAGGTAGAAAATATATATTTTAAAACTAAAGTGTAAATACAAGTTCGGGATATAATTGAGCTGATCCAGATCCGCACTGTCTACCGTTCATGGTCTACCTTCGACCCAGCTTTTTCGTCTATGCGCTTCGGTGCTTGAGAAAACTAAAAGACCGGATGTAGAGTTTTCTTAGAAATGGTAACCATTTCAAGAGCAATTAAAATTCAAACTTTCATCTGCGATATCTTTCGCCAGAAATAATATCGACGTAAGGCAAAATGATAATACGTACGAGACGTTGAATCTAGCGATAGGTGACGGGCTGATTGCCGGTAACTAGTCGAAAATGTGTAATCGCGCTGCTAATTTCGCAGAACCGTATACGATGCTCTACTAGGTACGTTAGGCGCAAGACAGAAAGTTCGACTGGTGGAAAATTGGAGAGAAAAGAGCGACGACGATGCACGCTCGGCGGCGAGCTACTGCGAAAATAGGACACGACATAGGCATTGTCCAGAGATAGGGGAACGAGTTTCCTACACCGGCAGGAAAAATAACACGCGAGGGAGGACAAATGGCGAAACGAGAAACACGAAATGAGGGAGGCGGTGTAGCCGTGCGCGATACAACAACGCTCCGGAGGTTTCTCTCCCTTACGAAGTCGAGACTGGAACGGCAGGCGCAGTAAACGAGCAGATGCTCCATCATCGGCCAAATATCGCAGTCGCCGGGCGACGAGACGCCCGTTCTGGATGTTGGAGCAGGAACGGGCAGAGCGCACGTGCGCGCGTTTCGTGAAATTTCGAGAGAGCCCCGCGGAACCCCCGGGGACAGGTAGCGAGGACTTTATCAAAATTGAAACGCGACACCTTTGTTGGAAACTTCCTATCCGTCGGAAGCCAGCGGCGAACACGAGAAGCGATACGCTCGAGTTTCTCTTCCGTCGTCGTCCGACCGTTCTTCTCGCTCCACGCTCTACTCTTCTCCGTTTCGCATTTTTAGTTTCAAGACTCAATGAAAATACCAGTCTTTAATCTTTCAAACGTTTCGCACCGCCAGACGTTTCCTTGGAATTTCACGTTAGATCAAATCTGCGATACGCTTACGGTTCGCTCTCCTATCGTTTCTACGTACAATGGCTAGCTAAGCGTTTAATTTTCCAATTAACTATTCAAGATTTTCGTAAGCTTTACTTTCATAGTACGAAACTCCTGTAGCCATATGCGAGTATAATACAATACCAAATTTAATACACTTGAACCTAATTGATCGGTGTATGGATGCTACGATAAGTATAATGGCGTAGAAGTATCTGTTTTTGTGCATTGTCCATTGCATAATCGTAGGAAGATTTTAGTTTGTACGCGGCCGTACAAATTACATTGCCCGATGCGTTAGGTCGTCCGAAAAGTTTCTTTCGTTTTATAAGAAAACGATGGACGCACGATATCTTCCGTTTTGTATTATTTTATCGAATTTTACGTATAGTACATTTTGTTTCATCAAAATAAAGATCACATGGTTCGACAGATTAGATTTCACGTAAAGATGCGTCGTTGTAAAAGACGTGTCTGTGAAAGAAAGACGCTTTTCGAACAACCGAATAGTTGGAGATTAAAAATTTTATTTGTCACTGCCGAGAACGATAGGCGAAACGGACGATTTTGTTGGCTGTGACTAGAAAGAATCGACTTCGACGTAGTTCGTCGCGCAGGATACTCGAGCCGTATATCGAGCGATATAAGATCGCTTCATTAACGATGAATTTAACCGATCTCTTGGAGCGAAGGAGCGAGGAAGCGGGTGTGGAAAGCGCAGGCAACCAGGCAGACGCCACGATCGTAGGGGTAATTAGATGAACCGACGCGAAACTCCGGAGCTATCTGTAATTTTCATCCAACACTACTAATCAGATTAGCGAATTATTCAAGACTAAATCGGTTAACTCTGCGGAGGCGCAAGATGGAGGTAAATCTGACGATAGAGCCGATCTTGTGCTTTGCCTATGGGTCCCTGGACCCTATCTACGTCATTTATCCGCAGCAATAACAAGTCTACTAACCGTATCGCTCCGTAACGATCGATCGATCGATCGTTAAAAACTTGCATCCGTTTCCGACTTCTACCGATCCGCCGATCGATCGTTCCTGGTTGCACCGTGTGTTTTTCGACGCGATCCACGAAATTCCAGCGGCGATGGAACGTCTCCTTCGAAGACGCAAACTTTCTACGCGCGTTTCCGCGTTACCCGACGAGAAATCGATACTCGACGCGGCGTGGCGCGACGCGACGAGGCTCGGTACGTTGGCTCGATAAATCGAATCACCGGTACGCGTACGGATTTCAGTTGACGCCCAATTGCGCGTCTAATTATTAATCGCGGCAGTGCAATTATGTCGAGTGTACGCGCGTGATCCGCACAGACAGACGCGGATTGGTGTACGTGGGAACTCTGTTTGGTTCCACGGCACGTTGTTTCGCGAAGTTAGCTCCGTGTCACCGCGTGTTCCATCTTCCTTGCGCCAGCCCTCCGCGTCCACGCGTGTCTCTTTCCGTCTATGTACCGCAGTAAATATACGCACGTTTGTCGACCGTGTAGATATATATTTAAGTGCGTGTACGCGAATGCACGTAGTCACGTTTGTACGCCAATGGAACCGCACCACGAGAACGCCCCACCTCTTCCGCAAGACTCTGTTTGCGTTCGCGATACGAGAGCGAGCGCGAACACAAGCAATCTCGGGAAAGAGTCCCGGTTTGCTTGGTCATAGTCCCGTTTCCAAAGGGATTCACCGCAAAAGGAACGCGAAATCTCGAAATCGCTACGCGGCTCGAACAATCGAGCATCCTTTCGCAAACTTTTACAAAGCAATCGCTTTGGCAAACAAGGTATCGAGGGCACTGGCGAGAACGAATCGAGACCTATTACTAGGAATTCGAACTGCTGCAGACGGCAGTCATTCGAAACCTTAATAGCACGTGGTAGATCGTGTTTCCTACGCGAACCTTTGCTTCCAAGTGTGTTCGAGCTATCGTTGATCGATGCTTCCCAGCAGCCCTACAGTGTTCGCTCAAGTATCGTTGTTATTACTATTCGTTTCACATACAACGTATATAAAGTTTCGATAGTATACAGGGGGTATAAAAATTCTACACCATTTTGGATCGGTAGACGTCTGTAAGAAAGCGAAATTCGATTAAACGGAAGATCTGTTCTGCTCTTTCGGTAAAGGTACGACACACGAAACGCTACGATCAAATTTGTCTCGTGTTCGACATTTGTGTCCATCGATAAAAGCGCAGCGAGATACAATTATGTATCTGGAACTTGATATCAGCTACACCGGTTTTATACGGTATTCGTAAAAACGTGGATGTTGAACGTACGATAGAAACACGATGGCGCATCTTGAAAAAGGGTACAGACCCAGTTATTCGAGGATGCAAGGGATCGAGCGAGTGTCGATTATTAAACAAGAGAATTTCGGTGCTGAGCGTTGGTTTAGGAGCTTTGGCCGGCGCTTTAACTGCTTCCACACGGTCGTTCGTTTGAGCTGTTGGCGGAACGTGGTTGCATAATTTCGTGCATTTGCCATCGTAAAGGTCAACACTCGGCGCGAAGAAGAAATTGTGGTCGCGATAATAGAGCGGTTACAGAAAGAGGTAAATTTCGACTTTGGGATTTCAGAAACGAACGATCGGATGGCTGAAACTCGGCGATAATATTCGTACAGGGTGTAAGAATAAAGGTTCGAGAGTTTACACGCGAGAGTCTTGCGTCTTCCTTTTAGCGGTAAGTTGCACGCAGGAAAATAAAGAAAATTGCGAGTCAGCGAAGAAAATAAGAAAGGGGAAGAAAGGAGAAAAGAAAGTAGATATCCCGAGTGGCGCAGCGCCGAAGCTCGCAATTGCAAATGCAATTTTGATGGAATACACGCACGGGGCGAACTGGTCGTAAGGCGAAGAAGCAACGAGAGAGCAGACATCGGTGTCGACGTCGGAAGGGACAGCTTCTCGCTGTGTTGCGAGCTTTCACGAACGAGCTTTACTTCCCGTGGTCGTAGAGCGGCAGATAGGTGAAGGAGGGGAGGTCGCCAGGAGGCCATTAGGTAAAGTAGGTTTTGACTTATGCCGTCGCGCTAGACGGCCGATATATCTCTATAAACTGCTGCATAAAATATAAGAGCGTGCTTCGCTGTCCATGCACGGGTGCGCGCGTTACCTGTAACCGTCGACTTATGGAGCAAACTCCATCGGAAGATGGTGTGTTCTCTCTACACGTCGAGAGAAAAGCAGAGAGAGAGAGAGAGAGAGAAGCTCTCGCTGTTTCGATGGCACATCTTCGCGACTAACCGATTACTCTCGAGGGTCTCTCAACTCTCTCCACTCTCTCCACTCTCTCCCCGCGTTCAAGAGTCGACCAAAGAGCATCTTATGACGCGGCTTACGCGTGGATTTGTTCCTCCAACCTCTCTATTATTTACGAGTCAGCTGCCCTCGAGTCCACGTTATCCTCTTCTTACCACGGAATACCGATACTCTCTCCTCCTATTTCTCGCTGTCCGTACGTACTCTCGGAGTATCGCCAATTTTTTTCCACTTTCGAGAATGGTCGGCTCTGCCGTTGAACGATTTCCACGATATATCGAGCAGGAAGGTTGCAGCGGTTCGCGACGGTCGGTACGCGAGATATCGGTTGCTTGCTGCGGCCATTGACTCGGAATTATTCCGAGTTCTGCCATCCTTTCCCTTTTCTACCTTTTTTCCCTTTTCCTTTCTATTTTTTTTTTTTTTTTTTCATTCGCGAGAGAACGTTATTAATGAATCCTGCTCTTTCGATGGAACGGCGCGAAGTTTGTACCGATGTGTAATCCTGCTGGTAACGGTACAAAGAATAGAAGAGCCAGCGGTGAGAAGGGGAAAGGCGAGTGCGCTTTATCGCCGATTCCACCGGTGTCTGTATCATATCGCACGGACGAATTTAATTGCGACGGATATTATTTCCGGTGCACAAAGGAGGACAGACCGTGCCCGAGTTTCGTGGAAATCTTACGTTATAAATCATCGGGGCCAGAATGAGCTTGCGAGTGAGAAGTGCCATATAGAATCGTTAGTGAGTTCCCACTCGGCTCTCGATTGTTTCCGATTTTCTGTTCGCCGTGTAGCAGAGAACTCGATTGCGTTATCGATGTCGGTCGCGTACGCTCCTATTAAAACTCTACTAATTTTAATTACGTTCCACGTAATTGCGCCACGTAAAGAGCGGTGCTACCGACGACAGCGGTGGCGGGTGCGAGAACACAGCAAGCGCAAGCTCGCAGCTAGCGACGATCCGAGTTCTTCCGTCGTCGTCGTCGTCGTTACAATATCCGTACGGACGCGAAGCGTCCCGGTTCCGCGGCAAATCAAACGCGATTCCTCGAGGATGTTCCTCCTTCAGCCATTTCACCGATTAGCTGTTAATCTAGCGCGAGCTTCGCCAAGACGACGGGACGACGCGAACAACCGTGAAGCGGACGACTTTTAACTTTCTGTTCCCGCGAGTTCTCGTCCAGGCTACCGGAATTGTTGTTAATTAATCCCAAATATAAAGGGGAGGACTTTGATCGTAACGTTAGGGCAAACCATTCGGTTAGTTTGATCGTTGTAGGACCGTGAAATCGACGTAGGATTGTCCGATCCTGATCGAACAAAGCTGATCGACTAGAAGAGCGACCAAGTGTCTGGTCGAGCCGAGATTTGGATAAACGTCTCGGCCGTTTCGCGGCAAGAAGTAATCGAATCCTTGGAGGGATTGGTTTTAATCGGCGCAACATGATCGCGACGCGGTCTGTCGGACAGTTTGCACGTTCGATTGACGTACACGCGATGGATAGAACGGTGTGGTGCAGGCTTGTCCCAATGGAGCGGGTTCCGCGCGCAAACACGCTCCGTTCAACGTCGAAGCTACGCCATGTAGCTTGTTCCAGCTCATTAGCGCATACGCATACACGCGTAAAGGATTTACACGCAACGCGTCGTCTGCCTTTAACGTGGACGGCAGTGGAGCCAACGTTCCATCTCCATTTCGGATGAACGTCGACAGGGCGTCGTTTCCGATGCCGATGACGATATCTTCTCGCGACGCTGGTTACCTTTCGCGACGCTGTACGCTACGAGTCGCGAGCGAACACCTTTGAAGACAAAGCCGCGTAAACGAGTCTGAGCCACGAGCCTTCGTTAGAGACGACCGAAGATGGAGCGTCTTATCAGCATCAGACGCGTTCGAATGTTATACGTTTTTGCTTAAAATACTCGACGACCGTGGACACGGCGAAGGGAAGACGTTGGCTCGCGAATCGGAGTAGTACGGATATTTACGAGGAATGGAGATTATGTGAAAACGGGATCCAATAGCGCGTGTCGTAATGACGTTTCCATTATGATTTGCCACAATCGAGTGTAGCTGTTTAGCAGGCGGCCTACGTTATACGTAGCGCAGAATAGTTCAATTAGCGTTCAAATATTTACTCCAATTGTGGCCAGCATCGTGACGTTATACTACAACGAGGGCTCAGCTTCGAGCACCGCGTATAAAGCAGACTGCAATCATTTGCGCCGATTACAGAAATTTGGCTCGGATACGACCGATCAAATTCGCAGACGTCTCGTATTATGCGATCGATGGTAACCTCGCTTAATAGTTCAACGTACCGTGACCGTGTTACCCATCGAAAGCCCGAGCTGCTCCTCCTGCTCGTTGTTTCGTCCAACAGACACTGGGAACGCGGTGATAAATTAATTCGTCGACCGATGCCAGCCGGATAGCGTTTCGAGATTCGATTTCGAAATGGAGTCGATGGATCCGCAGCTTCTCGGGTAGTTTTAAACGATCACGGCCTTCCAGTGTCTACAGGGTTTCCCATCGTCGTTACGATATTGTTTCGATGATAACGCGTCGAGCGGAGCAACGTGCCTCTTCTTATTCTTGGCGAGCGTGAAAGCCAGATCAAAGCAGCGACAACGAGCTAGCAACTTCCGCCGTGCTACATCGGCGAATAACGTATATACTTTTTCGTTTGAATGCACTTCTCGTATAAAGCACTTTTCGGCAGCTTTCATTGGCTCACAGTGTTCCGTACGACTCTTAGAACTCCGTTCCGTTCTTCTTATATACTTCAGCCTTTCTCTCTCTCTCTCTCTCTGTCTGTGTCTCTCTTGGTTCCTAGTCCCTTGCTCGCTAGTCGTCCCTCGCTCTTCAGCCAGGCTCATTCATTACGACTCTTCTTATTTTCGGCAGTGGAACCCACTACCGTCTGCGTCCGTCGGGCTATCCCTTCCTTTCTCTCTGGATAACCAGAAGGTTTCCTCTTCAAATGCTGCTCACTTTTCACTCGACGTACAAACCCCTTCCTTCTTTGCTCTTTCAACTGTTCCGTCCATTTTCGCTGTTACCACTGCCCCCTTCTTACCTACTTTCTCCTTCTTCGCGTAGCCGTCTACTTAGTTTCTTCCAGATCTTCCCGTTTCCGGGCTCCTTCTTCTTTTCGTTCCAGCTTCCACTTCTCTGTTTCTGCTTCTGTCTCTACCTTCTGCCTCGTCTTCGATCCACGCGATTCGGTTCCTCCACGTTGGCAATCCTCCTCCGACAGCCGCCCAATCTCCATTAGTATAATTGCCAGAGAACTACCCGCATCTTTCGGATGCGGGCTACGAACGGTTTTCGAGGATGTTTCCGCCTCCGTTACTTCCGACCGGAGCTACTTATTTAGATGCCTCGATCTCCAGCGACCTCCAACGATCTCGCATTTATTTGCGACTGTATTCTTTCCTCCTCGTCTCTCTCCTTCGCCTTCGCCTTCGCCTTTTCCTCCTCCGTCGTTTCCCTTTGTCGGGTAAAACCTTCGAGCAATCAGTCGTTGCTTGTTCCGCGACGAGATTTCAAGCTCTCGATCTTACGGTCTACTCTAACTGGTAAGAAGCACGGTACACGCGTACATTGTCGCGTTGCACGGTTGCGGAACGAGGCGCGATCGAGACCGCGAAGCGTCGTAAATATAATTCGATAAAATGGTAATATGTAAAGTAGGCGACCCAAAGAAACAAAGGTAAAATGAGCCGCGTCACTCGGAATTCGATTCACCTCCGTCAAGCGTCGAGAAGCAAGCGAACCAAAGGCAGATAACAGCGGAAAACTCTTAAAACGTCGTCATACCCGATGCGCGCATCTAGCAATTGCAAGCGAGAAGAGCGATACGCGAATTATCAAGGTGCGCAAGTAGACCAGCTACGGGAGAATAAATTCTTGCAGGCTGGTTTTTTCGGCAACGGCATACAATTTTTTGATTCGTCCGGTGAATGATCCCGACGAGGATAAGCGCCAGCGTCCGATGCTTCTGAAAAGAAAGTCAGTCGGCGGAAAGAAGTGGACGGAATGAAAGGGCGAACGAGGTGGACGCGTGGAGACGGTGGAGGGTTTTTGGTACGGAGGAGGAGCACGGGTTGCAGACTGACCAGTCGGCCGCAACTACGAGTACAGACAGAACTTTCACAATATTCCCTCGGCCTGTTAGCCCTCCTATTCGATAAAAGTTGCAGGAATTTATCGCGTGGCCATTTCCAACGGTATTGTAGAAAGCCACGGCTTCGGCCATTGTACAGCCATCGTGTATAGCATTCAGTAGCGCGGCGGACTGGCGACCCAACTACCACTTCTACGAATGCCCCATTCAACTCGTCAACTCGTCTATGTTTTCCTACGTCCTACGAAGCCACTGTATCCGTTGCTCGCGTGTCCGCCTACGTTTCCTCTCAACCGACGAGAGCACCCGTTTCACCCTTTCGTCGACGCTCCCGAGAATCGGCTTCTTCTGTAACGTTTCACCTCGCTAGAAGCGACGTTCGCGGCACGATCGACTCGCGTCTCTGTTTCCTCTCTTGCTTCGGCCAGAGAAGGGAAGAAAAACATACAACGAGAGAGAGAGAGAGAGAGATTTTCTCCCTCCACTTGGCACGAGGGAAGCGAAGAGCGTAAAAGGATGGTTGAAAGACGACGCGAAAAGGAAGAAAGGAAAGGCGTGGGGGAGAAGAGCCAATTAGAGGTCATAGACTTCTCCAATTAACGTCACGAGAAGCGACCGTCCAAACTCGGATCCCTTCTGTTTCTCTCTTACCGCCGTTTTCCCCTTCCTCCTTTCCTTTTGGATTATAATTAGCCAATTTATAGCGGCTGAGATTTTACGCGGTTCTCGCAGGCACCAGCGACAGTGGCAGGGAACAGACAGAAAGGCAAGGAAACGCGAGTATGGATGAGAATATGAGTAGTCGTGATTTAGATTAAGGATTAGGAAAATTCTCGAATACCGGATTCGAGAATAGCACGCTCGCGATTATACTCGTTGCAACGTCTATCGATTTGGTACGAGGATAATTTATTTAAATTATTGAATATAATCAATATTTGAAAACCTTTTATAGAATTGGCTGTACATTGAAATTATTTACCGAAGATACTAAAGATAATACACTTCGCTATTTACTTATATAAGTGCTATTAGTACAATTTTAAAAGATCGAACGGATTATCTCGTACCTATTCCGAGTAAGAAATAAAAGAATCCGAGGATAGAAAGCTCATGAAGAAACAAGCGTTCCTATAAAACTTTGCAATTACAAGCGCCAGTTTTATCATCGTACGTTGCTTTCCAAAAAACCATTTTAGTCAGCTTTTAATATTTCATTACGCACAGCTAAGTAGTTACAAAGGATAAAATCATCGCAGTTCGATTTATATTTATTATTTGATTTAACGCTTGATTTTAATATTGTGTAATAATTAAAACGTATCTTGTTAAAACTAAGCAAGTATTCGGATATTTTTAAACGATGATATATATTTGCGTGAAAGAGGAAAGACACACGTGGTGGGTGATATTTGTAAAATCTTTTGCAAGCAGTACAGCAAAATAACGAATCGCTAATTAGCGTTGGCTCGCGTAATTTCCTCGTGAATCCCTTTGTACGAAAAAAATGTACGATGAATAATGCACATCAAGCTTGGTAAATCCTGTCCGAGATTTGAACGCGATCCATGGCGTCAGGTATACTATGCATAGAAGCGATGATATGCATAGAAGCGAATAACAAGAAATACAATGGAGAGCTTGATAATACAAATGTCAAAATTGATCGAAACAACAATCGAGTTACACGCGCAGATGGATACGAGCGCAGAAGAAATTTCATCTTAATACGGATAACTAGGAAAATTTTCATTCTAATATCGAACGTAAGGATTTGTCGTTATCTAACCTTTCGAACGTTTGTCGGTGATTCTTAATTTTCTCAGGCGACGCGACGTTGCACACGTGTAAAATTACAATTTAATAAATTATTCGCGAACTGAACGAGAAATAAAACTGCTTTAACTACGTCAGAACGCCGTCCGAAGAAACTTGCCTCTTAAAAGCTTCTGTCAATTGTATCCTCGAATCTAATAGATCGTTCCATTCTTAGCTACTTTCTATTAAAACTTTTAGTCGTAAAGTGGCGTTAAAATAAAAATGCCGACAAAAACGTAGATATTCCTTACGTGTAAACGTGCAAAAATCTCTCTCTCCCTGGCACGTATCGATACAAAATGTTCCCTATCTTTTGTTCGGTTCTTTTTTTTTTTCCCCTCCTCGTACCTTTAGACAGTAGCGATTTTAACGAAACGCTATTATCCTCATTTTCGTTGATAGATCGACGTTTCTATCTCCTTTCTGTGTTCCAGTTGTCTCGGCGTTTTTCGCTTTTCATCGAATGGAGGGAATTTCCAAGAGTCGCGGTCGTGCAAGCGCATGGAAACGAGATCGGGGTCAGAGAAGATGGGATTTTTGTTCGATTCGATGACGAGAAGGAACCGCCATGCCCGGGAAGGATCGTGAAATCGCAAGCGTCACGGGTCGGCGGTTAACGAGACCGAGCAGAAGTTATTTTTTGTCTGGAAAATCCATGCCTCGAGCAGGGAGGCGAGGTTGGCAAGTTTTCGCGAGAGAGAAGCAAGAGGCACTTGGGCGTTATATTCTCCGTTATATCCGAAACTAATCCCCTCCTCCTCGTCTTAACCCTACTTTCCATCTTTTCGATTTTGTCGAGGCTCTTCAACCGCCCGATGTGCTGGCGAGTTTTTTTTCGGGTCAAGCGCATTTGCTCGGGCCGCATTACATTTCCAAGTGGCAATATCTTCGTATCGATATCTCTCTCTCTCTCCATCGCGTATCCGCGGTTTCTTCGCACACGTAAAATCGTATCCGCGCGTTCGTGGAAAAATGCTGGCAACTTACGAGAAACGGATAAACAAGAGGAATCAGAGAAACGGACGTTTGGAAAAGAGCTTGTTCCTCGAAAGGACAGTGAGGAAGCTGGAGCCTGATCGATATCGGGAAAACTCCGAAAGTATCCCCTTTTACTAGCTGCCTTGTTCATCTTCTGCTTTGATATGCGTCCGTAATATAGTTATTGCGTATCGACCGACATAAACGACTAATCGAAAAAGTTCGACACACACACACACACACCTTTGAAGCGAGGAAAGTTGTAACGGACGGACTTCTTTCTCTTTACAGGATTCTCCATGGTCGACGTAACGTTTTTCGCGATACTCGAGTATAGAGGATCTCACAATCTCTATAATTCTGTACACAGCGTAGTTGCGACTGTAGACGAATAAACGAAAAGTACGATTAAAACTATCGGTTGGACAAAGCCGAGGGAAGAATCGTGGTCCGAAGCAAAAGGAGAATCGTGGTCCCGTAGAAGCTGCTCGTCTACCGGACGGTTGTAAACGATCATGCAAATAGCAGGCGAAACGCGTTCAACGACGATTTTGTCGTGGATTCCTGCACTAGGGCGAAAACCCGTGTCGGGCAACGACTATTTATTACTCCGCTCTCGTCGGGAATCCGGTCCACTCTTGCCGCTGCATATAAACATGAAGAAAGGCCGATGCGAGGCGCGCGTATGCACCGCAACTGACGCCGCTCTAAGCATTCCCCGGATTTCCCTAGCAATCCGGGATCTTGGGCCGACTACATTGGATTTGCAGGGCGAATAAAACGCTCTCCGCGCTACACCATGTACCGCGGCGCATTTCGAATAATTCTCGAGCGACGCTACGAAACCACCGGTAGCCTGTTCGATCACCGATGTATGTATTTCGAGGCAGGCCGAAGGGTTCTCGCCCTGGATCCTTCTTCACCCTAGATGGCATTGCAGATACGCGACGCGAGAACGAGGTCGTAAAAATTCAATGGACCTTCGTAGCCGCCCGATTTCCACGAGTCTCGGGTTGACTTTGATTTTCTGCGATAACCGAGACCGGGGAACCGGCCAATAGCCGCTCGTGAACCGCTGTGTCGCTTCGAAACGATAACTAATACGGCTGAGCCAGCATCCGAGGCAAGCGACGCGGCGGCTAGCCTCGGACGGTACACTTTGATAGCTTACCGAGGCTTCTATCGGTCATATTAAGTAGCCTGACCGCCATACCATCGAGACTGCCTCTCGTACCTCGACCCTACTCCCGAGATCGAGCTCATCCTTTAGGCGGACGACTTATATTCGCAGCCAGCCGGTGCCACGGATCCACCCTTAAATCTTCGATAGAGGGGTGAGTTCTCTCTTCCATCGTCGTTCTGATCCATGGAGTAGAAACTCGACGAGTGTAAGGCTTTTATTTCACGATTCGCACGAGGGGAATAACGGACGAGAGCTTTTGAATTTGTCGTCGCTGCATCGCTACGTCGCTACGTCGTGAAAGCTTAGCGTATGAAAGACGAGGAGAGGCGTAAAGCAATTAGTCGCGTGTTTGCTTTTCTTCCCTTTTATACGGCAAAGGCGAAAATAGAGTTAAGCATCTTTTAACTCGCTACCGCTATCGACTTTTAACCTGCGATCGAAACAAAGAACGGCACAGACAGCGAGAGAAGAACAAAGCGAATCGCGCGAGTCAAGCAACGGGAATAATTTTCTTCTCCGATCCTTGCGGCGTCGCGACGATATCGTTGGATTTTTCGATGATTCCGAGAGAGTAAGGGCAGGGGATATCGTTACGCGGAATCAAAGCTCGCTGTTGGACGAGTAATCCGGCGGGTCTGAGAATCGTAACGAGTCACTTCAGTCCCAACCTTTCCACCGAAAGTTTATCGAAATCCGGAAAAACACGGTCCAGGTTCCGCGTATTTTTTCGGACATCATCGGATTCCGCTTCGCGAGTTTTACCGTTTCACCTTCCGCTTCCGTGACTCGTCTTTCGGCTTCGAGCCTTGGCGTCACGGAACGCCGTGAAACCGCGCAGCGTTCTCGTTTTCCACGGGCACACGGTTTCTGCCTCTTTCATCGTTCGACCATTATTCTAATGAAAATATGATGAGCGTCATTTCACTGACTGATAGCCGTTATTACCGCGTAACGTCCGCCGGCTGTGCAGCCGTTTCCGACGCAGCGCTCTACCTTTGATTTAAATTGCGAACGTTTTCCGTGGCCGCCGTATCTGCCAGAGTTTTCCTCTGTCCCCTCGTCCTCGCTCCTCCCCTCCTTTTCATTTCCTGCGATTTTCAGTCGTCGCAGCGTAATCACGTTTGCAGAGCTACGTGTATCCGCCAGCACTTAGGATTTACCTCGATGTTCCGAGAAACGAAACGAAACGCAACGCGACGCAAGACGATGCAACGTCGTAGGTAGAGGAAGGAGGAACACAGCTCTACGAGGGAAAGGGTACAACGAGGACATTTTTATCCTGCTAACATGCCGGCAAATTTCGTTGCATTCGGGCGAATTGCCTCGAATTTCCGACACGTTTGTCTCTCGAAGCCACGTCGAACAACGCGCACCCACTACCAACCAACGTATTTTCCTGTAAACGATTTCCCTCCTCCTCTTTCGTCCACTTCTCGCTGTTTAGCGCGTCGTTTATTTTTCAAGCGTTACGAAAAAAGGGGATTCTGGACGCGACCTTTAAACGCGCGCGAAAACAAAAAGGAAAGTGAGAGGAAGAGTGCCTAGCAGCGACTTTTGGAAAATTTTCCATTTTCTACCGCGCGTCGTCGTAACCCGAAAAGGTCGGATGAACAATTCCATATTCTTCGATGAGCCCCCAGAGAGGGAAAAGGCGCCTGTCTGGCTTCTCGCAAAAGAATAAGGTAAAACGAGAAAGAGGACGACCATCTGTAGAAACTGTTCGTCTATTTAATGCGGTATATCGCTTTGTCCGAGACGCATTGGCTTCGCTGGCGAACGTGTCCAGAACGAGTTATCGGTCGGATAAAAATATTTATTGTACTTGTCTTTTAATCGCCGCTCGGACAAACGCGTATTTTTTAATCACAGAATTAGAAATCAAAGTTGTATCGACGAACGATCGTCGCATTTCGCCTGGTTATTTTAATGCCGTGGCATAGCGATAAAACTGATTTCAAGAAATTCGTAGGAAAAATGGTAAATAAAGTAAAATGAAAGTTCTGCGATAAATGTAACTGTGAAATGATGATAGATGTCTTAATATTTATAGCCGGCGATATACATGTATGCGATAGCGTAGCCAATAAAAATCTCCAACTAGCGACGTAATCGTCACTTTGTTCCAGGCGATAAGTCAAATCGAGCGAACCAGAGAATCGCGTGTTTTTTATTTTTACCATTCGAGATATTTATAGGAGAAAAAATTGTCCTGCGACGCACGTGCAACGACGTACGAGACGATGTAAAAATTACGCGCATGCGACTAGACGATATTCGAAATTTCCGTGGAAAGCACCTCGAGATCGAAACGCAGCACACGCTACTTATAAAAATACTCGATTTCCAAGTCGTCGATTACACGGCAATATCTGGCTCAAAGGCTCGGCTTTTTTCGTCTTTCACGATGGGAAATACCATCGGAGGATTCGCGATACGTTCCTTCGTCAAATGGGATTCTCTTTACCTGGTGTTATTAAAGTAAAATTATTTCCTCTCTCTGCTATTTGCACAATAATCCGAGATATAGGCAAACCATTAACTTCATTCGGTATATCGTTTCCCGTTTCGATCCATCGCCGACCGATTCCCTTTGAGAGGTACGCGCGCGTACAGGCTGGCGAAGCGAAGCGAGTCGCGCACGCTCGTAATTAATAAATAATAATTAGTATGCGGGCTGATGGTTATTTGCGAGCTGGCAGACCGGGTTTATCCCTCTCGCAAGGGGAAAGTTCCTTAACGAGTCATCTACGAAGGTAGCCTGCCTCGTTGCAACTTCTCTTTTTTTGACCGAAGAAAGAAAGGAGAAAGAAAAAGTCGAGCGTTCCGCTGCTCGTAATTGTAGGAGAGAAGAAACAATTTCGACCCTTAGCCTCTGGCTTCGACGTCGGAGAGAGAAAGAAATCGCTCGATAGGTACTTCCGTAGGGTCGAACAGACGATTCGCAGGAGAGCGAAAAGACGAAGAAACGTGGAAGAGAGAAGAGTACGGGGAAGCAAAAGTAGGGAAAAAGTACGAAAAGTCGGAGAAGCTGGTAGCAGACGCGACAGGCAAGGGAGGGAAGAAAAAAAAAAAAAAAAAAGAAAAAACGGACCGTGTTCCTTGACGAAAAGAATCTCTCGACTCGTCTCTAAAGAAATTAGTATTCGTTCTTTTCGGTCCGCGTGATTCAATCTACGAGCTAAATCGAGTTGGCGAGCATGACGAAACACGCGCCCGGCGAATTAGTCCAGCTCGAAGTTGCCTCTTCTTTTTGCCCCGTCTGCCGCAATCTCGCGGCGCTCTCGCACTCTATCTCCTATCCCGGTTGCTTCCCTCTTCGTTTCAGTCGTCGTTTTTAATGGAATTGTCTCGGGCTCGTTCGGGCCACGCGACCCTCGATGCTTTTAAATCGCTTATTATCGTTCGCGTTACCGTCGTGCTCGCGAGATATCGCGTACTAAAGTTGCGACGGGACTTCCGCGCCGTTCAACGTTCACGCCGCATCGTTCGCTCGCAACGAATTCCATTATTTACTCGTCGCGATTTCAGCCACTACCGAGGCCTCGTCCGATACTTTTGACCGATTGGAACGTTTCCCCCGAAATTCCGTCGACTGCGGCGCGCGCCGCTGGCCCGCGATACCCGCTATAACCGGACGGCAAACGTTCCACGAAAAAGTCCATTTGTACACAGAGAACGATCCGATTTAATTAATTTCGGAATCACCGTGGTCCCGATGCCGGCGAGACTCGTCAGCCCAGCCATTGCGACACTCGTTCGTCTAGGCCTCGGCGATTCCAACCGACCAGGCTGTTTCCACTAACCTCGGCTTGCTGAATTTGGATTTGTTTGCGTTCCCGACTCTGTATGCGGCGGAGGTATTCCGCGAAATATATAGCCTCGAAATTAGAAACGGCATTGGACGCGTGCAGTTGCGTCTGCAATTGCGAAAGCCCGATACGCGCGAGAGCTCGCCATCATTAATTTACATCGATGCCGCGAATTATATTCACAGCCGATCGCTGCCAGAGGAACCGAGCCAAAAATGGCCGCGGATTAAACGATACGTCTCGAATCAAAATATCAATTATCGATCCTGCTCCGCCACTCTCAGCCTGTAATTTCCCCATGTTTATGCGACACAGTTACGTTATGTTCTTCCCTCTAACTCCGACGAACCGTGTTTTCCAATTTTTTGTCCAGTTTTTCATTATCTGCATCCAGCTTCCCCAGCTTAATTTCACGTTGACTTTTCATGATTTATCGCACCTTCTTCCGCAACTAATCGCTTTTACGTGGTTTTAGCAGAATATTTAAGTGTTTTCCTTCTCGTCGAACGAAAGCAAGTTTCTCCAAGATTGGAACAAACGATGTATCCGATAAACGGTGTAGGTGGAATCGAACGAGAACAAATATTTGCTCGAGTTCTGTTTTTCTTTTCTCTTCTTTCTTTTTTTTTTCTTTTTTTTTTCTAACAGATACTTATCATTCACAAAAATACGAACTTGAATACACATCGACGTTCGTCGAACGATCAGCGTCGAATCTCGGAAACGTTAAGAATTTCCCTGATCCGATCCGATAAAAGAAAGCAGCGAGTCAACAAAAAATTGCGATTTCTACGCCAAATGATTATCTCCGAGGTCTGGGAATAGCAAAGTTCGCAGAAGTTCGGGTCCTTTCAGATCGATCGTGACTTCCTTCTGCGTTTAATTCCCGAGAAAACCGGATTTTCCGCCCGATCGAGGTCGCTTTTCACGTACGAGAATGCACAACCACCCCGGCGTGGTTCCTCTTTCAACGAGGCGAACGCGTCACGGTCCTCTGTTCGCCGAAGCTCGATCTTTTCGTTGATGTTTTGTCGATGGAATTTCATATTTATTTCGGTCTGTCGATAGTGCGCGCGTGTTCGGACTCGGAACGGATGCTCGATGCCTGCGAGGACGAAAGGAGACCGCGTCGGATGAAACGAAGCGAGGGAAGACGGGAAAACGGAGAGACGTTTGCCTTTGTCTTGGGATTTCCTTTCTCGAAGATTCGCGGGACACGAACCCGTCAATCTTCACCGCGAGAGATTAGAACGGCAAGAACCGGCAGATACGCTTCCGTCTGCCAAGCGACGGATGCCGGGGAGACGAATTGCCTCTTCCGGAAACAAAGTTTCCCCTTTGCCGATTTCTCTTCCCTCCTTTTCCACCGGTATTCTTCTCCGCTCGCCGTAATACCCATTACGTTTTTCCTATGTTCCATCGTTTTCGTTTATTTTCATCGTACGATCGTACGATCGTCTCAGCCTGCGGTTACGGCGGACCTGTACTCGCGCCAACACACGCCTGTTAACACTTGGCCAACCGAACGGGCAGATCTCCCTTTTTTGACTTTAGCAACGCGTTTTCTTCTTTTTGTTGTTGTTGTTATTATCAGTTATTCCTTACCTGGAATTGTTGCCAATTAATTGCCACTTTTTCTGCTTCTATAAAGCGTATGATAAAATGCACCAATTTACTGGTGTTAAAATTAGTTAAAAAGTTACACTATCAGTTATAACTAAATAAAGTTATAATCGAACGATTATACGCACCGTAAAAAAATATTAAAACGCACTATGAATTTTTAATTTCACGTTCACGTCGTGTTATTTATCTTCAGTCATCTGTAATGTTTTTAATGTTACTTATATCTTTTTTATACTTTTAATTTGACGTTTTCTACAAACGATATGCGAAATCGTTGAATAAAATAATTTTTACACTTGTTTGTTTGTTAAGCAGCGAATATTAGTCCTCGATACTTGGACAAATGCGCGATGGACGGCGTATAGGTTGGCTAAATGTTAAGACGTCAGCGATAGCTGATTTTAAGCTATTTAGCTTTACGATTTTAAGCGCGTGTGATCTCGCTGCTATTTCCGAATCTTTCATTTCGTTTAAATTCGCTTTCTCACCTACGATCTCGAAATTTGTTTCCGCGACCCTGGAATTGGTGTCGATATTCAAAAAATGTCACGTTAATCGAAATAAGGACGCATCGATGCGGCGTGGAATAACACACGGTTACACTTGCACTTAAAATTGCACGAGTCGAAGTTTCCGTACACATGGATACGTGTATCCGTGTCTTTTTGATACCCCTCTGGCAAATTGAATAGGTGTATTTATGGAAAGAAATTTAAATAGCATATTTCATTTATGCCGGTCTATTTTATCAACATTATAAATTTCCAGAGTGCAACTTTTGAAATTTTAATCACGACCGAAGAATGCCCCATTTCACGATAAAATTAACGTCGATGAAAATTATAGTACTGAATTTTTTATTATAGTCGGTCCGTCTGCGGTAGCTTTTTGTATAATTACGGCCGTAAGAAGTCGTTCGTTTCGTCGTTCGCGCGACTCCGCGTCGATTACCAACCAACGTAACTGGAATCTTAGTCGAAGAGTTGAAAAGTCGAGCCGAGTTGTCGATGATCCCTTGGCTGCAACTATTGGTTCGGATGGGGCGGTCTCTGCTTGCTTGCTTTTCATAACGAGGAGGCGGCCAGCATCGACGAAAGAGAGAGAAAGAGAAAGAGAGAGAGAGAGAGAGGAAAAAATACGCATAGAAAGGGAGAGAAATAGGAGAAGAAGAAGAAAGGTGATCGAGAGGGAGCAGTTAGAATTCCGCACGACGCGCGGCGGAGGCTCTTAGTCGAATCACGGTTCGAAGGCGGTTTAATCTTCGACTCTCAACGACTTAACTTTGCGTTTATAAAGACTGTTTGTAAAAACGACACGGCAAGAGTAGAAACGAAGACGGTACATTCCTACCGTCTTATTAATTACGCTATAGTACGCGCTCCGACGATGCAGATTCGACGATCCTTCGACGCGAAGCGAATTCAATTCAACTATCCGAGGACGGACGAGTCTGGCTCGTTTTATACAAAAGTGTTTCTGAAAGTTTTCTTTCGCGCATTTGTCGCTACGTTTTCCTACTTTTTTCATACGTTTTCGAATTCGTTTGAAATTTCTTCGATGTAATTACGTTACGATCGCGTCTCGTTCTAATGCTACTAAATTGTCAAGATATTGAAAGGCGATGGTTAATTCTGGCTCGTTTTATACAAAAGTGTTTCTGAAAGTTTTCTTTCGCACTTTTGTCGCTACGTTTTCCTACTTTTTCCATGCGTTTTCGAATTCGTTTGAAATTTCCTCGATGTAATTACGTTACGATCGCGTCTCGTTCTAATGCTACTAAATTGTCAAGATATTGAAAGGCGATGGTTAATTCTGGCTCGTTTTATACAAAAGTGTTTCTGAAAGTTTTCTTTTGCGCATTTGTCGCTACGTTTTCTTACTTTTTTCATACGTTTTCGAATTCGTTTGAAATTTCCTCGATGTAATTACGTTAGGATCGCGTCTCGTTCTAATGCTACCAAACTGACACGAGATTAAAAGGCGGTGGTTGATTCGATGGAACGGAGGAACAAGAAAATTCGTAAGACGGTCGGTGTTTCGTTGGCCGGACGTCGAGGAAAGACATAAAAATCGCTACGTAACGGCACGGCCGAGATCGAGCGAACGGTCGGAAAAATTCAAGACGTTCCTCTCGGTTGTGTCGGTTGGAAGGAAAACCGAAGAGATCGACGAATCGGGCGAAATGGAGCATGAAATCGTAAAACCACTCCGCGGAGGTTGCGGAAAATGGTTCTTCGTGGAGAGGAACGGGAGAAGAGAGACGGGTTAGGGAGTTTGGTTAGTACGTTGAATGGAGAAAATCGCGGCACACGGGCCGAATATCATCGACTTCGATAAGGGACGCGCGCGTGCTGTGGCTCACGGTAGTTTCTGAAAGGCCAGAGAACCTCGAGACCGCCCTTCCACCCGCGGCTCGGCCATGTTTCCACCTTCCTTCTCGTTTCTCCCGCCTTACCCATCTCAGTCCTCTTGGTTCATATATCGAGGCGATCCTCGCGTTCACCCGAGGGGACCAAACACCCATTGTTAAATGCCACATTATTCCGCGATAACCCTGAAACGGTTCGATTTGTCCGATTCAAGACGTCTTCTCCACCTTCTTTCTTCCACCTTGCCTTTCTGCGAGCCGTGCGAGCCGAATTTTTCTCTCCTTTATCGTTTTCTATTATCGGTCGAGTCTCGATTGCCATTGAAACGGCTCGTCGTCCATTTCTCGTCGGACCTCGATTCCTCGCAGCGAGAGACAGGCTACAGCTTGAACCGCGATAGCTCGCGATATCGTGGATGGTCGTATCGCGTGTACGCGTCGTTTATCGAGTTTTCCTCGCGGTCGGTTAGTCGTCGTTCGTTCGGACTGGTCGTCGAAGGAGATACGGCGAATTCTTTCCGTGGACGAATCCACGAGCTACAGGTTGCCTGGAATCGAACGACGCGTCAACGCCAGCAGCGATGTTCCTTCGGTTTCGCCGCCAACCTCGGCCACTTTCCACGGATTCGAAGAACACGCGGTAGTTTCGACGTCGGCTTTCGTAATCGGCAAAGGGATACAGAGATCCGATGGACGCGTGCAGCGAGGGGAGCCACGGTCCGGGAAACTTCCAACGGCCGTGGGAAAGTTTGATTGCTGAAATAGTTGGCGTCGGTCTTATCGCTGTGTCGTAGCGACGGCTGAGAATAGAAAAAAGGGGATGAACGACGAGGGTTGGGAGGAAGGACGTACGACGGAGTTACGAGGTTGTACGGTGCGGTGAGCGAAAACTCGCAGCTAATTTATGTGCCAATTAATTGCTAATTAAGGGACCGGTTTTTCGGACGAATCAAATACTCCGCCTCGATACGGTTCACGAAGACGGACGAACCCGGTGAACGGGTAAGCGGACGAAGAAGCGAACGGAAGTTGACTCTCCTCTAGCACGTTTAAAACCTCCTCTTTCGCTTCGCAACGTTCGCGGATGAAAAGGGTAAGGGGTAACAGCGGTTTCCTTCGCGCTACGAAACTTTCAACTCCGCTTCTTCATCCCGGATCAGCTTTTAATCGTTCGTTCCTGCTGGCCGAGTTACGCATGTACCTACACCTATACATATACGCTGTATATCCCTGTATATCCAGCTCGAAGGTTCGCGGTTCGTCCTTGTTTCATCCCCTCGGCGTTTCGTTAATCTTCTCCATCCTTCGTTTTTACCCCTCTTTTTTATTCATTATCTTCTCCTTCGGAATTGGCAGCGTCTACCCGGCACGATCTCCGGTCTTCTCGTTATTTCGATTCCACCGCGCAACGACTTTCGACGAAATTAAGCTCTCCAGCACGACCAGTCGTGGAAATTTCGAAAGATGGCCGGGTCGCGTGAACGGGAAGCAGACTATCGGTTTGTCCAGGTACGAAAAACTATCGAAAGACGGAAAAAGAATTAATATCGATCGGCAACCGTACTGGAGACTCGAACGCAGCAAGAAGGAGTCGTCTCTTTCTCTCTGCTCCTCGATTCTCTCCTCGTCTGCTGGATTCCTGCGATATCCATTTTCAGAAAGACACGACGGATGGTATTTCACCGGGGCAACCATTTTCCCGGGGAATCTACCGGCTGTTAGATGGTGTTGTGTTAACGAACTTGAATTTCTCGAAAGATGGTACGGACGAGGAGAAATATATACGTAAGATTCTCGCTTTGGTTCGGGTTTCGCCAACGAGCTTCGCGTTGTTGCGCCGCTTAAAAATACGAAATCGAATCCAGAAACGGTAGGAACGAAGCAACCGGTGGAAGAGACGGGAAATAAAACGTCTCCCGAGACAACAAAAGGAGTCTCTCGTTCGAAGCGGATATTCCGTTGGTCGGTTCTTTTACTTCCGAGAGAGTCAATATTGACCGTTCCGCGCCTTCCCCAGCTGGTTCGTTAGTCGTACAAGAATTTCTTTCCATTGTCAACCGTGACTGGCCAGGGAATACACGTTCGAAACGTTATACGCTAATTAGGATCGTGGTATAATCGCGGTATTATAGCCACTCGAAACGTCTAACTGGCGTTCGTTTTGGCTCGTAGTAAGAAAACCAATTTTCAAGTGGCTTGTATTAGGTTGTTGGACAAGTTTCTTTCGTTTTACGAGGAAATAATAGACGCGCGACGCTTTTTTTGTTTTATTGATTTCGTCGAATTACGTACGATCCATTTCTCTGTTCCGTCGAGATAAACACCGTGACGTTTCACGAATCTGTGGTTCCACGTTTCTACGAAGGTACACTGCTGTAAAAAACACGTCTGCGAAAGGAAGACACTTTCCGGACAATCTAATACGTGCTTCTTTTCTCGTACCGTCGCCACGTTCGGATCCGAAATTTAGAAAATCTCGCAATATCTAGGAAACGCGTTTCTTCAGTTCCGATCCGATCGTTCGAAAATCCGCGACTTTCAAAGATCCACTTTTCTACGAAGTTGCCTCTCCATCGAATCCGCTATTAAAGAGCTTCGATACAGGAATTTGAGGAAACAAGCGCATACCAGTTGCTGCCTTTCAAACTGTTTTCTCGTGCTCGAGGAAAGCCAGATAAGGTAAAAGAGCAAGAAAGTAAGGGTGAGGCTAAGGTGGAGGGAAAACCACGTTGTTTCCAGACTCGTTAATTAAGCATTCGTCGAATTCGGTTCTCGGTATCGGCTGGAATCTTTGGTGTCGCGTTTACCTTTGGACGAGAAGCGATTCCTCGGGTTTGGGCAATCGAAATAAAGACGAGGTCCCGAAGGCACGGTTTCTAAAGATCTCGTCTTTTCGAGCCTAGTCGACCGAATCGTCGACCGTCGAGGATGTCTCGCAGACGCGTATTTCGATAATAAAGCGAAAGACGGGAAAGGCAAGCGAATAGAGCTTTTCCATCGTTCGAAAAGATATCAAACTCTAGCGATAGAACGGTAATAGCGCAGCGTCGTAGCAGCGCTAACGGGATTTCAAGATGTTTCGTACAACGCACGCGATATGTATATTAAGTCGTCCGAAAAGTTTCTTTCCGTTTTATAAGGAAATAATGGATTTCCATTTTGTATTATTTTATCGAATTACGTACGATCCATTTTGTTCTATCGAGATAAAGATCGCAACGGTTGATAGATTAGGTTTAACGTTTGTATAAAGATGCGTCGTTGTGGAAGACGTGTTTGTAAATGAAAGACACTTTTCGCGCAACCTAATTTTTTGACATAGCGCGTAATCGTAAATGGATCGGCTCGAGTGGAAATTTTCTACGTCGTTGTATCGCAAATACAACGATTAAAAGAAAAGGGATAAAAAAGTATCTTCATCGTTGATCGCCGCGAACCGATTACGTCGCGATCTCGAACGGTATAGTTCGGCTCGCGACAGCGACGCCCTTTTTGGCATCGCTCGAGACTCGGTTGAAAGAATTATTTCGTGGGAATTTCACGAACGAGAGACACGGCAACAAACTTGTAGCGTAGCTCGATGCCGGGCGTAACTCGAAGTAGATAGTTCACGGTGCAAGCCAACGGGAACCGAAGATGCCACTTAGCCCTTGTGCAAATTTAATTTCCACCTGCCGCGGAACTCGAAATTAGGCTAATGCTAGGACGGGGACTGTATGCCCTTTATGGAGACCGCTATCGTGCTTCGGCATCCGACAAAACGATGCACCGAGCCGCGTCGCATCGCGTCGCTCTCGCAACCGAGAAACTTGCGATGGAAAATTTATTCGAAACGTTGAGCGAAACTTCCAACCGTCGCGTTATGACGGTCCCTCGTCAGAGACGAACGTTTTGTAAAATCGAGAGACAAACGAGATTTCCGATAACGCCAAGCCACTTTCCTCTCCGTCGGACAGTTGGAAACTGTCAATTATTCCGAATAATTGAAACACGTATGTAAGTAATAACTCCAGACGAGTCGCGAAATTTTACCTCCGGTTCCTCCGTGTTACATATCGCGGCTTTCAAACTTTTAATCCTGTTTCGCCCGGAATACGCAAACGTCACGCGTCCGTAAATCGTATGGCACGATCGCAATGGAGGCTACTTTTAACCTGAAATCTTAAAATCTCTTAAAAAGTCGAGTCGAATTTCTGTAACGCATCAACCGTATTTATTGCTAAATAATTTGTGACATTTTTACTATTGTATATGTTGAAGTGATCGATACTTCTGAGAAAACTCTACATCTGGTCTTCGGCTTTCACAAGGCGCCGATGTCGTCTATAGCGCATAGACAAAAGAATGCGTCGACGACAGACGATAAGCGGCACACGTGCGACGTCTTTTTTCGGCGTTCCTTTAGTCATAGGGTAACACTGCTAGCGTGCGAATCTGGACCAGTTTACATATATATTCCTACTTGTATTTACACTTCTATATTAAATTATATTTTCTACCTTACAATCTATCCACACGTTTCTTTGTTCACACATCTAATAACCTCAACAGTATAATTTATTGTTAAAAATACAAGCTATATTAACCTGTTAACACAGTGTTAAATTCATTGAACTACCTCTATGTTATATTAACCGAAAAAGGAGACCGACTAATTCGCAGCGTCGATTATACGAATCGTAGCGAGAATTTACGCCTCTCGCTGACGCGTTTTCCTCGCGACCGCGTCTCTCCGCGAACGCTTCTAACAATAAATGAAGTTTTATGACGATGCTGCGTCGGAGGGAAGCTAGCGACGGGTGTGTCTAGCACACGGGTCCATCGGCTTCGTCGATGACAATTTTGGTTAGGAAAGCGAGGGCAGTGGACATTGTTTCCGACTGGGCAATAAGAAGGTCGCTGGACTAGGAAGGGTCTTAGCCGCCCTCGATAGAAAGTTGCCAGTGGGAAGCATCGTACGTGAGAAAAGCTAACTTTCCCGTGTCTTTCTCGCAGTAAACGATAAACTTTAGAAAACGCTTTAGTAAAAAGATGTTTGTCCGGTACGAAGGACTTTAGCTAGAAAATTCCTGAGATCTATGGTCGGTCCGCAAGATTTCTGAGGGTAAGCAATAAGGATGTGTAGACATCTGAATGCCATTGTCACAGACGAAATCCGACTAAACAAAGCGATAAGATAGCGAAATTCCAAGCGCCTTAGCACGAGTGACCATCGGGATAACATCCGGTCACTCTATCCGTTCTCAGAAATATATGATCGAAGCCTTTTCAAACTCCCACGAATAAAAGAATTTAAATACTCCCCCTAAAATCATCCAAGTTAGTCTCGAATAGTCACGCCTAGAGCTCGGAAGTGTATTGCAAACAAGAAGAAAAATAAAGTTTCTTTTTTATTTTACGTGACACCATCTTGGCCGCGGTGAGTGGCCTGGTTTAGGTAGAGAGTCGGCCGACGTAACACTCGTGTCTCCTACAACGTGGTCGCGCGACCAACGCGGCGTTCCACGCATCGAGCATTCGCGAACCAAGTCGTCGCTGCATGTTCGTCCAACTATCCGCGGGAACGTAGCGAGCTTGCGAGTCGCGTCGTAAAACTTTGCGCTAGAAAACAAAGTAGAATGCCGTTGGCGGTAAAGGTTTGCTCGAACGGAGAAGATAGCATCGACGCCTTGGCAGTTCGCCGTGCTGACAATGAGCACCGACGAGATCGGATAACAACGGCGGCCTCGTTGCGATATAATTTCCCTGTTCGCCAGAACACTTGGCGTCGTCTACGAAAGAAGACAAATTCCGCGCGATTTCTTCTTACACGAGAACGCATCCTTTCTTCGTTCCATCGTCTAAACTCGTAAAAGATCGTGCCTATCTCCGTTTGATCCTGCCGCTTCGATTCGAAAGTCTTAACGAAACTCTAAACGAATATGAAAGTTGCAATATATTTATAGCAAGGGATCAGAAAAGAGACTATCGCCACTGATTTCTATATTCAGCGAATCTTCTCGATAACTTTCCATCCTTTTATACATTTTCAGATTGCTTCCAAGTTTGTTCAATATCTATTTTAACCGCGAGACCGTAGCAGATCTTGTGACAAAAGTTTCTATACAACTGGCTTATTTTTATTCAACCTTTGATAATATCGTCTTGAATCGCGTGAACTGTTCTAGCTTCTAACCGTTAGAACGCGTTATTGTATGAAAAATAAGTAAAAAAATTGGCGTTATCCGTTTCTGTTACCCTCGATACACGCATGCGATATATTCGGAAAACGTTCTCACGAGTATTCGGATATTTTCGTGATCGGGCATCGTCATCCGTCGCGACGCCACGAGGACACGGCAGCATCGAACGAAACGCGAACGACGCGTTTTCCTGGAGACCGCGGTACAAAAATTCGATACGCTCGATTAGAAAAATTACGCGGCAGTAGCGCGGACTTAGACAAAAGAGATAATTACTTGGACTCGACAAAGTCTGCGCGCCAGGTACAACGATTATCGATTGTTCCGCCAGCTCGCCATGTAATTTTAACCGCATTTACCGATGTTACGTTGTTACATTATTGCAACATAACATGCTTCGAGTAATCGCATTAGCCGAATGCGGCTTTAATACGAGTTCGCAGGTATTTATCGCGGTGATGCGTTCGATAACGAAGCGCGTATGGCCAGCGGTACCGCCGGATGCCTAAATATTCGAACGGGCTCATTATGCGGCTGAGACTCCATTTACCAAAACCAACTTTGGCCAAGGATCGCGTTGCGAGCACGCGCCAGCACCGCGTAAACGTCGGCGCGTATTTTTCAGCCGCCCGGCCGAATTAAATACCCCGTTTATTCGGGCGGGTGGAGAAAAATTCGCGCAACTTTTAAACTCTCCCGTCCACGAAAGTGGGAGCGAACGCCGGCAACAAAAACAAAAACACGGCCATGGATCTCGCGTAAGCGAGCCGGCAAGAAAAACTGGGAAAAAAGGGAGAGTTCTTCGCGTGGGCTCCGCGCACCACGGTGATTGATCGCGTGCGACTCCTCCACCGGGAAAAAGATGCTTAGTCCGCAGCTACCTCCGTCCTGTACTTTGTCGCTTTACAATTAGCAACTATGCCTTTGCGCTGATATCCGTTTAACGTTTGCAAGTGCGACTTGTAGCGGCTTTCGCGTTTCTCTGTTCGAAAGTTGCGCGCTCTTTAATTAGAGAACCTCCGGCCACTGGAAAAAATCGCGTCGGTTAAGCGAAATCTCCACCGACAGGGAACGATCGAACGTTGCGGCAAACTTTCCACAATTTCGGAAACTGGAAATGTTTCGTGTTCGATCTGAGCTTTTAATCCATTTTCATACGTACGAGACAAACGTATAGATCGCTGCGTAACCAAACTTTCTTCGTATTTTAGCAAACAGAAACGGTTTACGTTTTAAAAAGAGAGTGAAAGTGACATTGGAACGAGAAATCACATTTTTCGTGGAATTTAAAGTATCTTTTAACGTTGGGAAAGTACGACAGTTGACCGAGGATGATCGAAGAAACTTAACGCGATGAATATTCGCTTTTTATTCGACTTTAGAATCGATATCTATCTTACGCTGCAGACGGTTCGTTCGACGATGTGCTTCTCTCGCCTAATGACTACAGCCAGCGACAAATAAAGGAACAGACACGTATATCGCAACATTGGCAAAGCGATCATCCGGTCGAATCAACTACGTAACAAATCGAAATCACGGTCGAATTTGAGAGATCCGGGCGAATATCCAGCGATTGACGACGGCTTGCATGGTGCCCGATGGCAACGGCATTGACACGAAATAGTTGGAAATCGACGGTTGAAAGAGAGACAAAAAAAAAAAAAAAAAAAAAAAGAAAAAACAAAAGAGGAAAAGGAAGGAGAGAAACAAAAAATTCCAATGAATTTCGAGCGTCGAATCGCG
Source organism: Bombus fervidus (assembly GCF_041682495.2). Lineage (NCBI taxonomy): Eukaryota > Metazoa > Arthropoda > Insecta > Hymenoptera > Apidae > Bombus > Bombus fervidus. The sequence goes on from NC_091528.1 coordinate 10,680,328, forward strand.
GTCGGTAACGCAAATGCGGAGAGACGGCGAAAGGAGGATGATTGCGGTGGAAGGTTAGAAATGAAACGCGAATCGAGGAAGGAGAGAAGCTTCGGAACGGTTTCTCACAACGGACGGTACTTTTTCTTTAGCCCCTCTTCTTTTCCCTCCTTTTTTTTTTCCCTCTCCCCCAGAGGAAGAATACGAGAGAAACTGCCAGCAAAAATATCCGCGAGGTGAAGTTGGAATCGAATTAAAAAGCTGGCCAAGCCAATTAAGGCGTTTCGCGAAAGTTTAAGAGATTCTTCCCGGAAAAGGGTAAGCTTTGCAGGTGCGCGGCAGTCGCTTTTTTTTCTATTACGTCGCCTTCCGCCTGGTCGCCGAACTGGGCGCCATTAAGCTGTTCGCTCTTCCGTATAAATAGAAAGAGAAAGAAAGATCGCGTGGTTGGACCCAACTGTGGAATAAGAAAGGCTTCGCTTAATTTCAACGGAATTTGGCTCGTTATATAACCGTGTTGTTTCCTCCAGACTCCGAGAATTTCGATCGTCCTTTTTCCTACTCTTCTTCGCGTCCGGCATCTGTTTTCCCACCTTTCGAAAAATCCCGAGTCTCTGCAGCAGCTTCCGTTGGCTGCGCAAAATCTATCCACGTCGCTGAAAACTTTGCAGCGATCGAGCTTGCGCCACGGCGGCGCCAGCTGTTCTTAGCTGCCTTTCGTTAAATATTAAATTTCCACTACGCCGTTTGCCTTCGGGCTAACGTTAATAGCCGTACGACGATGTCGTCGTGCACGGTAACGCTGAACCGAAACTTCTCCGCTGGACCGCGAAGCTTGGTAGTTCACGCACGCCATAGACGATCGACGAGAGCGTCGAACAATCGTCGATGTAAATTTAAAAGCAACTTTACATACCTTCGTAGACTCTAAGCTGCGCCTCGGCTGACACGGCGTCCCCAACTCCGTTCTCCGCTAGACACTCGTACAGGGTGTTGTCGCGAACCGGCCTGACAGGTTCGATCCGCAATAAAGCTCCGTTTTCATAGTTGTGCACCAGGTACCGTGACTGAGATTCTACGGAATAACGCGAAACATCGTGGTGAACGATCGTCAGGATTGGCCACAAGGTTGATCGGCTCGACCGATTTCCAGCCGAGTCTTCTCCATCCCGTTTATGACACGGTCGTGTTTGTACGACGAAAGAAGCGTCGTTCGCGTTACCGATCGATCAAATCTGCGATCAAATTGTATCAATTTCTAGTTTCTCTCTTTACATCGTACAGCGACTCGAATACCACGGCCGCGACGTGAATCTTGCGAAGACAGGCAGCTGATCGCTAACAACGAGGGGAAATAAAAAGGATAAGAAGAACACGAAGGACGAAGGTTGTTAGAAGAGTCGATCACGAGGATCGAAACGAGGCGAAGCAAATGAAACAGAAAGGTATCCGTAGGCGGTCGATCGGTTGGATTCGTGCTGGTTCCTCGCGCGCGTTTCACGCGATCACGACCAACTTTGTTACGCGTCGTTATCTCCGTTTCGCTGGATTAGCGAATTTCGGAGCCGCGAACCAGCTCGAAATCGAGAACAATCGACGAGCCGAGGATAAAAGCGTCTATTCTCCGTTAACCGGCGCGATTTTTCGCGGCGTTGCAAATTTCCAACGGTTAGTCGAACCGCGCACTCTTCCTCAACAGGATCCGGTTCCGATTCCTATTCCGATTTCCATTCGTTCGACTGGCGGTAACGAGCGACGCGCCAAGCCAAACTCGGTCTTCGGACAAACGCGTCGTTGCGCACAAACGATCGAGCTAATATTACCAGCAAAATCTTACAATTCGTAAGCTACCGTCGTTATCGATAAACATTTCTCGGCGATAGCGACAACTAGCGACGATAAATAGAAGATACGCGACCAATCGCAAGTTACCTGCTCATCCTATTTGGCAAAGATTACGAAATTGTCAGAAAGAAGTCTGCTGTTAGTTGGCAAATTGTTGTTTTAGATTGCTTCAATTTATATATCTATAGGATATACTCTATATAGTCACAAAATTCTTACGCGACAAGGTTGCTCGAACGGGAAATCAGTTTGGCAAATCCAAAGGACGCGCGAGGCTTTCTGCTTGAAAGAAGCGACGTCTATTTCAGTTAGTACCTCGAATTGTAGACTGGAAGATTTGGCAATCCGGTCGGTCTCTGGAAACTCTGGATGTAACGAAGAGTCCGGCTGCAGTCGCGCACCGGTCGCCAACAGCCGGTGTTTCCGGAAACCGAGCGAGCGCGAAATTTAGTTAAAAAGAAAAGGGCCGATATCGTCGAGTCTACGTGACGCGACGTATCGGAAGAGGACAACGTGGCTGGCAAGACGATACGAACGGAAAAGAAAACAAAAGCAGAAACGAAAAATACGGTACGAAATCGCAAGGTTGTTACGAAAGAGAAACCGGATTTGCACGCGGAACCGGAACCGGACATTAAAAAGAGCCAGGAGGCGATAGACCAGCGACGAAAGACACGATATATCGTCGATACGATTTCCATCTCTGGCGTTTACGTCGACCGAGGAACAGCGACGCGGACGGTAGACGAGAAACGGTTTCTCGAAACTTTGGAAAAACTAGCAGACGACCGAACGAAAACGTGAAAACTTACGGGAAACTCTCTTTCCGTTTTTCCGCCAGTGGATCTGGGGTGGCGGCGCACCTTCTGCCGTGCAGTAGAAGCTCGCTATCCCTCCTGCCTTCACCTGCTGCGATTGTGGCCTCACCAGGATCGTCGGCGGACCTGCGAGCACAAGATCAAGGCAAGCCTTTGATTAGAGTCGAGTAGTCCCTTCGGGCTGTTTCGATGCCCACCGTTGCTCCCCGAGTTAACAAGCCAAACGAAGATAGAGAGGTTCGTGGAACGTCTCTCTGAAAGAATTCGCCGGTCGTCGGGCAAGACTGGGCGAATTATCGAAGGGTCAAAGATTATAGGTAGTTTTCGACCGATCGAAGGAAAAGAGAGGATGATACCGGATCGGACTAGATCGCATTTACGATCACCAGATCGCGTCGGTTCGTGACAGAGCAAACTTTTCGTTCGAACGCGCCGTTCGACGAGAAACATACGTATGAAAAGCGAAAAGGAAAAAAAAAACAAAATATGAGAGAGAGAGAGAGAGAGAGAAATGAAAAAACAGGGAGAAAAAAAAAAGAACGTTATTCCGGGCATTCGTAGAATCGATAGGATGAAAACTCGTGTAAACTCGATAAACGAAATTTGCTATCGCAGGAAATCGAGCGGCGCCCGAATCGAGCGGACAAATAGCGTGAACGCGTCGCGTGTCGTCCCGAAACACGCGGCTCAGAATTAGCGGGTTTAACACGTGAATGGAAATTTCGAGCTGGCTCGACACGCTTTTACCCGGCGATAAAGAGACGGCCGTTTCAAGATGGATGGATACGGTTGTGTGCCTCTTCTTTGTTCGTTGCCGGCAGTTTCACCCGGTGCAGCCTTCGCTGTAACAACGGCGCGCCGCCCCGCTGGAAACAGAAGGACCAGACCAAGAGGCGTGCTATCTGGAGCGAGACTACCGGCCAAGTATTAAATTGGTCTCGAAACTTTGCGATCGCACGGATCGTTTATGGCCACTCTTCCATGGATCGCCGCGCCGGTCCCTAACGGAAACGTTTCGACTTTTTCGATCTCCCGATTGCCTCTGAATCTTCGCTCTCGAAACAAATTGCAGCGAACGAACGAATCGGCCGAGACGGAACAGACGAAAGTCTGTCTGGATCTTCGAAGGGATGTTCTTGGTTGCTGGACCATCTTTCGCCACGATGCGACTGTTTGTATCGACGAACGGTTTGCGATTGCTATCGAACGCACGACGCACCTGGAGGGACATTCGACGAAACGGTAAATACGAGCACAGCGATTTAACCGACTCGATGATCTGACGAGAAAGCGGTGATTTTTGCGCGTAGCGAACGCGTTGACACGTACAGTCTGTGTCGCGCGATTCGCGATCGATCGTTGATGGTCTCGTAACCGGCTACGTATCCACGACCGAATCGAATCTGACCGAATCGGATCGAAACGAATCGAATCGAATCGGATCGGATCGAATCGAATCGAGTCGAGTCGAATCGAATCGAATCGGATCGCATCGAATCGCATCGCATCGAATCGAGTCCAATCGAATTGAAACGCGACGAGCTTGCCGCATGCGGCGAAAAAAATGTCCTCGCGCGATCGCAAAATGAAAGATTATGGTGGAAAAGGGAAAACGATGTCGAGAGGGCATGGCCGGCTGGTTGAACAGAGAAAGCAAAAGCTTCGGATGGCTCGAAAATTCGTACCGTCGACGAACGAGAACACGAACGCGTTAATCTATCGGCTCTGCGATGAAAACTGCGAGGCAGGGATATGCGCGATGCAATTTAAGGTAAATATTATTCCATCGGCGAACCGTCGATAATTTTTGATCGAATCGCTCGTTCCAGATTATTGCTATCCACTCGGGTCGCATTGTGGCCGAACACGTGACGATTATCATAACGAAATAGTTGGAAGCTGGTGCATTAATCGAGCGCAATCCCGGCCGTGCGCGACGATCGATCGATTTTTAAATATTCCCACCGCTTTTGGCTACGAATTCAAACGAATTTCATAAAGTTTCGGCGAGAACAACGTTGTACAGAATTCTAGAAAAAAAATCTCCACCTCGAATTCGAGAAAAGCCCATTTCACGCGTACAACGGGAGATTTCGCGAGAGATTTCTCTCGGAAAGAGAGAAATTTCCAAAGAACAGAGTGATTTTGAAAAATGATTTCAACCAGTCGACCGACCGAGATGTTTTCCAGCCTTTTCATAGATGCAACTTCTCTCGACTAAAATTCAGATAGCTAGATGTACATTTATTTAGAACGGGTCGCAGAGCGCATCAAAAGCACCTGCCGCGCCACGGTTGCCCAATGATAATTTATGATCGACCATGAAAGAGTCGCGCGATAAACAACCGCAAACCCGGAATTCTGCGCGAAAATGCCGAGCCGCTGATCTTTCTTCGAAACCGACGTACGTAGACCGACAGATTAGATCTCGTTGAATATCGAAGGGATCGAGTGGACGCGATTTCGATGCAACGACCGTACACGACGAGAGAACACGGAGCCGACTACTTCGCGAGCAATTGAATCCAACTCGGGGAACGCGTAGTTTACAAATTACAACGATGCTGAATTGCGTTTCGTCCGAAGGATCAACGACGAGCGCGTTCGTTAAAGCCTCGGCTGCATTACGGATAACAAGACCCGAACGAGAGAAACAAGTTTCCGACTTTCCGCCATCAAAAGCGATCGTTCGCTCGTTTTCATTAAATCCCGGAGAGTTGGCGAGAGGGAAGAGTTGAGAAACGCGGTCGAAAAGTGGAAAACACAGGGGAATTCGGAAAGCCACAGAGGATGGTCGTGTACAGATCGCTCGGAGAAAGGAACGCGATAGGGGGGTTTTGGTAATTGCGTTTCGTTAATTCTCGCGCGACCGACATGCAAGAAATTACATCGTGAGCTTTGTACGTGTAACGTCGTTGATGGCGTTAACGTTTCGCCCAGGGTCCAGCAGCGTTCTTCAAACGGCCGAGGGTAGAGAAAAATCTGGCAAAAATTTCGAACGCGTGTGTCTAAAGAAAAGTCGGAGAAACTGATCTGCCGGCGAAGAAACGCGTACGGAGATTAAACGCCGGTGGAAATTAGATATCGTGAAACGCGAAACGCGCCGCGTCTCGCGAGAAGAACGGCGGTCGACGTTGGACGATCGTACGAAGGCGACGAAGAATTCGAGTTTCTCTCGCGAATTCGTTAGTCACGCTCGAAAGCGCGCGGTTGGCGCGAATCGACAGTTCGCCACGGCCGAAAATCAGGATAAAGATCGGACGGTTATTTCTGCCAAAAGTTCGTAATAACGAAGGATCGCGGGACGCGATCGTGGCCCGTGTAAAAACGGTCCAAGTCGTATCTCATGCTTAAAGTTTATACCGGTTTGGCAGGAGGATCTCGGAGCGGAGAAACGAGGAGCGGCGAGGAGCGGCGTGGCGAGGAGTGGCGAGGCGAGAGAAGGCGGAGGCTGGAGAAAAAGTTTCGCTCGCCTCTATTACGCTTTATAGCCTGCCGCGACGTAATTGAAAAAGTAGCCGATAACGGAGCAATCTGCATGAGATTTGAATAAAATTACGCGTTACCTACTGCCGAACGTATTACGGAATCGATCGGTGCATCGGTCTTTGCGCCATCGAGCTTCCTCGCGCAGATTTTCGGCCGCGCGATGAAAATTCACCGGCGACGGATCGATCCGTCGATTCGCGATTAATTGGCGAAAATCTGTAAAACGCTCGGTAGGTACCGGGGATCGTGTCTGTCTCGCGGAAAAGAAAGGCGAAGGATCATCGAGATTACGCGGTCGGTCATCGTTTCGAGCTGTCTGCGATCGAGTTGAAGCTGGAACGAGGCGAAAGCTTGAAAACGCGTGGAAACGCGTCCATGTCGCTGACGTGATTCGTCGATGATCTCGTTGAGCCTCGAGTGCCAAGCGGATCCGAGTGGATGCAGCAGGTGCGAGCCGGGCCGATGTAGGCGTACGCGCGGACTCTGTTCGGTGCACGCAGCATAGTCGGTGCCATTTTGCTCGGGCATCGATTGTAAACAGGCGAGTTTATGCGCCAACGATGGTGGATTCCCATCGTTGAACGATGACGCTCGTTGGCAGGGAAAAGGAACGACGAGATGGAGAAGGAGAGAGAATGGAAGCCGATGGTGGTTGCGGTCGTAGCGGCGGAACGACGGTGGCGATGACGTCGGTGGCGGCGGTAACGCGAGAGGGGCGAGGCTGCATCAACGTCGAGTGTACATTACCCGAGCACGGGTTTATCGCAAATAATTGCGCGGACCTTATTCGCATTTTAGCGTATCGAAATCGCAGGTCGGTGTTGCAAGCGATCGAGACCTCTGGGCTGGGTGCAGGGCAAATATTAATTTAAATGGGTTTTCAACCCCTCTATCCGCGGCACGGTGTTCGCGTATCAACGAGGGAACAGTCCAGCTTCGGTTTCCGGAAATCTTCTCCGCGTTTTCTACTCGTTTGTACGAGCACAATGCGCCAACAATGGAGAATAGAATCCCGCGTGGATTAAATAATGAAAATTTTCCGCCGTTCTCCGGCCAACCGTGAAATTGAATTTATATGCCGGAGGACCGTCATTGGCGTTTAAGTATTATTGCCCGCTAACGCCGTTACCTTCCTTCTCGATCTTTTCCAAGGCAATAGGTTTCGCGCGTCGCCTCTATAATTTCTTTTCGATCGAAATCGCCGTGACACGCGACACGGTGCAACCGGACGGAGGACAAATAGAGAAACGAATGGAAAGATAATCGGCCAGATTCTGACAACCGAGAAGAACGAACTCGATTATAGAAATAAATGAATTTATCTTGTCAAAATGTGGTGCCAATTGTCGGACGAAAAAGGAAAACGCGACATACTCGCGGTGTTTTTAACCCAAAGCGGATACACCTCCAAATAGTTGACCCCGTCCGTTTTCGTTTTCGAAACACGGGTCAACGCCAAACGAGAGCATCGTAACTCGTTCGATGAAATTTTAATACCGCTTCCCGAGTAGACGTGTCTATTCGTGGCACGACAAAACGGGACCGTAATGATTTTTTGGCCGAAAACAGCTAAACCGCCGTGCTTTCCGAGAATCCTTCAAACTTGAAAGCGAACATCGTTTTTGCACGAAATTCAAACGGATAGGCTCGATCTTGCCACGGCTGGTCGGGCACGGCCGAATATGAAATTGCAAGATTTCAATTCGGGATTGCGGCTAGCGGCCGCGTTTAATTGAATTCCGGGATTTTTAACGGGAACGTTGGATAGAGGGGTCGCGCGACCGCGACTTTACGCCGCTGGAAAAATTGCAATTTATTCCTTTGGAATTAAAGCGTCCATTACTTGGTAACTTCGTCTCGTCGTTTGCCGCTGTCCTCGTCGTTCGTTCGCCGCGTCTGACCCTTACGGACCTATTCTACTGTTTCGAGCGCGAGCTGCCGGCAGTTAGCCACCGACACAAACGCGTCTACACGTTCCATTCTCCTCTCGTGCTCGTCGCGTCGCTGCTCTTTCTCTCGCGATAAAGTTACGGCTGTGAAAAGAGCGACCGGCGCCTCTCCGGGCAGTCGCGATTTGTCGGTTGCGGATTATCCGTTTCTCGCGTTTCTTTAACGAGATAAGTAACGCAAAACCGACGAGCGTCGCGAACAAAGAGCGAAAAAACGATTCTTCCGTCGTCGGGACGCGATACGAAAGAGAACTCGTTACTTCTCTTCCATTTTCCTTCTCTTTTTACTCCCTCCATTCTCCTCTCTTTTTACTTTTACGAAAACAACGTTCGAATCGATCGTTCGCTCTCGATTCCGTTTTCCGCCGACAGAAACTAGTAATCGCCGCGCGACGCCAATCGTCTTCTTCGCCGTAGCGGAAAGCGTGGACGCGAGGGACGAGCTTAGGTGACCGCAACGACGCGTCAACGTCGCCTGTATCCAAAAGCGTGCCGGAGGAGCGAAAGGAAGCGAGGAGCAGCGGCGCATAGATGCATCCGAGAGAATAGCACGAGATCCGGCGTCGATACGTATGCAAAGCGATCGCGTTTTAACCAACTTCTCGCCAGGAATTTCCATTAGTCTAGGAAGTCCAAGCGGCTCAGGGACAATGGCGAGGATGCGCGGCGGATTTCGGTGAACCGAGCGCGATATGGCTGGTTGTTTCGACGAGATCGGCCCGCCGAACGATTTCGAATCAACGCGTCTGGTAGGGCGAATAATTCAATTTGAATATGCATGCGTACCGTGGCACCGACCTCGAAAATCCACCGGATGCAATGTTCTCAGTCGTTCCGCTGATGATTTACGCGCGGCGTTCGGCTACCGTTGGTACCGTGTAACACGAGGCGAAGATCTCGCGAACGTCGTTACGTTTCAGCCTGGAATTTGCATCGATCCGGAGCAAACTCACGAGCGTTTTCTTTACGAGCGAGTCGATACGATGCTCTGTAACTGGGGGGGTCGGAGGCGGAGTCCAAGCGACTGGCTTCGGATCTATCTGGCACTTAAGAGAGTCTCCACGGATCTATAACGGTGGGCGCAACGCGACGAGAAACGCCGTAGGGCCTGCGCTAAATTTATGCAAATGCATGCCGGCAATATTCTAAATAAGTAGCGTCGTCTTCGAGATATCTCGGTGCCCTGTGTCGCTTGTAAATTTGGCCGAACGTACGAACCAACGACTAATCACGGAAGAACGTCGTCGTCGGTGTACGAAACGACAACGCGACGTTGTATTCCCCGTGGCAACGGTCCAAAAGGATGGGGTAACCGCGGCACGACGACATCCAGCAAAGTCTGAAATACCGAACGAAAAGGAGAATGCCCCCTTGGCTAGCCAGATTTGCCTGCCTTTGAAATTTTTATTTCGAGAAACGAAACAGCGTTTGAACGGCGGAAGCGCGCACCGCGCGGCAGGAGACATATCCGGAGAGCACTTTCGTATCTCGTTTTCAGTCGAGTCGGCTTAGTCTGGCCGAACGCTGCCGGCGCTGTACCCCGTAACTGGCTTTTAACGCTAATAGTGCTTTCAGACCCATTTAAAAGAGCATTTACGAAACGGAGAAGAACGCGCGAGTTTAGTACGTTGCAGGCTCGCGACCTTTTTGGTCTGCTCGCGATACTTGAAAAATTAAATCCTCCAGAGGCAGAGTTTACTTTTAGCCACCGTCTAGAGTTTTTAATTCCAGCTGCCGCGGAATCCGGGCGGTCGCACGAACCTAAGAACGAAAAGATTCTTCGGTTTTCGATTCGCGCGTTGCTAGTACGCGGTTGGTGTTGGTCTGACGCGGAGCAACGGTCGCTGGTATGTCACCGGATGATCGTGAAAGTTTAAAATCTAGAAAGAAGAAAAGAGTGACCGAGTGGAAACGGTCGATTCGATCCCGTCGTCTCTTCGTCGGATCCAACAGGAAACTGTCTGTAGGTTTTTCAGCGCAGCCAGTTCACACACACACACACACCGACGACACGTACCAGCATATATTAGAAAGTGTCGGGCGGTGTGCTGGCAGCCGGCAGCAGGTGACACTCCACCGCTCTAATCGGTAGGCAACGTTTTAACGCGGTTAATTGCGCTTCAATTAGCCGGCCGTGGCAGCGCGACTTTCTTGCTGGCGGTTCGCGCGGCCAGAAGTTTCGCAATCGTCGGTTCGCGCGGTGCAATTAGCCAGCGAGTCGTCCCGTGCATTAAGAAGAGCCGTAAAAACCGCGCGAAGATGTACCGAGGAAAATTACGCGAAGATAAAGTCCAAGTTATACCGTCGTTAAAGAGTGACGGCACTGAAGCAACGGCGTGGTCGATTCTTAGATCTCCGCCTACTTTCTCCAATACCTGCTCGTTGTACAAATTATACGACGAGACAGTTTTCGTGACCTTAATGCGTTCGTCGCGCGCGGTATTTTCGCGCGGAGAATAGCGTCGCGAGGCGTACCGAACTGTACCGAATCGATACGTCTATACATATAATATACGTAGAACACAAACAGACAGAGACAGAGAGAGGGAGAGAAAGAGAGAGAGAGAGAGAGAGAGAGAGAGAGAAGAAAATTTATCGCTTGCGCCTCGTTAAGAGGCTGGAGCAGGTCGCGCCGAGGGAAAGAGACGGAAACGAGAACGCGATTCGAAAGGAAAAACCTGTCTCTCGAAATTCGATTTCGGGGCAGCCTCTCTTCGACGATATCGACCGGCCGGTCGAAGGACGGTTCGCGAATAAATCACGGAATCAATTCCGATACGTAGTCGGTGCCGCCATAAATAAAATCCGCTAGATATCGTAGATCGGCGGCTGGTATCTGAAAGAGGAGCGGGGGAAACAAATGACAGCGCATAAGCGGGCAGAAACATTCGAAAGTTGGTCCGTGCCACCACGCTCGACACGGGTTGTGCGCGCGGAATTTGAAATGCAAAGCGTGTAGCAGACCTGGCCGATAAGAGCCTCGGACCCGCTGCAAAAATACACATTAGCGGATTTGAAATTTAGATCGGTGCCGGTCATCCAAGCGAAATTGAGTACCGGCCCTCGAAAACAGGCCGATTTACGGCGGTTTGCCGCGGTTCTAACGAGGCCCTTGAAACGCAAGGAAACATAGACCGGCGTGGCTGTGCGAACCAAACTTCTTCAGACGTCGCCCAGACGTTCTTTTCTTTTTCCCTCCTTTCCCCCCCCTTTCTTCTCCTTCCTTTTGTTCCACTTTGCACGCTCCGTTCCTGCTCTTTTCCTTCTTCGAACCTTCGATAAATTTCGCCGCGGAGTTACGCTCGTGCAATTCGCGTCCTCGGTCACGGGGGAAACTTTGCAGCGCGCGTAGTTTGCACGCCGCTCGTACTTACTTGTCATGTATGTGATGTACTGCGAGTCGCTGATGTTTCCTGAAAGAAGCTCGTTGAGTCGAGTCGTCCATCGTTACGGAGAACGCTTCGTGCACCTCGAAACGTTCCGTTCGTTACAATCGCGTCTCTGCGCGAGTACTGCTGCGATCTTTCGATTCTCAACGAGTTACGATATCGTTACGCGTACAGCCGTATTATTCGAGATTCGTCCGACGAAACGCTACCGGCTATCGATTCTCCGGTCTCGCGCTATCCTACGATCTGTTCGCGTTACGTTCTACAAGGCAGAGATATTTCTGCGCGTCTGTAAAAGAGACGACGCGTGGACCCGGTTTCCTCCAGCGAGTCGAGTATCGCGGAAGCTCTTGAAGGAGCGCGAAACAGCGAGGAAATCGCGTGCGCGGACGCCCCTCGTATTCGCTGGCTCGTAAAACGTTTGAAAGATCGTCCGCCGCCTCGATGTTTTCACGTTAAATATTTATTATTCGCTTTGCCATTCTTCTCTTACTTTCCTCGCGTCTCGCTTTCTATTCTTTATCGCGTTGAAACGTACGAATCGCTAATTGCACGGTCCTCGTGCAAAGCGATTTCTTTGTCCCGCCGCTCGCGACATAACGTCGAATCCAGCGGTTCGAAAAATTTTTCTTCGGACGTTAAATATGTGTTTCAACGACTGCCTTTCCTTGGAATATCGTGCCAGGTTAAAGGCCAGATTTCTTATAAAAATCAGGTAACCGGCAAGTCTAACGGGGTGTTATAATTATCGTAATCTCGGTTATTTTATACGTTCCTTCTCATAAGCTACGTTTTTAGTTATCCCTGATAACCGATGGTTTCGAGAAAAATTCGATACAAGCTAGGTACAAGAGATGGAAAATCTTTACGCTCGGCGCTATCGAACATCACACGACGTTTCTATAAATGTTAAGTAGGTTTTTCTGGTTCTGTATCTATTAGTTGTCCGGAAAGTGTCTTTCTTTCGCAGACGTGTTTTTTTACAACAACGTAGCTTCGTAGAAACGTGAAAGCAAGTCTGTGAAACGTCGCGAAACCTCGACGGAACAAAATGGATCGTACGTAATTCGACGAAATAATATAAAACGAAAAACGTTCTGCGTCTATTGTTTCCTCGCAAAACGAAAGAAACTTTTCGGACAACCTAATATCTACAGCTTACATCACGGTTACGTTTATCGACATTTGAAACGATCACCTGGAATCTTCGCGTACAAACACCTTATCCTACCGAAGCTCTCTTATTCGAGAAACTACGGTCATCATTTTTGTATACAACGTTCTTTAACCAACCCATCCTACGTATATCGTTTACATAATTTTGCAGCGAAACAACAACTTCGGAAGCGCTGTTCGTCGAAATAAGAGATAGAAACCCTTGAATACTGATACTGTTTTAATCAAACGCACGCGTCCATATACGTTTGCAGGGAAAATCCCATGCGTACAGCGCCGTTTGTACGAAACGTTATCACGACGCGCGTCGACGTGTCGCGGAAAGTGTAAATTAACTTTGAGAAACAACCTCTCCGATGACTCGTCGCGTAATAACGCAGAAGCGATACCGTTCTACCTGCTCTATCTCTCGCACGACGCGAGCATTCTTTTTCCTTCGCGGAGTACGCGCAACGCCCTTAACCGTCCCGATCTTTCTCTCCTGACGTCGAGCTATTAGTTAAATGTTTCACCGATTTTTTTCCCCCGCTCGAGATAGGGCAGCTCCTCGATAATTCTTAGATCGAGGCCGGCGTACTTTTCACATTTTTCATCCAGAGCGGCCACCCATGCGTCTTCTCGTCTTTGAAATATTCCGCAATCTCGATAATGTTCCACGCACCAGCCTGTCCCTTGATTCGATCCTCGTTTGCCGAATACGACGTCGATCGCGATCGCTCGTTTTTAAAATCGTGAACGTTGGTCCGAAGAATATTCGAATATTCTCGCTACAAGAAAACAGCAATTGGAAGCTTCCCTGATAAAAAGTCAACGGCATTTTTGTCGACAAACGCGAACAATATCAGTACGTAATACATAGTTTTAGCTAATTACCGACTGCTTTGTTCGACATATTAATTACGAAAGAATGGTATACTATTCGTAGTATGTTTTGTCGATTATTGGAATCTGATCCTCATTTTTGTATCTCGCGTGACACAGAGATTCGGGATATCGCGTATGTACCGGGAATAGTCGTACACATTTTCAGATTGCTTTCAAATTTTCCCAATATCGTCGCGATAGTTGCGCGTCTAGTCGCAGGCCTGATGAAATTCCAAAATGATTTCTATAATACTCGCGATAGATACTGGTACGCGAGTACACTATTAGAGGGTTAAATCGAAAGGAAAGGTTTCTCGTTGCGATAGAAAATTAGATCCGTGACACGAGTGGCCGAAAGAAAAAGTCAAACGATCGGTCGTGGATATTTAAATGGGTCCGGCGTGGTGTATCGGCGTCATTACCGCGAAAGCACGTCGGCATCGTAGCTAGCGATCCGCACATAGCTGACCTATATACCGGAGGCGGGACGAGCGTGCCAAAGAGAGAGATTCGTATCGCGGTCACGATTGCGCGCGCGGACGCGGGTTACTTTCACGAGAGCAAACGATCGTACACCGGGGCGCCTCTGTTACGCGAACAACAATTCGCTTCGTTTGCCAGCGACCAACGTGTGTATACGTAACGTACGATCGCGTACGTACGCTCGCTCGTATTTATTTTTCATCGAAACCTAGCGACGCGGCGCGACGCGACGCGACGCGCGACGCCGCACGACACGACACGACACGACACGACACGGCGCGACGCGCGCCTGTATCGAATTTGACACCGTCAAAACGGTTGCCCTCGAATTTTTTCATTTTTCAGCGTTTTCCCCTCGATCCATCCGCACGTTCGCCTAGATAGTCCGAGTCAACGGAATATGAAATTCTGGTGGAAATTTGACGCGACGTTCGCGACCTGTCGCGAACCGGAGAGACGGATCGAACGGGGTCAAAGGTTGATTAAATGATGCTGCGATCGATATGAATACTCTGGAAATAAACGCATACGTATTTAATCGAGGCACTGAAAAAGGATCCGGCTGGGTGGCCGGCTCGGGCAAGCACGCTCGTTTCCACCGATACGGAATAATTCACGAGAAACTGGTAACGCAGCTACGTTACGATTCGTCGGGGTATTCGTGGCAATAATTAACGGCGCTCTCGAGCAGAGCGTAAATAAAAGTTTGGGAAACGCGAGGGATCGATCGACGCGCGGGAATGGGGTTGAGGGAAAGTCTGATGTAATTTTTATTACCGTCCATTTCGCGTTATATTCCTTCTTTATCGATGCGTCCATCTATCCAACAGCGGCTATAGATATATCCAGCATATTCCGATTCCGTGGAAATTGGCCGTACAAACGAAACGATGTTCGTACGTAAGGGGTCGGGATAGCGAGGGATAAATATCGTGGGAAAAATTAAAAAGCTGTGGCGCGGGCACGCTGTTTCACGGAAAGAAACGAGTTCGATTAAATTTCGACGTGGCGTAGGTGGAAAATAAACGACAGGACAGCAGGAAAAGAGGCGAATCGATGGCCCCGACCCGGATTAATTTTGTGGAATCGCGAGCGTGAGCCCGAAATCACGTTTAACGTTCGAGCGTTCGGACGTAGGATTGCGGATGGACGCGGTCAAGAGGATGGGTCTCTCAGGGGATTCGTGATGTACGACGTTGGCGTGGCCGGGTAGAGACACGAGCTAGCTAGCTACACCAGCACGAATTCGTGACTTTGCGGCACTAATTCGAAGCGAAAACCTTTAAGCGTTTCGAGATGGCCCGGCCGGCCGCACCGCTCTCTCTTTATTTCAAACCACGTTACGATAAACGCGTCTCTGAGGTATATCTCGAAGAAATAACGACTACTTTCGCGCAGATTTGGCGAGAAAGGGTTGCGCGAGATGCCTCGATCCTCGGCCCTCGCACCCTTCGAACCAAAGTTTTCACGATTGCTCCGAAATCGTCCCATTGTGAATATAATGGGCATACCTTCCGAGTGTGACCGACCGATTGGAATCGAGTCGTCTCGAAAACCAAGTCCACGATCGGCGGGAGGAGAGAAAGGGGCCGAGATTTCAATTGTCCACGCCCGCCACTGTCGTCGTCGGCAGTTCCGTACCTCCAATAGCCTATGTGGTGTCTATACCGGCCGCTAAGAGGGTGGAATTGATTAAATAATTGGCCTCTTAGATCGGGGGCTAGTTTCTGGAATGAATACGCTGGCTCTTGGCCAAGGCTCGTTCCAGCTGTCGACGATCGGCAGAGGTGGAAGACGGCCGCAAGGGGTTGAAAACCACTCCTTCGCACCAAGTACCCCGCGCAACCATCATGGGAACACCGCTACTACGTGGCTCGATAAAGACAAAGAGAGAACCTTGAAAGGGATCGGTGAAAAGGGGTAATAGGTAGACGACGAAAAGGAGACGACGAGTCTTCCTGTCTAGCTGTGCGCTCCAGGGCGGACATCGAACGCCTCTGGCACACTACGATAGGCAGAATATCTTTTACAGTCGCGTTCGTTTGTACGCGTTTACTTCGCTGCGATCGCGTTGATCGTCGTTGATCCTACGATCTACGACGATAACTTTACTTTCCCTTGTAATCGCGTAGAGGGCGCGATTATTCGATAAGAATGCAAAAATCGATTAGTTTCAGGAATGGTGTGGACAACGGCTGGTACAATGGCCGACGTTCGAGCCGTTTGTATCGTAACGAGACAAGATACGCGATTTATATTTCGATCAAACTTCACGCAGCCGTGTTACGCCATACCTACGCTACTGCTTTCATGAATATTAAGGACGCTCGTAACGATTAATATAATAATTAATTAAATTGAGACGAACCCGAAAAGTCATCGGGGATCGATCAAAAGCCTTCGTAATTATTATCCCGTTTTTAAGCGTAAATCCGAATAGAATCTCGTAATTAATTAAACCACATACTCTTCTTATCTACGCCTTTTCCTCTCGATCGTTTATATCGTTAGATTTCCCGGCGCGCTTATTTCGGCCGCTTCGGTTCCACGCATTTTATAAATGATTTCACGATTGAAATTCAAACATTTGAAAAACTCGTTGAATTTTCTAACCGATCGATTTAAAATTTAGTCACGATGTTTAAACCAAATTGGTTTCCACGTCTATACACGTACAATCGTTCGTTCGCTGCTATCCTGCATAATTCTTGCAACTTTCCACAGCTTTTTCTGTATTCTGGATCGTCGTATCGCACGAATACGTAATCGCGGTTGATTAATCGCTTCTCTGATAATCTGTGTCAATTATTACGTTTCCTGCGAGTCCGGCAGGTGTCCTAATATTTATGAACGAGAGCGTATACGTAAGTTTTTCAAACAATAGCCAATCTACCACTCACCGCTTACGTAAGCTTACTTACACTCGCATTTTATACATCGTCGTGCTTTCCTCCCCCGCCCTTTGTTCGTTCTTTTTTCTTCTTCTTCTTTTTACACGCGAATCAGAATCTCGATGGGAAAAACGGATAGCGAAAATGCGACCCGGTAAAACAAGAGTCGGTAATTTTATTGCAGTTGGCGCGGCGATTCGGTCAGCCAGCCGTTAACACTCACGACGCGTTAAAGACCTCGAGACTTCGCGTGATAGCCCTTCGAGAAACTCGTTTCAGGTGATAGGAAGCATGCGATTAAAGCGACTGTTGGCCGGTGTTGCTGTACTAATTAGAGTCTGGTTTCCATGACGCGTTGCACCGCTCGAGTTCGATGCCGATGTACGAACAACTTGAATCGGATTCGCGAAACCATCCAACGAGTTACGTTCGCGAGACCAAGTCGATCGACTTTGCTAAATCGCCCTCCTACGATTTTTCATCCGTCTCCCATCCACACAGATTTACGCTCCCTTTTCACCTTTTGTCCAACAACCTGACGATCGAACCGACCGCCATTGAAAAACACGACAAGTACGTTCTCCCTGATTTACGGATTTTTACCTCATTTTATGACCAAACACCGCTACGATACGATAATACGGCATCCTTTTCGATAAATCACGATCCACCGATTTCCCCCTTTCCTCTGGAACAACCTGTCGGCGCAATTACCATTATCGACACCGTAGGGTATTTCGAGGAGGAGTTAATCGATTCGATAGACGATGCCGCGTACCTGGACGCGCGATAAGGGGTAGCTAGCTAGTGGAACGAGGCTTCTAGAACTAGGACCATTTCGATGCCGATCACGAGGAAGCAGCTAAGGGCGGAGGGAAGAGGGGAGGAGGGGGACGAGGCGAGGCAAAGCGGTTTCGGAGGGTCTTCAGATAATAGACATAAATATTCGCCGGGTTTTTCGGATTTATATTTCGCGCGTATCAGCCATCTCATTTGCATGGAGAATTTACTGTGCGCGACGCACCCTTGCCAGCGTTTTCGGACCGCTTGCACGTACGTGAGAGAGCACACGCGGATGCCGGTGATCGCGGCAGGGCTGCCTAGTCAAACTCGGTAACAAAAGGAAGGAGAGCAAGAGAGGGAAAGAGAAAAAAAGCAGACGGAATGAGAAATGGAGGAAAAACGAAGGGCAACGTTCAGAAGATATAGCCGGTCGATATAACTCCTGGCTAAGCTGCGCGCTATTGAAAAATGATATTCTAGTCCCGCGAATGAAATATTATCGCTTCCTATTCCGTCGCGCGATCTTCCCGTGAATAGCCCGTTCGTTCGCCGTCTACGAGGATACTCGAATCGTTCGTGACCGATCGACTGGAATTCGTCTCTCTCCAAAGTCAAAGACAATTAATGACACAGGCTGCGCGCGCGCCATCGCGCTTATTCTTTTTTCCCCTCTTGGCGAGATCTCTGTGATCTCGTCGAACCAACCGCGATCAGTCTGCGAAAGGTGGACCGCATGGACAGAGGATCGAGATTTGAAACAGACCGAAATCACGATCCTTTCGCTGGTCCGAGGAAAAAGCAGTAAAATATCGCTCGGTCGAGCGTGCTTTTTACTCGGTTGCCAAACCGAGAGGAAAAAGAAAGAGAGAGAAAGAGAGAGAGAGAGAGAGTGAAAAGGGAAAAAAGGAGGGGGCAAAGAGGGAGAATGAAAAGGATAATAATTGATAAGCGCGTGCTTCGTCGGATACAATTTTCGTGGTTTCCCACGGGTGCGATAGCGAGATTGATATTTGGAGGCGAATCGCGGAGACTGCTTGGCATCAAAGTCGGTAAGAAGTTTTCCCGTGGAAGAAGAGATTATCGGAGAATCGCGGGTACGAGCAGCGGGGACGAGCAGCGGCGGCGTAAACGATTTCGACGAAATATCGATCACACGGACAGGTATACGGATTCGGAAAGCAGAACGCGCTGCAATAGGTGGAATCGTTCGAGTAATTCCCTTTTACGGTTCTATCGGCCCATTCCATGGCTGGGTAATGTTCGAGGTGCACGGCGAAAGAGAAACATAAGCGGTAAGAAAAGAGGGCCACCGAACGAGCTGAATCGGAGGAAAAGAAATTCGCGAGGAAGCCGAGGAAACAGTCACGGATAGGCATCCCGTGGCTGCAACTGCAGCTGCAAAAACTGTTCGGAATTTTTATTCCAGTTTTATGATTTAAATCGCACACTCCGCGATATTCCGCGATTCCGCTTGCCCCTCTGGCGAAGGCAGCCCCAAACGTAGCAGGTAAAAGAGTCACAAACGAGTCAGCAGTTGATTTTACGCTTTATTTTTACGGTTCTACGCGCGGTGTACAACACCGTGCCGCGATCTTCCACGGTAGTTTCCGTTTCCGTACGCTTGTCGCCTTTATTTCGCCGGATCTTATCGTCGCGAGGTGGCATTCACCCGTGGCCGGGTCCGCCACGTTATCGTCAACCGATCGTCAGCGATTCCAACGAAACGAAACGGTCAGGCCCACAGCCCTGGCTCCTCTCGTCTCTCGCCGCGCGATACTCGCTTGTAACGGCGACTGCGCGCGACAACGTTCGAACCATTTCTCCTGCTATCTGGCAAAATGCGCTCGATGACGATACGTGTGCATTTCGGTTGGCTCGCGGTGAACCGCGTGCTATGATCAGGACGGCGTAATAACGAGAAAGCATAAATTGACAATTTGTCTCGGAGTATTGGTTCGCCCGGCTACCAGCCAGGTCAAACGAAATAATTGGTACTCCCTACCGAGTCAAGTACTACCTTTCCCTCCCCCTAACCCCTACCCGTTGCCTTCCCCTTCGTCCCTCTTGCTCCTGCGTCTCCATCCGCCGCACTTCCGAAATTCCCGGTCGTTGCAGCGGACGCGAGAAATTATTAGCCGGCGTTTTGCCGTGTCTAGATTTGCCCTAGAGACTCTTAGCAGCGTTGAACGGGAGTCGATACCGATGCACGGTAACCGCCGTGTTCGACGATCGATTCTACAGAGATTGCGGAAACTGTGCATAAATCGGCGATCCTAGGCGAAAGAGAAGCGCACGCGCCTAACGCGATCGTTGAAAATTATCGCCGATAAAAGAGCGAGATTTTCGAATCGATGCGATCGATACACCGGCGGCGGAACGACGGCAATTTTCCTCGAAATTCAGAAATACGCGACAGTTTTGCAGCTGCAGGCGACGACTCTTCGACGTCCTATTTATATATATATACCGCGCTTCAAGAACGGCCGTCGGTAGTTATACGCTCAATTCGGTACGAATGAGCCCCAACGGAGGAATAGTCATAAACCTTTCGCTGGAAATTCAAACGCGACTCGGCTTTCCGAACAATTTGCTTGGAGCTCGCGAGGCCACGCGATGCCATCTCCCGGCTTGATTCACGAGACGGGCGGCCGGCGGTGCTGCCGATCGCATACGACACGCTTTTCGCAACGGATCGCAAAGATTCCGTGTTCCAGAGACAAGCTTGAACGCGACAACCGAAATATCAGAACCGACGGAGATGGCCAATGTACGCAAAGAGGAACGTTGCGATGCAGCGAGATAAAACGTGGCCCGAGCGCTGTGCGCAAACAAACCGGTAGATACGAATCTTCGTGCAGAGTGGAAAAACGTCGGACAGCGGGGCCAACTTTCTACCATCGAAAACCGTAGAAACTTGGCTGAAACGACTCAATACCTTCTACCAGGGAGGAAAATACACGGCAGTGTCGCTGTTTTCCAAGCGTACAGGGAGGAAGACGTCCGACTATACTCACGGAGCTATTAGCTTAATAATTCGCGTGCCCGTCGTTCTTTGGGCTTTGGACGGCGGTCTACCGACGAGGGTACACCTGGAATCAAGCCGTGGCAATCTCGAAGAAAGTGGTGGTCGTAGAGTCTAAGCAGGGCAGAGGTTACGAAGAAAGGCAGGTGTTCGTCGAACACGCACAGACCACGCAAGCCTCGCATTTTTCAAACGAGCCCTCGGCATCGAAAAAATTCTACCCTGCCACTCTCCTTCTTTCCCAGTGAACCGAACACGCAGTCGCCAAGGATATACACGCTGTATGCTTTTAAATCGCGCAGCAAGTATGCGTGGCGAACGTTCGAAAAACGCAAGGGCTGTTTCAACTTCTATCCTCCTATCGATCACGCGCATTAGCATCCTAGATTGCCGCGAGGTGTACATACCGTAAGACGCGAAAGCTTCGACGGGCTTGGAGGAGGATCGCGGGCCGTTGTTCGGCGCAGCCTCGCCAGCGAAATATTCTTGGTCGCGGGTCATAAATTCGAGCGGCGAGAAAGGTAAAAGTAGTTGGAATCGAAGAGGCTCCTGCGCGCAAAGCTCGACCTTAATGCCCGCGAAACGCGGGTAATAACGTGGAAGGCGGATTTTTCACAGTGACTTGTCAGGGTTTATACCGAGGTAAGAAGAGAAAGAGAGAGAGAGAGAGAGAGAGAGAAGTTTTATTTGCGTTTGTTCCTTGGCTGCGATTTGCACGAAGAACGACGCTCTTGTAGCGATATTGCGGCGCGAGGAGGATTAGGAAATGAAACGCGTCGAAGGGGAGTAGTAGCCCGCCGGATGTTCTTGTCTTATTCCTGGCACCGAATATCTCGAAGCAAGACGGTTCGTGGGAAATTAGACGCGGCGGCGCGTTATCTCGAGAAGCCGAGCGGCCGGGCTAACTCTTCCGCGAAGGTAAACGATAGACGATTAGGAGTTTCCCCCTCGTTCTCGATACCAAGGGAAACGAATCGTTGGCCCCTCGGAGCAGAGTGGCCCTCGAGTGTCATCGTAGCTTTTAATTAAGCTTCACTTGCCCGTGCAAACTTTGTTGTTGGACGCCGGGGCGTAGACTCCTCCGGGACAGGGTCAGGTAATTCAGTCTGAACGGACGGACAGCAACGAGAAGTTTATATTGGTAGACTAGCGGGAGACGCGTTCGCTCTATTATTATGTTTCGTATTTCTCGTTCGTACTACTCGTTGTATGCGTTTCACATCGACCTCGGTTCTGGCGAACTTGACGAAAAAGAATCATGGGCGCGAAAGCCCGCGCGCTGCACGTCTGAATTAATTCCGTTTGAAAAACGATGGTCGGAAGAAAGTGCGGCGTTCGAGCGGAAAGCGGGTCAGCTTTAATTGCGACCAACCAACAGTTTGTTCTTAAAACGGCTTCCTGTGCCGTCGGTTATTTCAGTCTAGCTGAGAAATCCACGACTCTTGGCGTTCCGGTGCGCCGCTGCGGCGTTGTTTTTGCCAAAAGTAAGCCACCGTCCGACAGGATCAGCCTTTATTTTCTTTGGGAACTCGGCGAAGCTTATCTCGTTCCCAAGTGTTTCGCCGCATTAACGACTAATCCTTTGAAAATAATTACGCCAAGAACCGCTTTCCTCTACGATTTTCCCCCTGGAGTAGTTTTAGTCGGCCGGCATGCCCGCACGATCGCCCATCGTTCCACTGGAATCGTCCGAAACGCTCGCGACCAACGATCCTCGTGGCCAAAGAATTTTCCAACTCGCAGCGCGTCACGTCGCGCCTGACCAGCGAATAGGCTGTTCTACTCGACACCACGGTGAGTGTACTTGGAGCGCCTTTGTCGGAATCGATCAGGCGCAACTTTCTGTTGAAAATTTAACGAATCCGGGATAAGACTAAAGTTAAAGTTAACCTCGAGTTACAGTTTTTCCACCTTTTAATGGAAATGTCCCAAAATCGCTTCGGATTCTTCCCTCTTCATCCCATTCCGTCGAATCCGCTCCTTTATGCACGCCGGTCGATCAACCACGGAATAATTTTTGGTTACCCATCCACGCAGCGCGTCGTGTCCAAATTCTCATTTATCGTCTGCCAATAATCGTTCGTACAGCGTTCGCGAGTCTTCGACCGATCGAGCGAATTGAAAGCACGGCGACTCGAAGTTACGGTATTTGCGCTGGCGGAAGGCGGAGGACGAAGGACGAAGGAGGGCGGAAGAGCGGAGAGGTCGTAGATTTCGATGCGGCAACGATGGGCCATCGTGGACGTGGCGAGGAGAGCGTCTGGCAAGTTTTTCCCATAAATACCGATTATTAAATGTGGCGACTGGTCGCGGTGCGGTGACCAGGGAACGCGAAGCAAGGCTTGCTGGCTGTGGTCTCGAGAAATGGTCGACCAGTCGACGATACATAGTCGGCTGGCAGCGAGGGTGGACAGAACGAGCAGAGCGAACAGAACACGGGAAACGCGAAGAGCTAGCACACGGCCAGAGGAGAGGAGGGAGACGAGTCGCAGGGTCGTGTTCGAGGCTGGCTTTAATACAGGTACAATGCCAGTGGCGTAGGCTTTATGATGACGAAGAGCACCTGGGGGACCGAGAACCCTGCAATTTCCTCGCTGCCTCGACCCGTCGCACCTGTACCGCTCTCGCTATACACCGACGCTCTATGCATGCACACCCTCCCTCTCCTCCGCCTTCCATTCGAACCGGGCCACACCGCGGTTGCAAGGGACCAATTTGTATTCGGACGTGGAATCGCGGTGATGCGTCTTCGATAATCTCTTTGGGAATTAGCCAGCGGCTACTCGAGGAATATCCACCGGCTGTGTGCGGTTCGATAAACGGACCGGACGATGCGCCAGAGACGACGCTCTTCTGCTTAAACTCGAACAGTTACAACATTGTCGCGCGAGCGTTTTTTCAAAGGACGTTGCCGTCGATGTCGTAAGGTAACGTTCGAACGCGTACAAAGGCGCACGAGCTGCTGCTTGGATCCGGTGTGACGACAACGGCGATCGAGAGAAACGTCGCAACGTGCGTCGACCTACCTACGCGCGCGACTTTCAACGGAGTTGACGTCCATTTCCGACGAATCTAAAGGCTTTTAATGCCGCTAAAAGCGATTGAAATTACTTTGTATTAAGGAAACCCACAACCGAATTCTATCCGTACGCGTATAAAATTGCCGAACTTCAAAACCAATTTTCTCTTAAACTGCCGAAGCAATTTCAATTCAATTTTCACTGAGTGGTCCACTAAATAGCGCTAAATAAATTCAATACGCGACATTTTTACAAATTTTTTATGGAAATGTTAAACAACGTTTAATAAATAGTTTGAAAGAACAAACGATCATTTTTTTCTTTTTTGCGATTTATCTCTGACTCGAGCTACTCGTTTGTTTTGCCGATTAATTAGAATTAGTCGAACTAATGTGAATATTCAGATTCTGGTGATATTCGAGCAGTAGGAAATTCGATACGCTTCGACGTTCGTTTACTTCCGCGATACAGAGATACGCAACGAACGGATAGCGAATCTTCAATCATCTCCAACGACTTTTTCTATTCTTCTCTCTTTTACCATCGGACGTTGCTGCGTAAGCGAAGCGGCCGTTGAACGCGCGCGAGCAACCGTAGACGATGCTATCGCTTTCTCGACTCGTTCGTAGATTCTTGATAAGACCAGTTTCCTCTTGCAGGAAACACGAGTCTCGTTAGGAAACGCCATCGTCCCCGTCTGGCTTTCTACGTGTTCATGACCATCGACAGCGAAGAAGGATGCGCGTTGAAAAGCGAATCGTTGAGCCAGCCGGAAAGCGGAAATAGCCGGAGCAGCGACGTGGAAACGACGGAAGAAAGATTCAAACGATCGTGGGAAAGAAAGGAAAGCCGACGGGATCGACGCGGCAAGGGGAAGGTTCGCGCTGGCTTGCATATTCCAGCGGATCGTTAAACCAGAAAAACTTTTAATCGTTTCGACAACGACTCGGCTCGCTTTTCCTTATATTTGCGTTGTACCCAAGCTACCTCGCGATTCCTCGGAGACCCGTTGAAAAAGAAACTCGAGGGAACGACCAACGATATTATCTCGTGAACGTCCGAGTTGTATCGTTCTCCGTTTTGAATCGGCGTTATAAACGAACCGACGCTGAAAGGATTAACGTTCGTCTATGGATGACTCATGGTTGGAACGGAGAAACCAGCACGCGTCGATCCCTGTACGATGCCGCGTCATCGCTATGGCATATTTCGTATCCGCGTGGGAGGCGAAAAGAAGCAAATACCCGGTGAAAGAAGAGAGGAGAGAAGGGAGAGTCTAGGAAAGGAGCCAGAGAGCGAAGCATTACAAGATTTCCCGACCCTCTGCGCGACCGTGTATATTTGTACGCGCGCGCGCGCAAACTTTATGTACACTCGTCGAAAGCGAGCACGGATGTGGCCCATGGGACCGCGAGGGAGCGGCCGGAGAAGAAAAACAGAGTATAAAGAAGCGTACGAAAGAAACCACTGTCGACGCGGAAGAGGTGGTGGAGCGAGCGCGAATTCCTGGGAAACACGGAAAAGTTGGTAATTAAAGCGCGTGGAAGGCCGAGGGGAAGGGAGAGACGGTGGACCAGCGAGAGGAACGGAGAAAGGGTGAAAACCGGGCATGGGCGAGCGAAAGACCAGGAGAACCCGCCCAGGAAAATGCATGGAAATGTATTCCCGGGAGCAAAAGCGCGCCGAGGGTGAAACCAAGAGACGAGGAGAGGCCGCCGACAGGGGAACCGAGAAGCAGAGAGCGAGAGGCAAGATGGGAGGACCGAGGCAGGCCAACGAAGAACACGAAGAAGGAGGAAGACGGTGGCGATGAAAAAAGGAGGGATGACAGAAACTGCGACCAGGGTGTTGGAGATATTATAAGGGTTGAAAAGCCGACGCCACCCTGTCACCAAGAAATTATACCCGATTCTTCCAACTAGCCTTGCCCGAAGCCGCTGCCGTTTTCTATCCCTGTCAGAATGCGTCGACACGCTCCACCTCAGGATGCGGCGTTTTCTCCTTCGCTTTCTTCTACCGTCTCTCCCTTTTGCTTCCGACCGGTTTATTCCAGTTATCGCGGCTTCTTCGTCGAACCTCGCGGACTAGGCTACGACGCGACCATATCTTCTTTCCTATAATTTCCCTTTACCCCGAGTTCCTTTCATTATCGCTGCGAGAGCGGTTTTACGCGATTACCATTGTGAAACTTCCTCAAATTAAAATGCCTTCTGCGGATAAAAGATAATAGGTCGTTTACAATGCACTTTGTTTCAACTTGATAACTCGATTAACCGTTGGCAATCAGACGAGAGCTGGTTCTTTCCCGTTGACGGACATACGTTCGCAGCCAAGCAACCAACCACACCCTTTCGTTTGCCGTTTCTCAAGCTCGTTTCATCTTCAGCCCGGCTAATCTCTCCTTTTGTCCCTCGTACGTTTCGCGAGGCCCTGCTCTACTTTCTCCTTCGTGCAATTCGAACCAGCACGTTCGAGGTTCGAACCTTCCCAGAGGGTTGAATTTGGCATTGTCACGCGGAATAATTTCCTCGTCCGACCTTCGACGGTTTTACGGTTTAACGTCGTGTCCCGAACAGCCAGGTTGTCATAAAAATTTCGTCGCAAGTTTATCGGAAGCGTGGCCGCGCGTTGACAAAACAAAATTCAACGCGACTCGCTGCGAGGAATTTAGAATGACAGTGGTTTGTGCTGGCCGCCCGACCACACGCCAGGGTATTTCGCAGGCCTCGTTGAATCGGAATTCGTATGAAAATCGAGAGGGTTAACATTCGCGTCAAGAACGGAACGAAATCAAACGATTCGTAACACGTTGCCACGTGCACGCGTGCCGCTAACAGTTTCGGTAGTTGCAACGCCATTCGCTGGTCGATTCGAGCCATTTTAGGGCCGGTTAACTTTCTTCCCAATCCGGATCACGAACCGACTTCTGCCGGCTAATCCTACGAGAACAACGAGAACAGATTCGGAAACAAGGCGAAGTAATGGGCCCGAGTTAGAGTTTCTGTTGCATGCACCGTCCGGCAAGTTCGAGAAGAGTGTGTACGGTAAATTGGCAAAGTACCAGGTACCCGGTTCGTCGTATTTCGGAACGAGTCGTCGTCGAAATCTGCGAAAAAATTCGCAATCCGTTGCTTGCAGGATCAAATACGGAATATTGCTGGTTCGGTAAACGCGTAGGTTGCAGTCTGTCAAACACGAGTCCGTTAACGCGGAGATCGCGACGAAAGGGTCAAAAGTCCTCCAACGATCGCCCCAAGTCCTTCTCCGTAATCTTCCTCGAAACGACCTGCATCGATATTCGTCTGGTTCTCGGAAACTGCAAGCAGGTCTCCTCACATTCGGCGAATTCGTCGAGGCATGAGCGGCCGTTTAGCGGCGAATGCAAACAGCCGATGCGTGGGATCCCTCGGCTGCTACGTCTGCTCGTTCCTCGACGCGCTGACCCGAGTGTATCGACATCGAGGTTACACGGAACCACATGCCAGTGCGGTCTCTCTTTGTGTGTACTAGTGGCGGTAGTAGTATAGCCCGGCACGCTCTATACTCGGCGAACTTAATTTCCCCAATTTCGACCGCGCTTCGTCGACCACACGATGCAATTTATACCGAGCAATCCCTTCCACCGTGTAGCAGGGTAATATCTCCGGAGGTCGTACGCGACGATTTAGGAGGTTTGGACCTATCGAACTGTAGCTGCATCGACGTCGCGAGAAGAAACCAACCCTTCTTGCCTCCTGAGGTTTTCCCTTAAATAAACCACGCTACGAACCATTAAAATTCTCGACGATACGAGGTCACAGAATCGTACGAACTTGTCGGACGCACTTCCTATCGAATCTTTTCGTCGAAAGATTTTACTCGTTGCGAATCCAGGTATTCGCGCTGGGAATTGGGATCGGTCTCGTTTGCGATGCTCGCAGCCTGCACCTCGATCTTTCAATCCGCCTCGTCAGTCTTCTGCTTATTGCGCGTTCGCTCGCCTAACCAGCACAATTTCTTATCCTTCGTCCAGTGTCACGATATTGCGCTCGGACGCGACAGCCAAGGGTCGACGAGTTTAGGGGGTTTCCATGAAGGAAATTTCGAAATTTCTCGGAGCTCCTACGTGGCCAGATCGACTGGACTGACAAGCCTTATCGGGGGAATCCAAAGGCAGGGATCTGGTCGGTAAACAAGCCCGACGTTCGTTCGGATCTGATTACGGGTTTACGGAGAAAGTAATACACCTAACGAGGCGAAGCACGTAATTACGCAATGGCGTGTTAGGAAAGTATAGCCTTCGGCGCGGTCATTCGGTCGCGTTCGTTCCTTACGTGACGGTTTCTTTTGCTCCGCGTCGATTCTCCTATCGTCGAACGCGGTCGCCACCCGACGAGCCGAACGAAAACGAGACGCGCGCCGCTGGAACGAAAGAAGAGGAACCGGGCGAGGTTTCGGCTAAGCCTCTTAGCATATTTCGTCCAAGTTCGCTATTGTTATTGCGACGTCTATTTTTATTGTATTAATTATCCCGTGATCCTCTTACGAAGTTCGAATTAATTGGGTATTTTATAATGAGAGAGAACGCGAACGAAGAAGAGAAGAGGCGGTTGAGAGAACAAAGGATATGAAAAGCGAGCGGAGGGAGAGAGAGAGAGAGAGAGAGAGAGAGAGAGAGAGAGGAGGGGGAGAGGGAAGATCGCGAAACTGTTTGGCTTACCACCAACTTTCACGACGGTCCTTAGCCGAGGGGACTCTCGAGTCGATTCCCCGGGTAATCTCTCTCCTCGGTTTAATGAAACCAGGCCTCGAGTGGATCTCGAGCGTTCTCAAATTTTTCCCAACTGTTTCTCGCAGATAAACGTTCGTATGGTCGAACGGTCGTACAATCAAGAGGCAATAGCCAACATCGTTTATCGAACGCGGAACAAACGATACGCGTTACACTCTATCGGACTGCGCACGATACTGCGCCAACTACATCACGCCGACGAATTCGTGGGTAATGATTCGCGTGCGTGCGCCAAACGCAAACCACTTTTCCTCGAGAAAGTCATGATCACCGTGCGAATAACGCACGCCTTTTTCCGCAGGTGGAGTGTACCCACCGATAATCCTCCCGAGAAAACGAACAAATCGACTTTTACCTTTCCTGCTCGCACGTTACCATTAGCCGAAGGGTCACGAAACAACCGAGACCAAGCTTCAGAAATCGTGTTCATAGGTCGAGTTTGTTTCCTGTATTGCTAGGAATTGTCAAAGATTTCGTGATAATTAGATCTGGCATGTCTATGCATTTATGGGATGTACAAAACGCTTACAAATTATTCGACGAAAAATACTTGTTGCAATATTTAAAATTCAGAGGACGATGCTAATTTGTAAAAATATAAATTTACATACTATCGTCGCAACGACTTACATTCGATAATTTTACGTTAATTTTTATCGTCGAAATTTCGCAGAGAACGAGATTCGCCTGTCAAGCAAAGTACTTTTAAATTTCATCGCAATATTGTCGGAGGGAAATCCCAGGAACGATGGATTATTTGCCACTGCTATTTTCGCCAATCCGGATGAGCACGCATGCCCCGTGAATCGGAGCAAACGATGCTTTAATGGCACTTGATCGCCGAGTACTCCGCGGTATCTTCGCGCTCGCGAGTCAGGTGTTCTTTCATTCGGTGTGCATAAGTGGGTTTAGCAACAAAGTCCTTATTAATCTCAACTTTTGTCTCGTGCGCGCAATACGTGTATATGCTCGATCTTCTCGACGTTGCACGGACGAGCAATCGACAAATTAAAAGTAAATACGAAAAGTTGTCGCGTTTCCACAGACTTAATCGACCATAAGTCGAGAACTTTCCGCGTATTTTCTAACCGCTTCGGAATATCCAATCGTCGTCCAATCGAAAGAAGTCGTAACGGAAACGACACTGGTTCGTGTTTGTCTTTGTAACGTCTTGAATTCTGTT
This sequence comes from Bombus fervidus, assembly GCF_041682495.2. NCBI lineage: Eukaryota > Metazoa > Arthropoda > Insecta > Hymenoptera > Apidae > Bombus > Bombus fervidus. Next base: position 10,709,990 of record NC_091528.1, read on the forward strand.
CGATATATTCGATTCTTTCTAAGAAAATACTCGCCATATCCTGTAATTATATCGTCGAGAACCGTGTCGAATCGAATCGCGAAATTGCGACGAAGGTTACTTCCGCAGAAACGTGCAATTTTTATTCGGAAAAATAAATCAAGACACAGACGATCCTTCGTAATACCGATGCTATCATATTTCGAATCTCGCGAGGCTCTTGATCAGGACGTCGTTCACGATACATCGATGGTGTCTTTTTCCGTTAATTTTCCTAAGCTCGAGTCTCTGCCAATGCTATTCACGCACGTGCGATATCAGGAATATAAATACTGGACTTTCTAACGCGAGTGAAACGGTAAAAAACGCAACGTATGAAATTCGATAGGAGTTCTCGAAGCATTCGGAATTCTTGGTTTACTGGCCATCGAAACAAGTAGAACACTGATACCAGTAACGCTATTATCTCAATCCGCTACTTGATGCTTTAATTTACGACCGTGCTACACCGCCGAGGGTACTATACGAAAAAGGAGCAGCAACCTTAAGTAACGATATACGTGCAGGCTATTACACCTGTTTCCGTTGTTTCGCATTATCGACGATTCGACGTGGAGCTCCAAACGAGTCGAACGAAATAGCAGGTGTGTGAGTGCGCGCGCGTGTATATGTATGTGTGTACGTGTGCAGGAGAAACGGACGCTTTTCCAGAACGAGGAAATCTCTCGACCTCTTGGCTCGGTCCGCGAGAGCTTGAACCGGTATAGTTGCCATCTGATGGTAAGATAATGTAAACTTATGCGAGGCACGCCCGACACCCCGGTACCAACCCACGCGTACAGCCAAGCACCAAACTTTGCCGGGTTTAAATATATCACCTCTACCATTACGGTTTAACCATATGCTCCTGCATCCCACCCACCGACAACTATATCTGCTGCCCGTTCCATTCGAGCGTACGTCGCCCCTGCACCGTTTCGACCCCTTTCGAGTCCACCAACCTGCATCCCTTATGGTTCTATCCGGATTCGGATACGACCTCCTATCCCCTCGTCCCCGTTCTCTTTCTCTTCGCTCTCTAAAAAGCCTCGGACTAATTGAACCTTTCTGTGGCAGCCATTCGCGCTCTTCGTACCCAATTCCTGTTGCACCGCGAATTCTCCGAAGGAGAAAGAACGCGTGTCACTTGGAAGAACGAACGTCGTTATCGATAGAGAGAGAGAGAGGCTGTTGCAGAGTATATGGAAGCACGCCTGCTACCATTATCGCGGATATCAGTGGAGTGCGGCTCGCTTTGAGAATTGAGTCGTCCGAACGTTTATCTACGTATTACGATCAATTAGGGGCAAACGATAATCGCCACGGGGAATGCCTTAGCCGACGTGTATGCGGTGCGCGGGCGCATCGGAGTCACGTAAACGCAGCCGACTGTAATTTTGCGCTATCAACGCGTTACACCCAAGTACCTAATGTCCACTGCTCGTCGAGTTATCGCGTATACCCTGCGCCGTTCTGCAGATATCTTTCTACGAATAGCAACGCGGTCGTCGATTTTCGTCTGATCATCGGCTGGTGAAAGAACGTTGTCAGACTGGCCATCTCCCTCTCTCGTTACACGACGATTCGATCGAGAAGAAGGGCAAGAGTTCAAGTCGAAGACGTTTAACGAACGAATATCACGATTCCCGGAAACCAAAGCGAGCGAAGGTGGTAGGAAGCAAGAGGAGAGGAGAGGAGAAGGATACTCTTCGGTCTGGAGAGCTCGTGCCAATGAAGTCGTACTTTAAACCGATCCCTCCGCATCCGTTCGTCGAACACCTAAATTTTATGGTCGCGTTTACGCCCGGCTCGCTATCCGCTTCGCTCTCGTCGGTGAATTAATCTGGAGTTTCGTTCCGCATCGAAATCCGTGGAAAGAGATTTACGCGCGCGCGCATGCGTAAAGTACTCGGCGTGTAGGTGGAACGAGGCGGAGGAGACGGTCCTTCGAATCGGTCTTCCGATACCTTCGAGACGAATTATCGTTTTTCCGGATCATTAATCGACCGTGGTGCCGTCTGCCTCCGCCGACGAGATAGCGGAATCGTGATCGAATTTAATCGCAAATACGTCTCTGTGTACCCTCTCGGCGTGTTTACACCGCGAGATCGACTCTAATCGAATCGAACCACCAAGACGAGCCACGACGAACGAGGCGATTCGACGATCTCCAGGATTGCAGAAACGGGTCACGAATCCGTCGAGTCGCAAGCCAGCCCGATGCAATTTACCGGATAAATTGTCGCGGTGAATAACCATCCTCCCGAGAAACCAAAATGTTTCCCGTGTCGTCCTCACCCTCGGCCTCACCCTCGCCCTTACCTTTACCCTTACACGCCCGTCCCCGCGCCCCTACTCCTCCTTTTCGTCGTTAACGCGCGAACCTGCATGTAGACGAGGACTGTATCAAGGATGTAAGGTGGATGCAGGAGTAGAAGCAGAGGTGGAGATCGAGTTATTGCATACTGACAGAGATAGATCACGCAGGCGGAAGAAATTCTGTATACCTTCGTACACTTTCGTACGCTTCACGGACACGCGTGACGACTATCGTGCAACCGTGGAACGCGCTTCTCAAGTTTCGGCGGTTCCGTCCGGCCGTTGGCCGGTAGATTCGTTGCGTTGTATTTATCTGGCCGATGCCGACGAAAACCGAAATTCGATGGTATCGAAAATTTGCCTTTCGCGCCTCGCCGTCGTCATTTAATCCCCAATTTGTGCGAGCTGCCAGCACCACGAGCGATCGCTTTCGCTTCCATCCACCCTCCCGGCGAACTTTGTGAGCGTAGATTGACGTAATCCCGCTTCAATGACGCACCAACGGAGCACCGTATAACGTCGAAACCGCCGATCGCTCTGTTGCGGGCTGCGGTTGCTCGTTAAAATAAAACCACGGTTTGTCGAGCCGCTGCGCGATTGATCCGGTTTTCGCCGCAACGAAACGCTGTCGCGGAGCAAACTCCGTACCAACGGCGCGGCCTTATCCATTCTTAATCGTTCGTGAGCGGAGAAAAACAAAGAAGAAGATCGGACTAGAGTAGGTATAGAGGCTGGTTCGGATTTCTGAACGCGACCAGGTCAAAGGAAAATGCGGAGACAGACGGAATAACTTGGAAACGAAGCTCGTTTAAGAGGTTTCCGCGATGAACGCGCGAAAGCCGAAAGCCGAAAGCCGAGCACAACCATCTTACTCGGTGCTCGGTGATTATGGTCACCGTTAAATCCGGTCTCCATTAAAAGATCGTAAAACCCCGGAGGTGGAACGGAAAAAGGAGCAAAGAAGTCTCGCGATACAACGGGCAAATAAAAAGCAGCGAAAGATCACGCCGTCGTTCTCTCTGATGAATACAGCGTTACTTCTCTTTCTTGCTCTCGCGTCTTTGTTCGTTCGTTTTTTTTTTTCTCGTCGCAACTAGCAAACATACACAAAGGAGAACGAGATAAATGTCGAAAGATAGTTGGCTTTCGTTTCTTCGCTAGGCCGCCACGCCACCCCCGATCACAGTCTAACGACCATGGTCGATGATAACTCGTTTTGGCTGGCGTGCAAGTGGGCCACTCGTTTCCCTGATTAACGACATCCGAACTATAATGGCGCGAACTTCTCCTCTTTTTCTTATTTTTTCCCTTCTATCTTTTCTTTTTTTTTTTTCTTTTTTCGTCGATACCGTTTTTCAACATTATCCACGTTCTTCTTGCACCTGTATCCTTATTACAGATCGTAGCGATACTTTGTATTTTTGCGTTGGCAGACCGACGTCGCATCTGTCGAGTCTGACGCGATTAAAACCGACCGAGGGCTGGCTACAAATGTTTTGTCGTTGTTTGGGCCAATGGATCGCGTTTCTTGCGGCTAAAATGCAAAACACGCCAGTTCGATACACGACAGGGACACGTACGAGAGTCCGTGCCATAACGTCTACCCTTTCGAAATCCACGCTGTCCTGGAAATCCTTTAATTTAACGACCCGAAATTAGAGACACACCAGGCTCGCAGGTTTTGCCTCGAATTTCCGCCCGAGTCAATTCCAGCGTCCAGCCTTGCACCTTCCGTTCCACAATCCCGCGATACATGCAGTTTGAAAGTTTACATTTTCGAGATGCATCGCGTTTGAAATCGATGCGAGACGAGCGACCCGGTCGGTGTGCTCGTGGCCGGGGATCTACGACCTCATCGGGTAACGAGCAACGCTCGCAATGGCAAGAAGAACGTAACAGGAGCGGAAAAGCCAGAGGTCGATATTTAACGACATCGAACACATTTCGGTATAGCAAACGTACAACACCGAACCGTATAACACGATTAAATTACGCATCGAGTCTTCTTCCCCGACGACACATCGCGAGGAACGTACTCCGGCGTCTTGTGTACGCGATATCGAACGCCGCTGCTAATTACCTCGTGGATTTACGATTCCCCCTCGTTTCGCATAACCGATCGCGTGGTCTGGAGAACGGTGTTCGCACGAAATCGCGGATATATCCGTTTCGTTGCAGGGGTAACGAGTTTCTATACTATACAACCTAACCAGTTTCCCTATAGTCCCTGGTCATCGTATATTATATGGGTACGCGGTTATTCCAAAGTTTTAACGTTCTTTCATTTTTAGTACAAATTAGAGACAAGCGCGAATTCTAATAAAAAAGTTTGCAAAGTATTAAAGCGTTATATTAGGTATAAAGGTAGTAAAAAGATAGTAAACGTTGCTCCTAATTACTCATTCACACACAACGCTGTTGCAATAACGTTATCGCAAACACGTAACGTTATTACGAGCCGATCGATGTATCTCGATGCTCGTCAACGATAGCGTAAGTTGGCCACCGATACTTAAACCCACGCATCGACTTTATCAATCGACCGTCCTTGGTTTGCCTCGTTTGCCCGAGTTCTTACTCGTCAAACGTAGCCAAGCGTTTCATCGCGTTCTCATCGACTTCTCCGCTCTCTCGCCAAACTTTTTGTTCTCGGTAATCGTGGCAACCAACTGCCGGTCTAAACTCGATTCGGTCATTCGGTGTTCCGGTTGATTCACGATCGCATACAGATCCGACGTTACGCGACGTAAATGACGCGTCCAGCGTTTCGCTATCATTTCACGAGTCGGCGAGTGAATCGTGCGCGAACAACGATCTGTAAAACTCTCGTAAAACGTAGAAACGATGTTGGACGTGTCGTCACAAAACAAAGTACATACCAACGCTCGCAGCTTTGTACTTCGATGGACAGGCTTTCTCTCGTCCAAGTTTGATCGCGTTTTGCCTCGCTACGGCACCTGCCCGCCAGAATTGCCGCTACAAGTGAAATTTCATTTTTCCAGCTACAACATCGTGTATACGTACGTATTACGTAACAGAAATGGCAAATTGTACGTGGTTGTGGAACACGGAACGTGGTTATACCAATTTTCACAAAAAAAAAAAAAAAAAAAAAAAAAAACGCACGGACGATCGATCACGCGTACGTATATAAAAACGTTGAAAAGATTCTTTCTTCGCGGTTTAGGTTCGGGTTGGGAACGCGAAGCAGTTCTGCGTTGGAACGCAGATTCGATTATTAGAAAGCGTTATTTCGTGTCGTATGACGCGCCACGCTGCCTGTTTTATAAACGTCTAGCAAGCAAGGGTGCGGTCCACCGCTATAGCGTAGTATACCATCGATGCACGTATTCCAGAATCCGAAATATTCGTAGACGCGTTTCAGGATCGGATAGGCATTCTATAGCGCGCGATCCGACGTAATTTCTTGGCGCGCGACGCATCCATAGAATTTCCGATGGTAATCATCGCGTTATCCGCGATGGTCAGGCGTTACCGCAAACGCTCTAAAAGAGTGCTCGTATCGTCCGTACGATACCGATAGAAAATCGATTCTCTTTCCCATCCAATCGTCACCGCGGGATACACGTCGAAAACTATGCATTTCGCGTTTTGCCTCCTCTGTTCCATATATTTTACGACTCGCACGTATTCGCGCAAGGCCCACAGAAATTCTGCACGTCCATAATCTCGCGCAATTATTCATATTTTACGACGGTGTATAATTGACGCCGTAAAACGTCCATTAGTTACCCTTCCAGTTCCATGCTCTCTCCCCACCATATCTCCCCTCTTCCTTCTATCTCCCTCTGATATCTGAGACGATTTTCCAACCAGCTACAGCTTTCGCTCGCTCTATCGATTCGACTCGATTCCGACTTTCCTGCTCTTAGCGAGATGGCAGCGGTACAGACGCGGATGTCGCTGATCGAAGTTATTATATATCGGCCGACACCGGCTGTGTTGTGATATCGCGCGAATGACGCCATTCAAACGAATTGTTCAACGCAACGAGATTCGTCTCTTACGATTGATCTTCGTTCACGGGTAACGGATATTTGTTCCACTTTGCTCTCGATGTCGTTTAAGATGATCTCGCGCGTAACAGAGATTTCGACCGAAGTAAACGAACCGAGTTCTCGACGACTAATCGATGGAAAATTCGCAACTCGCGTGCAGCGTATGTAGTCGCAGTAGCTTAAAGATTCTAAGCGGCTGCGTCAACAACGTCATTCGGGTAGACGCGAAAGCGCACGTTGCGTGAACCGTGCGCGTTATAAGTGCGAAAACTAGATTGTAACGCGTTGTTACAACGCGACGATTTCGTTGAAGTTTCTACCGATATATTTAAAATTAGCGAGCGTTCCGTAACGTATGGTTTGGAGCGTAGAAGCGGAGAGAATTGACGTCGGAAACAAGCGATATTGGTGTTTGCGCACGCGTCCGTTCTTTTTCAACTGTCCGTTTGTAAATCAGTAAATCACAGAATGTTTCGAACGTTGGAAATAACAGGTTGGCGAGTGCGAGAGCGACGGTACGCGTTGATCAAAAACGCGAGTGACGCGGTTGCATTTAACGACCGCCAACTCTCGATTAATACCCCGATTCGCCAACTAACTTCGCCCCATCTACGTATATACTAATCCGTGTAAACCTTCCTCTCCTTGCCCTTCTAATTCTCCTGCGCGCTAGCGCGCCACCGCCTCTTTGACTTCCCCTTGCGAGCCACCTCTTCTTCCTGCGATTCACGATGGAGAGCAGCTATTAATCACCGTGCAGCCAACGGCAAGTTGCGCCAGCCAGAGATAAGCTTTTTACCGTTCAAGTATCGCGGCCCTTTGGCTCTGGCACGCTTACGATACGCGCGATCGTTCGCTCCATCTTCTGGTTAAGCTCGCGCGCCACCGAGCTAGCCAATTAATTCACCGCCTGCCGTTTACCGATCGCCATCGATTCTTCGCGGTTCGAAAACACCGGCAACTTTCCGACACTCTGGCAATTTCCGACGCAGGTCCGAAAAGTCGTATCGACCGGTTCTCGGGCCAGCTCGAGACAAGCGCGACGACACGCGCAACGACCAAACAACGTGGAATCTGTGTGTGGCTTGCGATACGATATTCTGCGCTCGACGTTCCTATCGTTTCATTAATCAAGAAAAGAACGGAGCAGAGGAGAGATAGAAAGGATTCCGTAGCGGACTAACAGGACGAGACTTCTAATCCATTGGTAGCGGTAAAAGTCATTAATTAGCTTGTAAATCGTTGGATTCGACATCGATCGAGGTGTCGCTGGCAGAATTCTAGGCGTCTCGACGGACAGACGGAAATTTTCCTTTCCTTCCTCCGACGGGACGAGCGAACGCGACGCGACGGGACGCGGCGACACGACGGGGCGATCGTCCGGCCATAGTCGATATTAGTCGGTTGGACGTCAACCGAATGGATTCCCTTCCGGCTGTTATAGCAGTAGCGTGACTCGCGTTCCACGGATTCCTATATTCATATTTAATCTCTTCGTGCTCGTACGCGCTTTGACCGGTGATTACCGGAGGCGCTTCTCGTTATCATATATCTCGGTGTCGTATTTGTTTATTACGCGATGCAACGCGTGGGAACGCGCGCCAGCAACGCGTAATGCGAAACGACGCGGCACTGTGAACTTTAAATTACGGTTGTCAGAGATATACGTGACGCGTCAAGCAGCATCGGCTAATCCTTTGAAATAAAGTAGGAAACGACGTTTCGATACGTGCTACCGGCTACAACGTTCGAGAACGTACGTTACGTTAATCCGTGTCCAAGTTCGACCCTTCGATTCTTTTCTCGGGTCGACCAGAGAAACTAGGTGGAGATTGCCGTCGACCGATATTCTTTGGCTCATCGGGAGAGAGAGAGAGAGGGGGTGGGAGAGGGGGAGAGAGTGAAAGAGAGAGAAATAGGATAGGAATCGCGGTCGTGTGACTTTTTCCTTGACTACCAGCTGGCGACAGGAAACGATCACCGCTAATCAAACGATAACGATAACGATAACTCGGGCTCGAGTTCGAAGAAAGTTTGCTTTAAAATTCATTAAATGGAACCGCGTCCACGAGTTTTCTCTGCTGCCGAAGCCGTAAATCGTAACGAAGCCAACAGCCAAGGGATAATTACGTGGAAAAATCTTGACAAGAATTACCACCTTGTCGGCGAAATTCCGGCGAGGGTGGAATGGAAATTGGTGGAGTAAGAGGAACCTAAAAAAATCGACTTCGTTATCATAGTCTGTGAATATCGGAATTATTAAAATCTTTTTCCCTCCCCTTTAGGACTTTTCTTTCCCTTCTTCTTTTTCCCCGCGCGATCCACTTTAATTTACGAGCGGAAGCGAAACGGCCCAGCATTAACGTTACTCATTCTGTATTCTCAACATCGACGTCATAATTCACGATGATAAATTCGCGTTAGCATCGAACGCGCGCTTTAACACCCGCGTCCTCGTTTTTCCAGACAATGAGGAGGAACTCGAGAAGAACGACGACGCTCGTCTCCGCTGGGAATTCCGGAAGCGCACTTTCTTACAAATGGAAAACTGCTCGCGCGTCTTTAATCCCGTCCGGGATGCGGGACGAACGATTCTTTTTTGCCATCGCGCGCGCGCGCGCGCGCACGTGTACGCGCTCGTGTGTGTGTGTGTACACGCAACCATCGGCCTTGTTCCTTTCGAACGATCGCTTCGCGATCCACCGAGATCCCTTGCGAATCCCCAGCGAATCTTCCTGCGTCGTGTCCCGACGAAAAAGAAACTTCCAGCTTCCACGGAAAAATCGTCGCAGAGACATCGAAGGAGACGAGGATTAGACCGGGTGGGAGCAACGTCTCGTCTCACGACGACGAGTAAAAAGATGGCCAGCTCGGTCGCCGACCACGATATATACCTTCCACGTGTTACCGTCGGATGTTAAAGATCAAAGGGCGAGTTAAAGCAGCGGGGCGCACGGTGGAAAACAGCGAAACGGTGAATGTGACGAAAGAAGGATCAGAGAGCGCGCGTCGGAATCGTCGAGTAAACGGGATTTCGAAAGAATGGCAATTTCCATTTCTAGCCGGTAGCCGGAGGATTTCCAGCGACGCTGTGAAGCTACACGCGGAGGTGGCACTGTAACAGGATCATCGGCGTCGCGATATAAACGTAAATGGTGGACGGAAGCCGTGGAGAAGATTCGGTGTGTTGGTTGGTCGAGGAGAGAAGAGGGTAACGAAAGGGACGCGGGAGAAGAAGACGCAGAGCGGAGGGATCCAGTTTCTCCTTGCTGTTCCCTCTTATTAAAATATCCAACATGATTACTGCAGACTTGGCAACTATAATAGAGCAACTCGAAGTCGAGTTTGCGAAGCCCCGGTTCGCCTCGGCATCTGCCGTCGCTGCTACAAAACCCTCGGTCGTCCTTTACCTTCCTTTCCTTTTCTTTCCTTCTCCCTCCGACCCTCTTCTGGCTGTCTCCTTTTCTCCCTTTCGCTCCTCTCACTCTCTCTCTCTCTCTTTCTCTCTCGCGCGCGCGTCACCTCTTGCTTCGCGCAGTTCATCGTTTACCAGGGACGTGGATAAGCCGGCGAAAGATCCCGTTTGCAGACGGGACGATAAACTAGCCCGCAGGATCCGTCGGACACGAGCGACGAATCTCGTCCGAATCGTGAACCCGTACGATACCCGGGGCGATCTCGTTGCGCCATTTCGTTCGCGAATATCCCGAAGAGAATCGTGAGGCTCGCCCGTTAGCCTTATCCCGGTTTAAAGGGCGCAAAGTCCTCGATAGAAGGGAAATCGTCCGGAAGTTTCGCAGTCGTGGGAGGGCCGGTGCCGAGCATCGAATATTTATGAAAGCGGTTCGATAAGAGAGAGAGAGAGAGAGAGTAGAAACGTGGCAGAGAGAAGAGGACGAGGAGGAGCAGCGAGTCGGATAAAACGCGGCAAGAGGGAAGGAAAGACGCGGTGGAATATAATCGTCGAGCGGTTTTTCGAAGCGCAGATTAACGAAAAAGGTAGAAGAAAGAGATTCGTTTGCGCAAACGAGTAGGAAAACGAGAATACGAACGAAATGGGAAGAGGCAAAGGCAGAGGCAGAGGTAGAGGTAGAGCCGAAGAGAAGTAAAGGAGAGAGAGAGAGGAAAAAAAAAGAGAGAATCGGTAGCTGTATCGCGAGCGAAATTAGCTCGTATTCAATTTCTCTCGAGGGTACGCGTACCAGCCACCCCCCCCCGTCTCTTTGCGCGGCACCCTAGACTACTACAGACCCCAAGGCGTCTCATAATTAAATTCGGCCGAATTTACCCCACTCCGACCATTGTCCCGTAACAAGCTATTGTGTCGGGCGTCGCCACTGACACATCGCGCCAAACTTTCCACTCGAATTTTCGCCGGTGGATTCGCGCCGAACCCGCACACACCTTTTCCTTCCCAAGTTTCCTCTCCTCTCCTCTCTCTCTCTCGTCTGGATTTCGGAGCAATAAAGCCTCGCCGACATTTTTCTTCCGCGCCGATACTTAATAATCGGAATGAGCAGCGGAATGAATGGAACGAGCGGAACGAGCGAACCGAGAATTCCGTAAAACGAATCAAGAATCGATAAACGATGCTGCCGAAGCCAAGGAAAATAGAAGACGCAGACGTCGGATTGGCACGTGATCAACGAAATAAAGGGTTCCTTGACGGTATCGCCGCGCCGGGCGCCGTGAGAATTTAAGAGTCTGCCGGCGTTGTATCCGAGGCTGTAAGAGTCGGTATATCCGCCTACATCTACGGAACACGGTGCAGACGAGCAAACGGTAGTCTAGATTTATATCCGATAGGCAATTGTTTTCTCGGAACGCGGTAAATTCGGGAGAAAAAAGGTTGGTGTCCTCGTCGGCCGACTCGCAGCCAGCTCGCACACATCTATAGCTGGACACTTGAACGCACACGTTGCTGCGAATGCACGGACCGTGCACCTTACCCGGCCTCGTGTAAATTACGTCTGTCTAATCGAATCGACGGTCAAGATTTACGTTCTGCCGTATTGCCGCCACTCGGTTTCGGCCTACCTCGTTCCGGCGCGACGAGTCCAGCCTTCTTTCGGCTCCGCGCGTCCCGCCACAGACTGCGGCCTCCACGATCGTCTCCACGGCATCGTTTCCTCGAGGCTCGGTTCTAACTTTCGGCTCGAAACACGGCGCTACGGTGCGCGTCCGACGAAAACTTTTTGAAAAATCGCCTCGCCGAACATCCGCCCCGATATTGGATACCGAGCTGCTCTTATTCCGACCCGACTGCTCTATCATACCCATTTTCCTTCCGCCTCCGACGTCTCTCTCGCGTCGCTTCCTCGTCTCGCCGCCATTTAAACCAGATTGCCGGAATGATTTATGCCTCTCGTCGTTTCGCCGGAACATCGAGCGTCGGCACGAGCCGCCGCCGCCACCACCGCCTTCGCCGCCGCTCCCTCATTCCGATTCTAATTGTTTTCGATCTTGAAAGACATCGCCAAGAGCTATCCAAGAAATCCACCGGAGGCAAAAGCGCGGCGCGAACGTCTCTCTTTGATCCCCAGCCTCCCCGGGCGTCAAAAAGTTGCTTACAGCGCACAGGGAGGAAGTCACCGGTGGAATCTAGCTCGGTCGTGCGAGCAGGATAGGGTATAGGCGTTTCTCTTTCGGTTCTCATTGTTCATCCGGTTGATAGCGAGACACGCTGGAACTCTGGAAGGAAATAGGGGCGCACGGGGGTAGTCGAGCAACGCTAGATACGTGTTAGGGTGTGCCATTGTCCCGAGAAACTCCGGATTGCGACGCTTACAATACGACGATTGTTTCTACCTTTGGCGTACCGTACTCATCCGTGTAGCACTGCTACGTTCCGCGCTTCTACCGAAAACTATTAAATTCCGTATTAATGTTACCCTGTCCTCGCAGCCCCGTACTCCGGCGAGTCTGCACGCGCGAACCGCTGCGACGTGCTCGTACGGTGGCGGGCCGAGAGACGACCCGAGCACGAGCTTCTTGGAATCTCTCTTTAGGAACAACCTACATTATACAGCCCAGTTTGACTCCTTCTTTTTCTCACGCGATCCTCTGGCCTACAAGTACACGGCGAAACATTTTGTCACGCTCGCGTCGACATCGAGGCTTCATGGAACCGTATTAGCAACAGGCCGTGTCTGCATCGATACGAGTCGCAAACAATCTATAGTCCGACCGAAGAGTAAATTCACCGACCCGAACGTCTGACACGACCGTACTCGTTCGCAGTCTGCAAAATTCAATCGTCGATCGCGTCGTACCTGAGAGATTTAATTCACACGTACGACGCGGCACCGATTTATGCGTGAAAAACGTTTCGTTCTAATAAAGTAGATGTAATTTACAACTGTTCAACGAGACATAAATAGTCCCTCGCTTTCGCAGACTCGGATATACGTTCATCGCGAAAAGAATATAACAAATGACAATGAAATAAACTATAATAACGGAACAATCGAATAAACTAAGCAGAATCCTCCGTTGATGGATGTATAAAACACCTATAACATCCATTACGAATAACATTACTACGTACATTCGTGATATAGAAATTTTTCATATACAAATTTCCTTTATGATATACGTTTATGAACATATACATATATAATGTGCCATATAAAAGCTAACTTCTCTCGACAAGCTTTAAAACGCGACTGTTTAACTCTTTCCGGTTGTGCGGCTACTCTCAACCATCAAAGGAAAGAACCATTCCGATTGTATACCGTAATTCCAAGCCAACGCGGTTTCGAGACTCTTAACGATACTTTACGATCTTTTGCGGTTAGATATTTTTGCGTCTTAAAAGAGAACGTTCTAAAACGGCAAAAAGAGACGAGCAAACGAGTCGCGTGATCGATGCACAACCCTGTCAGATCGATCACGATCTTTTACAGACCTTTAAACATCGAATGAAAATCGGAAGACCGATAACGAGTCTACCGTTGCGATACGATCGATACTATCTTACCCTTCGCGCAAAAGTCCAACAGTCGAATGGCACACCACGACGAGTCTATGACGCGAAATACTTTGGCGAGTGCTTTCTAGCCAGCCAACCGTATCGTTCATTTTTAAACTCCTCCCTCTCCGTTTCGTGTATCCGACAAACAGAACTTGTACATTTGACGCAGAAAAATCGTGCAACTCGTCCAGACTCCACATAGGTACGTACGAAATTAGTTCGAGCCGCGAGCACGTACGCGATATCTTACCGATGGCGTTGAAGAACGCGGTACAGGACACAGAGCTTTAGCGTTACGTTCGTGGAATCCAACGTGAAAACGTGGACGTTTCTCTCTGCCGCGCAGGACCCGCGATATTATCGGTTACGCGATACGGAGAACGAGCAAACACGGCCTCGTTTCGCACCCTTGTCTTTGACACCGTTTCTACGATATCCCTAATGGACTGTATTAATCGAAAGTAAAGGTTCCGCTTAGCAACGCGTCGTTCCATTGCCGTTTGCAACGAGGGAACAAAGGCAAAGGAAACGTTAGCCAACGATGGTTCACATGCAGCCCGGTTACTCCCTATTTTTGACAGTTTCGTTAGGCGACGTATTATACCGCACGCGAATATCGGCCGGAAACGCGTCGAGTGACAGCCCTCTGTGTTCCTCCCTCACCACTCCCTCTCGGTTTTACGTCCCATTTCTGTGCACGCGTACACGCGTGTGTTTGCGTTCGCCTGTGTGCGCGACCAGTACCCATTAGCAAGATTGCTACCCCTTCCGATGAGACTACGTTATATAATAGAGGTAGCCCTTCGATCGAGCTTAATGAAATTGCTTAGAAAACAGGACCACCCAGGGACGAATTTGCGCGACGAAAAACTTCGCTTTTACGATACATGCGGCAACACCGAGGTTTTTGCGAATAAAAGCGACCTTAAATACGCATAGATCGCCTACGAATCCATGGCAATGGCTAGTGTCGAGGGGAATTGCCAGTTTTCTCGAAGGAAATGACGTCGTAAAGTCTTGTTAACCCGTGTGTAAGTAACGAAAATGTATTTCGCTACTGAATAACTCAGCTATTCCAGTATCCCACGCACCCTATTCCGATACATCGGGACCCTCTGCTACGATAACTCACTAACTAATAATATTAGCGCACTGACAAGTTGTAAGATAGATTTCTCCTTTAGAAACTCCCAACTGTACGTCCAACGAAACAACGACACGGTTTTGTGCCAAAGTCAATTGCCCTGCTTGTTCCTGTACGTAGATCCTATTCTCGGAGATGTTTGTTTTTTGGCCTAACGATGAACGACGCCTTATTTTGTTATCTCGCGATTTACCGAGAAAAAAGGGAAAGATACAAAAATGCAGGGAAAAGTGCAACCGTATATACCCGGCTACCCAGTGCGGTAAACGTGCAAGCGAGTTCGAAGGTTTAATAGTTGAAATTCTGCGCATAAATTTTTATTGTGCAGACGCGAATTGACGTAAAAGTTCGCAAAGCATGGCCTTTGGAAACCACGAACCATTGGAGCGGCCTTGCGATATTACCACACGAACAAAAAAATTGTTAAGAAAGTTTACTCCGGCTGCGTAGCCGGTTATCCACGCAGGAGTTGTTAAGCCAACAGCAAACTATGCCGCGGAATCTTTCGCCTTGCCAACGTATCGAAACGTTACAACGAGTTGAAATATTGCAGTGGTATATTAAATTTCGGTAAGCGTGTGACGAAACGTGGAAACCTTCGCATCGCGATAAACTTCGTATCAAAATCTGAAATCCATCGTTCGATGTCGTAACGTAGTTTGCGTGAGACGATAAGTTCGGCGTTAAGCAGGAACGAGGGCAATATTTTTTCACCAGAGTTCCACGCGATCGAAGGATGGTGACGCGCAGCTAGGTCGCGGACCGAAAGTCGGCGCGTACGATACGCTTATCGCGAGAAAAGAAACGAGGCCAGTTTCTCGCGGAACGGCGCAAACGTTTCCGTGAATTCCAGTTGCATGCCAACGCAAACGCGAAGGTGGTAGCGACCAATGGTAGGAGGCAGTCTCTATTGACCTCGTCGGTCGGTGCATTCACCGGGCTTAAAAGCCACGGTTGCCCTCCAGAAGGTTGTGTTTCGTGGCTAGGAAAACGCCACGCGCAAGATTTTCGTTGCTCCAAGGGGCTAACGAAAACGTTGCTCGACCACGCGATTTACCATACGAAAACCGAACGTGGCTTTCTCAACGAGTCCACCGCGTCTTCGTACGAACTCTACAGACCTCCGTGGATTTTCCTACATCGTGTCGAGATGAAAGAAACTTTCTATTTGAAATGCAAAAGATTTTCCTAAAGGTATATATGTATATACGAGTGTACATTCTCGGTGAGCGGAATTATCGAAATATCTGTTATTGTCATGCGAAAGAACTTTGTTGATTTAGTGTTGGTAAGGCGATTATCTAACGGTATTTCCCTTACAAAAATCTATCGAAACTGAGCGTGCGTCTCTCTCACGAACGAAAACGTGACCTCTTAAGAGCAGCCCCGAACCATTGCAATTATATGGTGACGCAAAGCTATCGGCGAAGATGACCATAAATAGCGTAGTCGGTGTTCCACTCTCTCGAGCGAAGCAGCAGAGGGAAACGCGAAGCAGTCCCGGAGGGTGCGGCGACTTTGGCTTCGAGCCAAACTCACCCTCCGAAAGCAGTAGCAAAGGACGAAGGAGAAAAAGAAGAAGAGAGAAAGATAGCCAAGACACTACGTGTTCTCCTTTGGAGGAACACTAGCGGAATTCGAATTGTTGTTCAACCATCGTTTTCAAAACGCGTTTCAAAATCCAGACGAAACGACGATCTCTGATTCTGAGTCGCAAAGATTCGGAAGACGAACGAGCTGTCGCTGCAATTGATCCGAAACTATACGTTCTGCCAGTCTGCAGGTGTTTCGCGGGGAAACCGCAATGGCTAATGGACGAAGGATTCCCTGGTAGGATTTAAGAGACACTGGAAAAATATCGTTTTCCCTCCCCGATAATATCCCCCGGCCAGTGTCGGGGATATAAATGTGAATTAACCCTTTGGCAAGAGGAGACTGGCGCGAAGGGAACGACCGAGATTTTCCCCACGAGACTCCGGAGAACCGACGGAGAGCCGGTTTCCCGGAGACCGACTGGTCGCGGTTCGAGAACGCCGATCTCTATAGCCGTTCGCTAAGTGATACGAATGCTTTCGGGGACTCTGCGCTCCCTTTCAAACTATACTTAATGTCGGCATACTTAGCCGAGCTTACGTCGCAAGATCCTGCGAGATATGGCGATATGGAACGGTATCTAACGCTGCTCTGTGAGAATCGATCAACGAATACAGCGCGATTCGATACGTCTTATACGCGATGTTAAGAGTAGTCGTCGCGTTAAATCAGTCTTACGACGCACAGTTTTTCTCGAGATAAACGATCGAGGAAAAATCTCGAAATTCGGCAAGTCGGTCTTAGTTGTTGAAAATGACGATAGATATTTAGAACATCGTGGAATATCGAAGGACGGCCGAGAATCATCAGCCGCTGAAAAAGTTCGCGTCGTTCGCGAATCGATGGCGAACGATCGAACGTTCGGAACGTGGCGTTATAGTCTGTGGAAAGGAATCGACGACAGCATCGGCGATGGCAACGGTAACGGTAACAGCAACGGCATTGACGATGTAGATCGTTAGAACGACGCCGCCGGCACTTGGCAATGTTGTTGAAGAGAGGGTAGGACGCATCGCAGAATATACGTAAACCAAACTAGCTTCGCATCTTGTTCGGTAATGTACTGTGATGCGGTCTGCTGGGACCGCCAAGGCCCCGCTCTATTCTAACCGAGCACCTTATCTACGGATGCACGCTGCTACGTACGCGGCTTTACTCTGCGCGAAATGGATTCACGCGTTCTCCTCTCCCCGCCTTCTATAATGGACCCAAACATCCCATACAAGCTACTGCGTCTGTTTGCCGAGTTCGTGCGTGCATTTCCGCGCGCAAATACCTTCGTGACGGCGGTGTGCATCAGCGAAGGTGCGCAAGACGAACAGGAGAAAATCCCAGGGAAAGTGGCGAAACGTTATCGACGATCACGACGACCGAAGGAAATCGCTTCGATCTTAAGGTGAATTCTAATCGCATTCCGATCGCATTCCCGGCTCCGATGATCCAGCCACCAAAGAATTCGTTGTCATAAACTGCACTCGCTTCTTCCCTCACGTCGGCTGTCGCCAAGCTGCTGGCTCGACCGTTTTGAAAACAGACACTGACGTAAGACGAGGCGTTGGGACGACGATCGGCGCTTTCATATCTCGCCGATATTCGCTCTATCGAGAAGATGATAGAACGAAACGACGTACGAACGAACGTACCGCTAATCGTGGCTGACCCATTTCTGATCTCGCTCCGCTTTGCTCACTCGTTCAGCTCGCGACCGAATCGTTTGAAACGGCAACAACGACCTCGCGCAACCAAGGTAAATGTTTTCGATGTTGCTGGCTGGTGTGTGTACACCGGTACAACGTCCGTTTCACTGGTGACTATTTTCTCGTGACCAAAAACGCACACAATTCTTCGGCAAGATCCCACCATTCGTCGGTCGGATGCAGGAAACTCCTTTTAACAGCAGCAAAGTTTCAACGGGGACAGGATGCTCTCTTGGCTGAATCGCGTACAACACCGGGGAAAACAATTTAAAGCGCAATACCATGCTCCTCCGAGTTATACGGCTTCGTTACGTTTTACGATTTACCGGTGCTGATATTACGTCCGCTATTGGCTATTTATTAAAAGCGCGAAATATCCGACACGATACGACGTATCCAAGCCGGAAAGAAGTTTAAGGACACAAACTGGTAAAGACGGAGCAACGTTACGGCCGATCGTAATAACGAAATACGCAACTTTGAGATTTTCTATGATCTCTTACGGCTCAAGTTGGCTGAAATAAACTACAGTTGCCTCTAAAAACTGCCGCACACGTATTCCATAAGAACACCACTGGTTACGTATCTTTCGGATTGAACCGAGTGCATTGGACGACGAAGCGACTAACCGGTGGACACGTGCGAGTCGCTCTACCCAAGAAAATTACTCATCTCGGTGTCTCTGAACCTAGGTGGAAAATCTAGGGGAAAAGTCCGGTCGATGCCAAGATCCGGACTCGGTTCTCCCGTCCAATGAATTCCACGGACATTTCGTAGTCTCATCTGCCCGATTTTCCACGATCGCGATCGTTCGATCATTTGCGAAGTCGAGGTGGAAAAATCGGACACTTTTCGCATAATTCGTTTGCATTAGCTGGTGCGCAGGTGGGTGCCGCGCACCGGCAACCCTTTGGAACGCGAAGGGTTAGCAAAGCAGGGGTGCGGCCGAGAGTTTCCACATTAAATTATAAAGTCAAAACCGTGGCGGGTGGAGATGATATAAATGCGACTATTATACCGAGCGACGATGGGATGGGGACACGGTCGATTCCCCCGTTAGCTTCTGCGAGACTGCCACGAAACCGACGGTAACCTCTTTCGCCTCTCTGCCGAAACGCTCGTACCGTGGACCCGTAGACGATAAGTGTTTGAAATATTGAAAGCTGAAGCGCAACTACTCGTCCCTCTAGCAGGTCGCCAATAGCAGAGCGGAGGCGGAGAGTGCGTCGGACGGGGCATAATGCTGCCATTTATACGGTAGCTGGTTGGCTGGATGCTACGCTTGGCGAATAAAACTGCGAGAGAGCCGTCGTGTCGACCCGAACGTTACACCGACCGAAAGGAAACGTCCTGGTTGATAGGCGCGTCCATTCTTTTCAATCTCGTACCACGATTGATACTTTGGCGTCTCGTCGCTCGCACCACTAGACACTGGTCAAGAACGAAAGAAAGAGGAACGTGGCATGTAGAACGCGTGCCTCCTTCGGTTTGCGTTCCATCTACTTCCCTTCGATACGCGCGTTCCGTGCTAGGAACGACATTCTGTCCGTATATCTGTCGCGAATCTCCAACGATCAATCATCGAGGGAAGTCGATCTCCGTCGCGTAACGAAATTCGTACAACGAAGCAGTCCAATTAATCACTCGACGGTAGAAGCTTCGCGGCAGGTATATCGATGAATCAATTAATTAGCCGTACCGTTCGATCGTCGAACGTGAAACGCGTTCAGCGGTCGAGTAGGTAGCGTCGCTTGCAGACCGCGAATAATTTTCTCCTAGCGTAGTACGGGTTCTTGATCGAGAAAAATCTATCGGCCGTTTCATCGTAGCTCGGAGGTGGCTCGAAAAATGGAATTCACTGGGCGAATGGAAATAAGAGACACTTGCGTCCCCAGGGCGAGGCAGAGACGTTCAAAAAAGGGGGAAGAGGGAAAGAGAGAACGAAGGAAGAAGAAAGGTGCGGCGTGGTACGTACGGGTCGGTCGTTCTCGACGGACGTACCGTATCGGAAATGCCGTGGAAGATATTAAAAGTTCCTCGACAATATGCCAGTCACCTCTCATGGGTTCATTTCATCTCGTCCTTTTATTCCATCTCCATTTTTTGCTCCAACGTCGTAACTTCGCACGCGACGTCCCACACACCAAGAGACGACACACGACACGCCCGGTGGCTCGCCGCTTCTCCGATCGGTTCGCATTATATCGCTGAACGCCGATTTTTGACGCCAGCGTCGTCGGCCTTCCCTCTCGACTCTCTTCGAGAGAACAGGGAATTCCTGCGCAACTAGGAAAGCGAACGGGAAACGGGCGAATATGTACAAGAATAACGGGGCAAGCTGGTGGAAAGCCGTGTTTTTTACCGGAAACCGAAAAACGAACGCAAAGATCGTATCGAAAGGAAAGGCAAAAGGGGTATCGGTTCGTGGATATATCGATCGGTCGGCACGAGAGACAAAAGGCTCTGGTGGCCGCTGCGTATGCTCGTGGTTATTAATTGAAACGCGGCCATCTAACGAACAGCATCGGTTTCCAGCGTATCCTTTTGTCGGCCGTTCGTTTTTACGCATAATAATTGGCGGACGAGCGTCCAAGCCCGATCACGCAATTATCGGCGATCATCTTGCTTTGAATAGCTCGAGGGCGGGCATATCGTTCGCCCGTGCGTTTATCGTTTACTCGGTGTGTGCGTTATAGATCAGAGAATGCTTGGTCGATTATCGCGTGGATCGGAGGGTGGCGGGTGCCGAGGGCAGCGGTGGGCATCGCGGCTTCGCGACAGCTACGCAATGATCTCGTTTAAGCGATCGAGTTTCACCTGAAAATCAACGACGCGCATTAATTAAATCGTCCATCCGAGCCCCTCTGTCCAATGGTGAAACGCTCGGATGGTCGAGCCTGGCTCGTTTCAGCCAACAGCGGGGGCCGCCGGATAGGTGGATGATCCAGGCTGGGCAACCCTTTTTAATTGTCATTTTCATACAACTATCGAACCTGTCGCGCGACCGACCGGTCGTTCTTTAAATTCCGACGTCGACCATAAATCGTGCGCGCACGGGACCCAGCCGCGCCAGCAGCGGCCGAGGTTTCCATTTTTTCGAAATCGTTTCGTGGCGTGTTTATCACGCAGGCGAGCCACGTATTCGTTTCGGCCTGACGACCGATGTTCGGTTACGTCGCGAGTCCGACGCAACGCGCCGCAGGACTTATAATTCTTCTATGACAACGACGAATAAACGGCGCGCGTCCGTTGGCTCTCCCCCGACGGCCACAAAACACGCGCGGTTGATTGCCAGTGAATTGCCGGTGCGACGCGTCTCGCTCGAGACTCGAATGCCGCGAGAGTCCAGAGAGCCCAGAGAGCCACGAGAACCAAGAGATCCTATCGCGTTCTCGGCTTCCCACGAAACCGTCGTGCATCCGATTCCACGAAGAAGGAGACCGACCACTTTGTCGTATCTCCTTCCTGTTCTCCTTTCCTGCTGCTCGTTCGCCTTTGGTCTCGCCCTTGTCGTCGGTTTACCGGTATGCGGCGCATCGTTTCTCGCCGATGGTCTTTTCGTGCGGCGACCTCCGCCACCAGGACGCATCTATTAACCTTGACGAGCCGAGTAAAAAAGGTGGCGGTGGTGGCGATGGTGATGGTGGTGGTGGTGATGGTGGTGGTGGTGATGGTGGTGGTGGTGGTGGTGGCGGTGGCGCACGGTAGGGCGAAGCTTCGGCATTGTCGTTACGACCGCGTTTTACCCCGGTTTTTTTTTTCAACCGCCCGTGGCTCGGGGTCGACGAGCAGTCGTGGCTCGACCTCATCGAGATATTAATTTCTTAGTCACTTAA
Source organism: Bombus fervidus (assembly GCF_041682495.2). Lineage (NCBI taxonomy): Eukaryota > Metazoa > Arthropoda > Insecta > Hymenoptera > Apidae > Bombus > Bombus fervidus. The sequence continues at coordinate 10,731,589 of NC_091528.1, forward strand.
CTGCACGCGACGTACGAACGTGTCTATTGATTTTCTCAGACACCCCTCCTTGAACAACCTTCCGCTCCAAACCTCTCTCTCGCTGCACCCTTTCCTCCCCCTTTCGCCTCTTTTAACCACCTACACCCGACCGAACCGCGTGACGGAGACCCGCCCCTTTTCCGGAAGCCATCTCGTTCCCCGCAACACAGCCCTCTCCCCTCCCCGCCTATTTTCTTGCGTTCTTTGAAGACAAGAAGACCCGCGTGTCCTATGCAATTCAATTATTGTAATGCGACTCTGCCAGACGACACCGAGTGCCTCGTGGCTATGAAAACTTCCTTCTTCTTCCCCTGTCCTTTTTCGTTTGCGGCTCTCAAAGCACCGGAAAAGAAACGACCGTGAGAGGCTCCGGGCCAGTGGAAAAGCAGATCGAGGGAATCGCGACGGGTATTCGAAACATCCTACTACCGTATCGTTCCGTGGATAATCCCATTGCGCATCTATCGGAGAAAAATGCCGCACGCTAATATTTCCGCGTTTCTACGTAACGTAGATGTTGGTATTAAAGCGCGAGCAAGAAGTCCGCGCAAGTGTACAACCCTCCGTTGCGTATAAACCGTTTTACGGCCCGTTTCCTCATTTTTACGCGTTCGTTTATTTTCATTCCGCTGACTTTCCTTCTTAGAAAATTCATCATCTTCGAAAACTTGAAATACACGTTTTCCTGTCGCTAACAACTCCGTACTTTTTACATCGCGTTTTATCGCGTTAGACCGCGGATTTTTATGCCAATTTATACTTTCACGAATATAATTAGAAACCTACGATTAAGCGGTATTTTTTGCATTTCTGACACGTGATACGAGAAGAAAGAAGAAAGAAAAGAAGAAAGAAAAAAAAAAAAACAAAAGGAAAAGAAATACGCGCTTCTACTTTTTCCAGAGGCAATAAATATTTAAAAGCCACGGAAGAATTAAAAACGATCGAATAAATTTCAATCGGTAATTTCATGATAATTACGAAACAATTATATCGACGTTCGCATTCAAGTTCGTAGGGTAATGAATGTTATCGATCGCGTCTTAAATCGAGGCACGAAACGTCGCCAGGCGTTCTTCCGTGAAACGAAGCTCTCGAAAGCGGCTACGAAAAAACTGCGTGCATTCCACTTAAATAGCGAACGTCACGGTAAGAAATAGCACGCAGCCGAACCACACGCCGTTTCCACGAATGAAACTCGTGATTGCTGTGAAAACGGCTTCTAAATTTGATCGCGCAATACGAGCAAAGTACGCGATCCGGACTGCCCCCGTCGTGGAGGGCGGATAGGTACGAGAGACTCGTGGTGTGGAACACGATATTGAACAGAAACGAACACAGAGAGAGAGGAGAAGGGTGTCGCGGGCACGAAATGGAATTGGAAGGACGCGGTGTGCAATGGCACAGAATCTCGCAGGTGTCGACGATTCTTCTTCCCCTTCGTTTATTACTACCTAAGATTTAAGAAGTTTTAATATTCGATGGAACGAACTGGCACCCACGGTTGCTGGGATCCGCTTTGAATTTCGTGCTGTAACCATCACAGCGACCGGCGTTCGATCTCGCTAAGGGTGCTTCCGCGTAACGACAACTTCTTCAACGTCGTTTCTACCCTCCGTTTCCGGCTCCGCATCCATCTGCATCATTCGTTCGTACTTGGGTAAGAGTTTATAACGAGGAAGAATCGGAACGGCAACTTTATTGCACGTCCTCCAATTTTTCTCCTCGAAGTTGACAGCCTGGCGTGAAAACCATCCACTTGGTAGTTCGTTTTCTTGCGCATCTTCGGTAAACGTTTTGGAGCGCGATAAGCGATAGTTGGAAGGGACGATCACCGTGCAAAATAGTTAAATAGCGACATCGAGCGTACTCGATCTACGGCACTTGTTATTCGATCAACGACGAACCAGTTAATTATGGCGATATCACGGGTCCGTTATGAAAACAATAGCTCTGTATCAGGCGTTTCGCCATAATAGCCTCGAATATCCGCAAAACGCTGAACACGAAATAATTGAGATGCAATCCCGGAGGGACGAGGGTTCGGTCAGCCGGGTCAAGCGTCACAAGTTCATCGGACACCATGGGTCTACCTCGAGTCGACGATCGATCGTTCGACTCGTCACGGATCGAGTCCCGCTAAAGATACCGCCACGAATCGATGCGCCACGATGGAGGAGAGACGTTTCTCCGGGAAAGCCAGCTTTTTTCCAACGTTACAGCTCCATGATTTTCACGAACCGTTCCGTTCTCTGCAAGCAACGGCGAACAAGGAACCTAGATTATCCGAATGGTAGGAAACTCCTCCTTCGTCTTAACGTCTAGAGTCGAGGCGGGGCCAGTCTTGGAAAGCGGGCTCTGCGTCTGAAAAAGATCTCGAGATCCGGCAAAGCTACCAGCAGAGTCAAGAGGCCACTGTTTTTCGACCATTGAAATTTTCAGCGAGGTCGATGGAAGCGAATTTTTCTCCAAGTGAAACGAAACCGATCGATAGTTTTCTAAGAATCCTCGTACCTTAACCGGTCAAGTTGCTCGCTGCGCGTGTATCGCGGAAGCTTCACGATGCCGCTGCCGGATCGTGATGGACGATACGCAATATCTATTAGCGTCGAAGCCAATCAAGTCGAAAAACAATTCTGTTCTCTCTGTTACCACTCTCCCCCTCCCCCGCCCCCTCCCTAGCTCTTTCTCCTCATTCACCCTTCACCTCGTGAGCGGTGAATAAAAGAAAGAGCGAGAGAAGATCGTGTGCGTGTATGTGTGTGTGTACGGATATTTAGAGGAAAAAGGAAAAAGGGAAGAGACAAGGGAAGAAGCGAGAGAGAGAGAGAGAGAGAGAAAATTCAAAGGGCAAACGAGCATGGCAACGACGAAACTAAAAGAAGGAGATGGAGGTGAAGCAACGAAACTACCGAGCTGTATCGGATATAGGATCTCTATTAAACAGACCGAAATTCCCTGGGAAAAATCACACCCTGCGCCATTGGACTGATACGACCTGACGGCCCATGAAATGAACATCGGTCCCCGCGCTCTCGTACCCCTATTCGTGTGAAACATCCCTTGAGCAACGAACCTATCTCCGTGAGGAAACATACACGCGCCATTCATTCGGGACGGACACCTAAACGCGATATCTGGAATGGGAAGAGAGGTGTCGCGGACCGATCAAACGTTTCGAACGGCTCCGCGAAGGTAACGTGCCCGAGAACGAATTGCCCGGCCGATGATAAATCGAAAAAACTGAATTTATCCGCCGTATTCTTTCTGCCAACGGTTTAATCGGATCTCGGCTGCGGCCACGATTCTAATTACGACGATAAAGCCCGTCACGCCGTTGCACGTTCCAACCATCGTCGGACGATCTGCAAACGCGCGACATCGATTTTTCTTCGCAACTTTCTGTCGCATTTCGAAGGGAAAACCCATCGCAATTTTATAACGTTCGCCGACAAGCAATTTCGTCTTACGGCGCGATAAAGTTCCGCGGGCCAATGAGAAACGCGCCACTAAGCAGACTGCTGCTCTCCTTTCCAAACGCCGAGCACCTTAGACCATCGCGCACGTACCTTGAAATCAAACGCAAACAAAAGAAAGATAAAAAGGTAAAGGGAACGGACACACGCAGGTCTCGGATTATTCCAGGGTACACGTCCACTGAAATTCTCCTTTCTCTCTTCCATCAGAGCCCTCGGACACTTTGTTATTCGACATCGTGGTCATTAACTCTCTTCTCGATATTGCGACTACACCGAGCCATTCGAAGACTCGGTACTCGGTAAACCGATATCTCGACGTAGCACGCGCACCAGAGTGTACTCGAACTTTGGTCTTGCTTTCGTATTATTTGACATCGTATTGACTCAACGTCGTTGCGCCTCGGAGAACGTAGACCAAGCAATCTGGTAAACTGTTTATCCAAAGTTCGAAACTCGAGAATAAAATTGGACCAAAGCTTCAAGAAGCTAGGACGCGTCATACTGTAGTAATCAAGCCGGCGTTTCGTTTCAAAGGAACCCGACGTGCGAGCAAACGCCAATCGAACTTTTCGGATCTGCTCTTTTTTTTACTCGCCATAGTTTCTTTAACCGCAACCAAACGATTTCAAGTTCCCGTACGATGCGTCTCTGAAACACCGGTGCCGTTTCCCCTGCCACGAGTTCCAGTTATTCGCTTTTTTACATTGAACCACCCATTGCAGCGTTACGCCTTGAAATCGTTAGCCGCTGCACTAGAGAGTATGTTCTCGCTAACGAATACGTTAAAAAATATATTTCATACGCGCTCTACGTGTCCATGGCATTGTTTCTACTCGGTATCCAGTTTCCTTCGTTTCGATGTAAAATGCACTCTTCTCTTTTTTTTCTTTTTCTTTTTCTTTTTTTTTTTTTTGAGAGAGAGAGAGAGAGAGAGAGAGAGAGAGAGAGAGAGAGAATTGACGAAACAAGCGACACGTAACTTTCGACTCTACAAGTTATATTCCGTTTTTCATTTCAATTTCTGAGTCGAGTCGATCAGGCATTCCAAGTTTTCGTCGCAGATGATGCTTACGGTTGCACGAAGATCAGGATAAAGATAGCTGAATTAGAGCTATTCGAAACTTTTCATATTTTTCATTGTTTCAGTAAAATCGAGAGGAATCAGACAGCCCCAGGATAAAGAACTCTTTTCAATCGCCTTATTTCTTTCTTACAAACGCTCATATTTCAATGTATATATCTATTAGTCTCTTTGAAATCAATTTCATCGCGTCGTAATAATAAAATAATAACGCAGAACGTAGTTGTTATCTATCAACATGTAACTTTGCTTGTCATTCTGTAATTAAATTTTTGCCAAAGATGGTTGTGAACCATCGAGATACTTTCGAGCCGCAGCGTACATGTTAATAATTTGCTTTCCTCTTTTGCCTTCGTTGCAGTTTAAATCCTTCTCAGCATGCCCCGTGCGCATTATCACGTTATATATACGATGTCCTTATTATTTTCATAAACATTGCCAACTTTTGCCTTCAAGTCATTTAATGTAATAGTAGGAAGTACAATTTGAACGAACAGGGACATTTGGCCATTTATCTGATACAATATGTGCGACATAATGAAAGTTAAAAAAGTGAAATTTCTAGGAACTGCAAAACCAACTTGACATGCAAATCATTCTCGAGATTTCGACAAAATCCTTGTTCCCTTTCAATTTCGTTTTTACATCGACGAACGGTTTTTGTCGGCGAAAGCTAGCGTTTAGTGAAACGTTAAAAAGTTGGTTTAAATTACTGGTTGCTGGATACCGATTTGGAGAACAAACGGAGGAACGATAACTATGCATACTGGCAGTATTTATGGCGACAGTCGGCGGTTTCATCGGCAACCTAGTAATGCGACCAAGTTGGCAAACGTGTGACGACAAGAAAACGAATCCCGCGTCGTACTCGGCGTCTGTTTCACGTTTTGTCGATTCTCCCAGTGGCGGGAACAGGACGTGGAACGAGACGAGACGGGACGAGACGAGAAGCAACGTTTTTCGTTCGAATTACCGCGTATACGTAGATTGCCGAGGTAACTCCGGTTTCGAGATAACTCGTGGCTGCTCGTTGCGACAGTCATTCTCTTCTCGTTTCGCTGGAACCGACCCGTTTTTCCACCGGGTTCAAATTAAATGGAAATCACGCGAGTCTCGGCTCGATCTTCTGTCGCGAGAAAAAGTCGCGAGACTTCGCGTTACGATGTACGCCACTCCACGACGATGATATTCCCTCAAGGGTTTTCCAACTTTCAAAATATCCTCTCGATTGAGAGATTTCAGTCGGTTCTCTTTTTTCATTCTTCTTTTCTTTCTTTCTTTTTTCCGACGCGTTCGAGGTATTCGTCGAGTTCCAGGACAGGTTTGAAACTTCGACAAAGTCGTGTAAATCTAAAAGTTCGGTAAAGTAACTTAGCCTGCGCGCGGTGCGCCAACAGATTCGCACGCTTTGTCGTTTGCTACGCGTTTTCGTTTTTGTCGACGACAGTTTGCGAAGCTGGAATCGTCGATGAGTCGTCGTTAGAAAAACATCTCGAGGATGGAACAAGTTGCTCGGAGAAAAAAAAAAAAAAGAAAGGGAAAGAACAGCCGACAAAGTTGCGAAACTTCGGCACCGAGTCTGGTTTAAGGACAAAACTCCTCGGCACAGAAAAATCTAGAGACAGGAGAGACAGTGAGAGATAGATAGATAGATAGATAGATAGATAGATAGATAGGCAGATAGAGAAGAGAGAGAGAGAGAGAGAGTCGCAGCATACATCGAGGTGAAACAAACGGAATGACGAAAGCCCCCAGGCTGAAACGCCTCGAACCTCGGAACATTTTCTATATAATCATCCGGTCCGTTGTAGGCGGCTTTCGCTTATCGCGCACATCTCGTTCATTTTCATTCAACTTGGCTCGCAGTTCTGTTCCTTTTTACCTTCGCTATCTTTGTACTACGCGGGCTACGGTACTTTTTTTTTTCTTTCCGCATCTCGCAAACTCTTCCGCCATCACGTGCGCAGATTCGCCCATTTTCTTCCTTCGTTATTTGCGCAACCGTTAAAAAATATTTGTGCAAGTTGCGTAACGGAAAATCCCAACAGCGTATCCGCGAGGAATCAAGAGCGGCGAGCCTAATCTCTGGGAAATACCGCGCGGTATCGTAATTTTTAGCGAATGTGGAAGGTAAAATTAAAGTGAAATATTCCTGCTCTTGCGCTCCCGCATCCTTAGATACACCAATTTTACGTGTACACGGTCGTAACAAACAACATCGAAGGAATTGAAATTTTTCTACCAATTTTTAGCAAACTCTTGTACGAGGAATTAAAAATGTCTTTTTCCTCTTTATCTCGCAGGACTTTGGCAAAAATGAAGGGCCCTGTGCATGGTAAATCATATAGACCATATTCTAACTAGGCTAATTTATATTCTCCGCTTCGTAGATAAGGAATTTTACATCGAAAAACTTTTTATCTTCAATCAGGCTCTCACCGAACGGCAACACCCACATTCGCAAATTGGTTTCTGATACAGGAAAAATTGAACACCACGAATTTTAAAAAGGCAATCGATCGAATAGTTATTATTTCATAAATAATAGCAGCAAATCGTACAATCGAACAGTGTTCACCGTTATTTATTATTATAATATTTAATCAAATATCACGGATATTTACTATATTTAATCATTTTCCCCGTTATATCGTTCTCTTATTTTTACCGCTTTTAGATGATAGCGTAACCCCTGCGATCAATTTCCGGTAACGAATGCGAGTTTTACGTAAGGTAAAAGGTCTCTTCCTAGTATCCGAATGGGATCGCAGCGAAAGTCCGTAAAAATTTATAGAATATCGAACGGTTTTCGGAGTCATTTTCGAGGCAAGAAGGTCGAGATTTCTTGGGGGTCTTTCGAAGAGCCGGCGCTCGGAGTAGAGCTGCCCGAAAAGTGGAAAATCTCATTTAGACGCGGTGACCAGACGGAAGTGGAGCGAGCGAGGTTGAATCTTGGGATGGACGTGGTGATCGCGTGGGTGGAAAAATGCCAGTCCGTATCGAAACACGGAAAAAGGAAGAGAGGGTCGCGATATCGCGCAAGGGAAGCTTTTCCAGCTTTCCAGCAACGAATTCTTCGGATCCTGGTTAAGCGATTACTCCCAAACACGGGCGACACGGCGATAAAGCTGAAGATGTTTTAAAACTGTGTGTTTCGAAACTACTAACCACGAAGAAATGCTACGAAAAGTCAAACTTTTAGAGTTAAGTAGAAATGAACAACTTTCGTGTATCTATTTCCGTGCTTAATTGATTTTCATAGGTAGATAACGTTATAACGAAGAATTCTTAAAGATATAAAAGCATAAGTAAGCGAGGAATCGAGTAGTAGAAAATTATTTCAGTCGGACGGCCGCTGTCACACAGTTTGCAATGTTCTTCGTTCAAGAAGGGATCATCGCACGATCTTTTAACCTGTTTTCATTTTCAAATTACCGTAAATGCCACTTTAGTACTATATCCGCGACTAAATATTATTAGAAATATTATTTACGAAATTCCATGTTCCCTCGAAAATAAAATCTTGGCGCCCAGGGCGAGACGCTGTAAATTTGCCTGGCAGTGAATGGGTTAAAACGATAGTTCGTTGCCTCGTCACTTTGATCGTTTGGCAGTTAAATAGAATTTTCGACCTGTACTTGCGCTCGTGTTTATCGTCCCTCTTCTCTCTTCCTCTATTACACCGAGCTACCAGAGAGAGCCGTCGTTGTTTTTGAGCTACAAGGTCTGCCTAGAAGAATTTCATCTTGAAACGTAACCTCGGATATACGTTCGAGTACCATGAGAGATCGGCTCAACGTCAGCGTAGCCAGAACAGCGGTAACGTTTTCTCCGATATATCCCTTCAAAGGCGATTTTTATCCGCAGTCCGTTTCCTACGAGAAGAAGGAAGGAATCGAATCAGGATGACGAGCACAAAGGCGACAGCAGGAAAGCGAACCCCCCTAGAATCGAGGCTTCCTCGGCCGTCTTCTCTGTTCTTAAGTTTTTTCCTTTTTTTATAAGTGGAACTTCGATTTTCTCCAATAGACTTAACTTTGACGAAACCCAGCCGATTTCCCGGCTGGATACGCCGGCAATTTTCCATTCTAGTCGCTGCCAAACGTACGAGAGACGCAGTTTGTCGGAAAAGGAAGAGACGAAACAAAGGAACGAATCCGATCGGAACGATGCACGAGCCAACCATCGATAAGCAGGTGAAACGCAAATATTCTCGGACAGTTTAAGATAAGAGGAAACGATACTCCGCTCGCTCCATCAACGAAATATGAAAATACGTATACACGGTGGTATTTGGTGTATAAAATTTCTGCGCGTGATACTAATTTGCTTAGCAGGCGTTGTATCATTTCGAACGATCACACCCCGATCAGAGGACAATCCGAATATATTTCTGGGTGGATGCTGGTAATTGCAGAAAACTTAAAACTGACGGACGAAGCGAGGGACGAAAAGCTCCTAGTTGGTAGCTAATATACCTTGCAGGTTTTGGGCGCCGATTCGACAGCCTCCAGAGTTCTGCTATCAGATACCGTGGTTCGCGCGTATATTTCGGGGCCCGTTATTATCGAGGGGTAGATTTCATCGTGAATATTTATGAGGGTGGTTCTCTTGGTTCCTCGCACCCTCGTCTTCCCTTCCACCGTCGTCCTCGTCGCTACTACCACCATTGCCGCTACCAACGATCTTACTATCGACTACCATCTTCGCCGCCGTTGCCAATCTATTCTACCCTGTACGCCTTGTTCTCTCGCCTCTTACGACGATTCATCAGAGTGTTCTCGAAGAGTAATAAGTACGAGAAGAAATTAATTCGAAAGTGAAACATTAGACGGACAAAACGAGCGTTGCTCGCGCGAAGCAAAAGTGCGGATTCTTGAATCTCGAAGGGAAGAAAATAACCGTCTCGAAGAAAACGTAATTCGCCCGTTGTTTTTCTTTCCCCTTATCGTTCTTCTCGCCGTTCATTCCCTTCGCAAGTCTTTTCGCGACATTGCTCTTGTACGTGCCTCTTCTTGCCACTCGGCTGAAGCCCGGTCGTAACAGCGACGATGCTAAGCAAACCACGAATGACTGGCGAATGCAAATTAGGCGGTGGAGATACTGTCCGCAATGCATAATCGGAGTTTAAGCTAGGCCAAGAACGCGGACAAGATATTTCCAGCGGTATAGAGAAACGACTGTAGCAGTCGGTGGAACGGGCAGGATCGCGCGTCACGCCACGCTATGCCATTCCGCGCCACACCGATCCCGGTTTGCTCGTTGTATGACGGCGAAGACGGGGAATACGACGAAGACGACCGAAGACGGCCAAGACCAACATGGATAAGTTTAGTCGCAAGTGCTACAAACCGGAGAAAGCTATCGAGCGGAGCTCGGAGTCGCATCGAACCGTGTTTGCGGTTCAGTTCGTCTATCATGGCTTCTCTCGTTCTCCGTTCGCACGCGTGCGTGCGTGTATTTGTCTATATAGCCAGGGTTCGGAGTGCTCGCAAAGACGGAGAGCAGGAGGAAGCTCGATTATTGCCGTATTGTAGCGGGGTCAAAGCGTTGACGTATTGTCGGCCGCAACTCGGTCGGCGAACACAATGCCCGGCATTAATGGACTAATATTCTACGCCACAAAAGCAGTTGGCTTTCTCTTCGGTGGCGAGTAAACGCGTACACGCGTTCACCGTTTAGCAGGGTCGTTTAGTTGTACGCCTGTCTCGTTTCGAAACCGCATCACCAGGTCGTAGCTAATCACCTCCTATTCGACTCTCGTCTACGAATCTCTGTTTCTCGTAGCGGACCGACCGATCCACTCGGTCTACAATTTTTGCTTTCGTTTCGAATTGTCGACTAGAAGGGAAGCGACGCGACGCGACGCGACACAACGCGTGCTAATTACGTTACGAAACGGTCCGGCAATTTTCGACGGTACATTTATGCGTGTGGCGGCAGATTCTACATGCGAAATCAGTAGGCATATAATTGTTACGGTGAAACGCGTTGCATTATTGCAATGCGGTTTGGCCAGAGTTCGCATCGTCGAAGCAATCTGCAGTTTCACCGCCAGCAGGCCTATTGTTCGTTATCCCGCCGGCAGCGTTTATTGGACGGGACTCTCTGTTTGGTCGTCTGCACCGTGCTTTTAACTCTACCTTTGGATTCGTCCACTCGTACGGAAGTAAGCATTGATCTCGCGTTAATGGCCATCGTATAACCCCGAGATACCCTCGAGGCTCGTCAATTGTCCAGTCGATGTTAGAACCAACGTGTTCGAAGCTAAACTCTATAGGGCGTTAGACGATAATGTCTCGATTCGAATTATCGGCCAACTTGGCAAAAATGTCGTTGTTCGCGTCCATGTCGGATCTTGGCACACCCCGACATGGATGGACCAACTCGGCGGCGTCGTTGAAGGTGTCTCGACTCGATGACCCCGCGTCGTCCCCTTCCGTGCTAGCGAACGAGAACAACGGAAGACAATCGGCGAACGAAAGCCCGCAGCTTTCGTCTGCGACCAATTATCGAAATTCAAGCTCCGGTGACGTCGTGTCGAGCTTCGTGGATGGAAGGGGGCATCGATGTGACGAGTGAGAATTTAAGCGCGGACGGTCTAACAAAAATCGATCGTGCAATTCGTTGCGTGAATTTAACAGGACAGGTTCGCTCCGCTAATTCTCTCTCGTCTTCTGATAGAACGAAATTCAACGAGACGAGGAGAAATCGTACAAAACGATGCTCGATATACGCTTTAAAATCACGATGGAAGAAACACAGCCTCGCGATTATTTGGCAAGTTGCGACGTGGTCGGTTGAGTCGAGCGTATCGAACAACCCGACGGAAGGAATCTCGATTACCCTACGTTCTCCGAGCCGGTCGTTTCCGCGGTTGATAATTGCGTCCGTGAGATTTCACTGTAGTACGGCGACGAAGCTGGATAGACGGATAAGGGTTAAAGTACCGTGCACACATCGACGCGGGAGGTAGATGGGTCGAGGAGGGACGATGGGCGTCGAGTATACGAGACACAGACTAGATGGAAGACGAACTTAGTTCGTGGAAGCCGGATATGTGACGCCACTTCCGCTCGCAAGTTGAACTCGGCCACGAACCGGTCGTGCAGCAGGTAGATGTACGGCTACCCCCCTGAAGCTACCGGATTAATTCGGGTTTTCGTTTTTATCCGATTATACGAGTTTCCAAGACCACGTCGCGGTTTCCAGATTATCCCGGAGTTACTTCGGGGAAGAATAGTTGGAACTGCTTGCAAGTTTCGTAGCGAAAAAGCAATCTGTCGGTCTGCGGAAGAAGAGCGATACAGCCCCGGTCTTGGTGCTTAGTACTAAACCAAACGTTTCCCTCGTCCTCTATCCCACTTCCCTATCAACGAGTAAGTACGTTTCTCTGCGAGATGCCAGCGCGAAGATGACGGAGTGGCTCTGTTTCTGTTATCCTCTTCATCCTTCCCTGCCTACGGAGGATCACCATAATGCGTGTATTTACGAGGAAATTTACGGCCACGGCTCGATCGAGAAACGCGTCGATGAAGAAGACGAGGATAAAGGGAAACGACGGAAAGTCATTTCAGAGCTCGCTCGCTCATCACTCCCTTCGTTGCGTCCTTTGAATCTATAGGATGTACCTCCCACTCCGTCTACCCCTCTCGCCCGTTCCTTTTCTTTCGATGCATACGTTGCCATTTCGACATAACCATCCTGCGAATACGTTCCATGAAAGGAAGCAGCCGAGCTCTATTACACATAACCGAATAAGTTGCCTCGACTCAATCTCGCGTCTCTCACCCCATCTGCTCTGTGTACCTCTAACGATGGAGACTAGCAGTCGAATAAAGCAACCGGATATTAGCGTATCTGTCAGCAAAACGCTCTTCTTTTTCTCTTCCGTAGCATTCGTCTGGAGTTTCGTTTAGATTCGAAATAGCTTCTTACGCCAGTCGTCCGCCCCGTTAAGATTTCGCCGAACAGCTTGCTAACCGTCTGACGTACAATCGAGAACCGCCGTTCCCATTCCTCGAAATCGAACGTCGTTGCTCTCAAATTGCTACATCGATAAAAAATATATGATATCATGGAGTACGTGGTTTCTCGAGGCGTACGAGAGCAGTGATAAGCGACAGAGGATGGGGGAATGGAACGAGAAGCAAGGAGAGAGAGAGAGAGAGGAAGTGACAAGAAACAAGAAGACTAGTATTTCAAGGCATTCTCGAGTGTCAGCCGTGGTTAAGGAACGGCAACGTCCCCTCGCTTTGGAACCTCCAGTAAATTCCAACCACTCTTGCGCATCAACCTTTGCCTTTGCAAACAGAGCGCAAGACTCTCTTGCGACTTCGACGTCGCAGCGAATCTCACGTAGTCGGATTTCGGCAAACAAGTTCTCTACCACGAAGCTAGGCGCGTTCCCACTCAAACAGCGATTCGACGAAATAACTTTAACTATAACTATAACAGTTTTTACGAACTGCGGTCGATTTATCGTGAACCATTTGCAAAGAGATTCGTCAACGTTTTAGATGATTGGATTGGAGCGTAACCGTTAGACCAATGGTTAGACCCTAGGAAAAGATCTCGGAGCATCCGGAAGGATCTGCTCCGGTAGACTTCAAGTTTGCAACGATGTCACGCGACTCTCGTGACGTTAATAAGCGCTTCACGCGCGCGGACACGACACAGATGGTCGTTCAACACTAGCTCGCGTACGGTAACCGTGGCTTTATCCGATTGGATGTCCGCCAAATAGCATGTGCGCGGTCGCCTCTTGCTCGTTTTGTCGGATACGGAGAAAGGGGCGAGCGTGCTGCGCGTAGTTCATCTGGCTGAGGACATAAGCTGAGAAAGAACGACAAGAGTAAGAGTAAGAGTAAGAGGAAGAGAAAGAGGAAGATGAGAATAGAGGTTAACAGAGGGCCAGGCCAGATCGAGAACGTCGAGAGATAGGTACGGCTTTACATACGCCGAAAGCTTGTTAGATTTTGGGATATTTTCCAGTTATTCGGCTGCGCTCGACGTACAAGTTTTAATGCTAGCTGTTGGCTCGACCGCGTACGCTTTCTTCCTCGAGGAAGAATTCGCCTCGATCAGTCTGTGAGGGAGAGATCGGCGCACGTTCTCGACGAGAAAAATGCAAGAGAAATACTCAACTGTCCAAGGATACTCGACTGGCACGCATCGACATCGATCTTATTTTTATTAGAGGTACCGTCCGCTCCCTTGCCAAGAACTTTCGGCAAAGTTCCATCGTTTCTGGGATTCTCGTAGGACCAGAAAAATGGTGAAATCACGGACACGAACGAGCAAACTTTTATCCCGCGACTCGGTCGAAAACAAAGAAATAGCGACGCTGTTAACGAAGAAAAAGAAAAAAAATAGAAAAAATACGCGATTGCGTTCCGGCAAGTAGAAGATGAGGGATAAAGATGAAATAACAAACGCGGGTAGAGTTGGATATTTCGGAACAGACTTATGGAGCGTCGGTTATTTTCTCGTTGGTCAGGCTCAAGGGTAAATTTCGCTGAATTCGTGCGCCAAGATAACGAAGATAAAGAACGCGGTGCAAGAGAAAAAGCAGGAAACGAAAAAGAAGGGGGAAGAGTACCGCGTGCGAAACTTTCAACCGCTCCGCACGGCTATTTCCTAGCGCTATCAAAAGCTAGTTTACAAATGTTACTAGCACCAACGACGATATCCCAACCGCGTTCTCCTACTCTCGTCACGAGTCTCTGCCAACGATGCTCTGCAAGCCTACAGGCAGCTCTACGAGAGACACGTTCGTCCAACTTAGGGTGACGACGCATTGAACGTCTATACGTTCGAATTGGTGCACGGTTATGGAAAGGGCAGCGTTATTGAACGCTTTAAACACACAACGACGGTACAAGATTTTTAAGTACTCCGTGTTTCTCTCAACGAGCAAAAATTGGCGATTCGCGGTCGTAATCGTTACCGATGTCGGAGAAACCAGTAACTTCTTGTTCTCTCTCCGTTTACTTAAACCATACGGCTCGTTTTCCGTGCAATCGCGCCATTTTGGAGTAATAATCATTTTCACGAATTTCTCTCGATTCGGCGCGTTGTACCGAGCAGAAAGAATAGAAATAGGGAAACGTTTCCTGCGCTCGTTTCATTAGCTGGCACCGCGGAAATTCATTGAGCGGGTTGTGTTGGTCGATAAGTGGCGAGAAAGTGGGGACGGAAAGCGGAAAAGCAGAAACTGAAAAGGTTTCTTCGATGCGATCGTTCTTCGACGATTCGATCGAATCGTTGGTCGGTCGGTAAGCGAGAGCTGCTGCAAACACTCTTTGAGCGAACGAGAAACTGAGAAGCCGTATCCGTCTGTTCTGACATTTATCAGACGCCGCGGGGAAACCGAGGCAGACTCCAATCCCCTAAAGTAGACAATAATTAATAACAGCTCCGCCGGTGGTTAAGAGAGTTGTTGGGTTTTCGGGGTCGTTGTTGGTTCACCGACTAGATCTGGAACGTACCCGCTACCGTTCCGTACACCACTTTGGGCTACGGACAATGCCAGTCCGTTTGGATTCTGGCACAAGTTTCGCAGCCGAGGTTAATAATTTTCGCTGTGGCGAAGCGAGCGAAGACAGAAAATACAGCGACAAGAAATAATATTTCGCAACGGGCAAAAGGCGCGTTTTCCCTTTCTCGTCCGTGTGAACGTTGCTGTGAAACGTCGAACGAATCGAATAAGAGAAAGAAGGGAGTGAACGTGGACGGGAAGCGGGCTGAACATGAAAATCCGCTTAAAAGTGACAGAATTCGGAACGAACGAAAAGCCACCTCGCCGTTCCCGTGCTTCCTCCGCGTTACGAATTACGTTGCGCGTACGACGTATGTACGTCAGTTCGCTCAAATGCACGCGTGTACACGCTCGACCACGGTAATACGCGCGTAATCCTCTTAAGGTAATTGTCAGGAAGACCGATCCGTTCGTCGTTTCTCGATCCTCGTTACAGCGCTCTGTCGGACCTTTGCTCCGAACAACCAAAAACTTTTTCCAACTTCATCGGTGGAAATAGCATCGCGATCGTTTCGACTTTCCCGTTGAGTAACTAATCCACTTTGTTGTTCAAACAGATGGCGTATCTTTCTACCTTTTTGTCTTGCATAGCGTGGCTGGTTCGGTTTAGCCGCGTCGATCGACGACGGAGAGAACATCAGAATTTACTCGAGAGAAGTTGAAACGAGATTAGAAAGCGAATATCGATGCGACTAGGGGGAAATAAAGGACAAAGCGAATCCGAAACGTACAAAGGACGTCTTTGGTAGATTGCCGGGGCAAGTAATGGCCGGTAAACAAGTATCGGCAATTGAATCCATTCTCGTTCCACTTTTACTTGACACACGCTACGAACGCATAAATTGGCGTAATTCTTCGCGTTGCTTTTAAGCGATCTTCCAACCTTTCTAATCGCGTCTGAGGCCACGGTTACTGCGGTTTCTGTTGTAATAATAGCCACGAGGCACGTCTCGTAGCGAAGAAGCTCTTCAACGTTTTCTCATAAAGCGTCGGTTGAATTGCCCGCACCGGAGCCAGCCGATGGAAGAAGGAAACGACGGTTAAACTGGTAAAACGACCGTAGAAAGTGGAGAGAAAAGAGGGAAGGAAGAATGAAAGTAGATAAGAAGAAAAGAAAGAAAGGATACGCCGTTGTACGGAGAGGGATCGAGAAAACCAACGAGCCAGTGAACAGACGAAACGAGGGTGTAGAAGCACCGAGGAAAGAAAAGCGAGGTGGTTGTTCCGAGAGCGCGTGGTCGGTGTAACCTTCGGCACGCGATCCTCCGTACGTGGTTTGCTAGCGTGTCGAGCAGAAACTTTTACCGGCCTTGCGTTAGCCTGCATACTAAGCCGTCGGTTGCTGATACGAACCGTCACAATAGTTCGCGCGATTCCACACGACGAAACTCGAAGCCACCAGACTCGAAATTCAATCATTTTATCTCGATGCGAATCGATTTTCGAATCTCCTCCACCCATTTTTTATTTTTTCATTTTTTTTTCTTTTTTTTGTTTCTTTTTTTTTTTAAATATGGTCGACCACAGAGTTGCAACAAGCGCTCGCTTTTCGACCCGCATTCCGATTACGTTTCGTTCCGTTTTATCAGCGGAGACGTATAAGAGGTAGAGCAGGAGTAATTCCGTGAGAATCGGTGCAACAACACACGTTCGCGTTGAACGCATGTTGCCGGGGTAGAACGTCGAGACTGGGGATCCAGTCGATACAAACTAACCTACTTCTCGCGGAACTTGTTAATTGGGTTTAGCTAACCACAAGTGGACGCGGGGCTAGGCTCCGATTTCTCCTCGACACCGTTTGCGTACTTGATAGGATCAACGGAGAAACCAGCATCGCCTTTATTGCGCTCGAATCACAGAGAAGCTGTTCCAAGGGACACGCGCGAATAACGAAACGAACATTATCCGCTCGAGTTTTCCTATAATTTAAATAAGTAGCTATCTATAGAGAACGTGGTCGTTTTTAGCGACCTGTTATCTTTAAAAATTTACGGTCCTGCTGTCATTACTGGTGTTCGGAACTCGTGCTTTAGTTCGACACCGTGCAGACGAAGCAAATCGACGGACCGACCGTCAGCGCGCAATTTGCTATCGATGTCGGGCTGGCGCATCTAATAGAAAATCTCATAAAACGCGCATCGAGGATGAATTATTATACATATGTGATTCGGGCGAACGACTCGCGTGAGTAACGACCGTATAAATCGTAGGTGAGCGCGTGCGACACATCCGGAAAACAATAAAATCTATATTTTAATCTGCGCCTGAGCGTCCTCGCGAGCGTCCCCCATCAGGAGAATCCCTCCGCGAGATTGGTCCACGAGGGAAGAGAAGCGAGAGAGGCTGGATTCGGGCCGATCGTTTATCATAGCCGGAGGGTTTCGCAACGCACGCCATGTGGGATGAAACGCGTAAAAGCTACTCTTTCTACCCCTTTCTGTTCCTCCGCCAGCCTCCGTGTTTTCCAACCTATCCTAAGATCGATTAAGAAATTATACGGCCAACGTTGCCTTCGTATAATGAAAAACCGATCGCCGTTTGAAAGAAACAGAATCGCGTCCCTTTCCAATAGAACTACGACTATCCAGCAACTCGCAGAAGCTCCGAAAAGAGGCAACGATCTAATCTTTCTCTCCGTTTACCGGCGATCGACCGGTTCCTCATTATCCACCGTCACGTTTTCCCAATTAAGCGAGAGAGTTTTACGTCTTCGTTCGAAGAAACGACGCAACTCTCGAGTGACTACCAAAGATTTTGTTCTTCGACGACTTAAAGAGTTCGATTCTGACGGTACTCGACGAACAACCTGCCAACCCCGCTCGGAAGAATTCGTTCCAACCGGAACGAGTCTATGCCGTGCCATCCACCATTTATAGTATTCCATAATTCCCGATCTTTGACAGAATTATCCGTACGTTTGACACGAAGATGTAAAGAAACAGCCATTAACCGATTACAAACTAATCGCGTTAACACCGCTCTGCACACCATCGCGACTATCGTTTAGCGAAATTATTCGCGTACGGAGCATCCCGCAAATTTCATCGACGACAAATCGATTCTTCTAGCTGCGCCAACAAGACGATATTCGGATATTTCGGTCGAACGAAAGGTTCGTTCCGATCAAATTAGATTTTCCATAAAAGTTGAAGGGGGAACGGCTTGAAAGACTTTTTCCCGCAATTTCTGAAGTTGATCTTCAAATTGGATAACGTTTCTGCTAAGCGAAGTAATTAAAGTTACGATGGTTTTCGCCGGGATGCCAACGAGATCGTCCCTAGAAAGGAGTTACACGTACTCGAGCATGAAAGATCGGTTTCCCGAAAATTTAGTTAGGAAAATAGGGTGGGGATCCTTATCCGGTTGAATTTTCGAGCTGACCTGGACAATGCGCGGCATGTCAAATAACGGAAGGAACGTTTCCACGTCTATGTGACGTTCTATTCGAGCGCCAAACTTCTGATTCGCGATCAATTTTTCGACTTGTTCGAATTTCCTCTTGGCAAAGCTCGTGATCTTGGAAACAGGAAATTCGATTTGGATATGGCGCGAGAGCGGCCTTTCCCGCGGAGTGCGACGAAATTTCGCTCTTCCTTACAAAACTGCAATTAGTTCGAGTACGTGACTCGTCGTCGTCAACGTTGCCGTTGACGTTCTAGTTCCCCGCCGTACACGGAAACGCTGGGCCCGAGTCTCGCCCCGTGCAGCGAAGTTGGCACTTAATTCGCCGAGTTTCCAGTTTGCGAAACTCCCAACAACCGAGGCTGAAAACGCGGCTTCGGAAAAGCGAGAAAGATTGGTTCGGAGACGGTGCGAATCGAAACGGGGAGGAATATGACCGCGTGGCAAACGAACCCAACCTTCCGCAGCGTCCAAGCTGTTCGTTCGCGATCCCAATTACGAGAACCTTCTAATTAATCGCACAACATTTTTTACGAATTAATAGGAAATTTCAGAGTATAAGATTGCACAGAATATACCTAAATAACAGGATAAATACATAAAATACGCAAATTATTTAGTACTTTCCACGATATTTGGTAGGTAAAGCAATCTTCTAGAGAGATTTTTTACTTTTTCAAGTATATCCAACGAATTTGGATCCACAGTCTGGATATCGCGCGGAAGGAACGCGCGATAAGAACAGTGGCACTCGAAAATATTTCAGCGATTATCAGGTAAAATGTTTTTGTCAATAGATTGCGTGCGTCGTGCGAAACATTTTGAAGTGTCATTAGCGCTTTAGCGAGTCCATTTCGATAATTGAAACAGAAATTCGACGATTCTCGTGGAAGTACGATAACGACTGCTAGTGGAACAGACGTTACCGTATAACAACTTCGAAGGACGATTAAGAGGATCTAATCAATGACGGGGGTAGACATAGAGAAAATAGCGGGATAAACACCGAAGGGGAGTTCTTTTATCGTCGACAAAGTGGAAATAGCATCTCACGATTTGCAGTTGCTCGTAGTCGAAAGGGAAGAACGCGGTTTAAGTCTACGATAAACTTGCCTTGGCGATCGAGAGAGAGAGAGAGAGAGAGAAAGGAAGAAGGGCGGAATCCAAAGCGGCAAGGAAGGAGAAAAGCGCAAAACGTACCCGAGACAACGTAGATGGGCTGTTAAGATAAGAACGCGAAGATTCTTCGAAGGAAAGTGGAGTCGGAAAGGAAAGAGGGAACGGACCGTAAGGGTCAACCGCGTGCAAGTCGGAGCGTAATTTTCCCTCCTGGTAAGATTCTTTGCGGCGAACTCGCGGATAAGCCGATTTTACAGGTAACTTCCGCGAGAATTCACGAATACGAAAGTCTTGCAAAGCGTAGAAGGCGAACGCGTTGCATCTGTTCAATGGCGAACGAGTAGATCTTTCGATCGTTCCCGAAATTCGAAATCGGTCGAGTCCCTTTCAAGTATTCGCGGAACGAGACACTGTGCGGCAAAGTCGAAACAAGCTCGGAAACTAAAATTAAACATCGATGCAACGCGCGGTGAGTCTCAGAGAATAGGAAAACGCTAAAAAGGAAGATTTCCGCGATATTCTTCCGGTTAGGTAACGGGATACTCAAAAATAAGAGAAAAGGAAAACGGAGGAAAGAGTAATTCAACCTCGGTGCCCTGCTAGGCAAGGGTTTGCTAAAAGTATTCAACGCGCAACCCTCTGTCGATTCTTTACGGCTTACAATTTTTCTCTGGCCTGCTTTTCACCGAGCAAACAGGAAAAATCTTTTACAACATCAACGTCAGGTTGAGACCAAATATAACAGGATCGATGAAAGAAGAATCTTTGCTCCCTTTTCTCTTCTATCGTACGTGAAATTCGTTTCCAGCGTGTGAGACGTGACATTTAATTGAAGCGGAAGTTTGTCGCTTTACGTTTTACGCAATTAGCTTAACGCGGAACAAGCGAGCGAGAGAGCAAGTAAGAGAGAGAGAGAGAGGGGAAAGCTCGTTGAAGACTAAAATCCTCTTGAGATATCTGAATCGTGGAAAAGTCTATTTAAAGTATGAAATTTCAAATAAAATCTTCTTCGCTACTTCAACGGATTGAGAGATTTACTCGTCTGTTTGACTGGTTGTTTCTTCCTTAAGTCTGAGTCGCTATCGTCCGCTTTACAACGTTACAATACAGCCAGATTACAGTAAAAGAAATGAAATTCCAGACGCATACATCTTGCCCGTAGGGTCATTACATTCACTTGCCTCTCGTGGAACGGGCGGACAGACTATAAAAAGGATCGGGTTATAAATCTCGTGGAGGATATTCGCCGCTACCTATGCGTAGAACTGCTGAACAATCTTCAACGATCGATCGTAAAAATATAGCGCGCAGCAAGAAGCGCGAGGTTCGCCCCGGCCAAGGTGCATCAGGTGCAAATCAGTTCCTACGCCTGGCTTAGGTAATGCGAACCCTAGCCAAAATCTTTTGCGTTCGGTTTTCTTCTAAGGATTATACGTACGATCGATTCGTTCCGCGTTTTCGAACAGCAAAAGCTACGGAAAAAGGTACACCGGCAGCGCAAAGGATCGAAACTCTGGCAAACTTTTCATCGGAATTTCAACTCCGCTTCCCTCTGAGAAAGTATCCACCTCGGCTTTTACAACGAACGATACAAAAGCGTGCCGGAAATGGATTTATTAATCTTAAAAATGAGAAAGGGTACGCGTTTATTGATCCGTCGGGCAGCGAGGAGGTTTCCTCAAGTAAAAAAGAAGCAACGGAGCGGCGCTCGCTAGGAAACCTCAACTATGAAATTCCAAGACATCGTCCGTGCGTTTCATACACGCCCTCGGCAAACATCGTCGATTTTATTTCTTGGTTTTACCACTCTGAACGTATAAGTTGCGAAAGGTCGTCCACCGGGCTTGGTAAACTCTTCTTGGTAACGTGATCTTGTATTAGCCTTGAGAGCGAAACTTTTGAAACAGTTGCAATGTTACCGGTGACAGGACAGTAGACAACTTTTGAGAGACCTGGCACGCGAGATGGCAAGCTCGAGGACGAAAGACAGGACCAGAGAGAAAAGATGCGTCGCACGAAGGAAGGAAAAGTAGCGTGAAAAATAGACGTGACGTAAAATTGAAAATGTACCTGGGACACGCACCAAGACCGCCTCGGGGCTTCGAAAATCCATTGCCGAGGAAAGCGTTGACCTCGTTGCTACACCTGCAACGTCTCGAGTGGAAAAGCCGACGGAAAGGGAGGGAAAGCAAGAAACGAAAGCTAGTACCTGCTGGTAAGACGATCGAGATTCTCATTTTATGCAAACGTAGCCGATATCTTGCAACCTGAAAGTCGTGCGCTCTTCGCTAGTTATCTCGAATAGCTCGTTACACCTGCATAGGCGTATCGCAAGCGCGAGAACACGCAATCATCGACGATTATTTTTCGACGATTCTTTCGTCCTTGGAATCGTTTTATTATCGGCGAAAGAAATGGAAATCCCTTTTATCGTACTTTGAATTGCCGTTCCTTCCGACAGCCAAAATCTCGTACGACTGACACACGTTGCAAAAATCGACGCGAGATTCCGTACATCGACGCGCGAACATCTTTCGAAAAGGGAAAGAAAATAGTGGGATTTTTTTATCGCGGGAATTACCACGATATTATTCGAGGTACTGTGTAAGGAGGTACGACGGTTATTACGGCAGTTATTGCGAATTATGGTGCTACTATGTGGAACAGCGACACTCTCGCGCCGTCCATACAAATGCAGGTACAAGAGCGAAGTAAAGGGGCCGAGAGAGTGTGCCGCCTTTCTTGCCTATACTTCTCGAGGCTCGTTATAATAGTAATCGATAAGTAACTCAGCGTGATCCTACGTGCGGCTAATGGACCGATTTAAAGTGTAGGACGCGATATGAAGCCAAGTCGAAGTAAAGCAGCCATCGACACGTGGACGAATAGCGATGAGAACTCGACAGAAGCTTTTGAAACAGCATCGTGTTCGTCGACAATCGAATTTGTTACGTGACATCGAGCATCGGTGAACTTGACGAGAATTTTTATTTCCATTCTGAACAGAGACTCTGAACGAGGAGAAGGTTCTCCATTCGCGTTCATACAGTCTCCGGTCAATCTTTTAATAATACCAGTACTCTCCAAATACTCGTTTAACAACTCTATTCATCGTGACATTAGCGAATTGACCGAATTACAAATTACAGATTACACCATTTTCTTCTTAGAGTTTTTCAGAGTTTTAATTCTAATATCATAATCGTTGTATCGTACTAGTCTCCGCTTATCCATAGACAACGATGTGTCTCTTTCTTCCGCGTGTTATCTTTTACGCGTTGAACGCTATATTCCGTAAATAGATAAATAAACAAAAATTGCTGGGTAATCGCATCGCAGTTGGCCGTATCTAACGGGATAAAAGTTGACGAAGCAAGCTGCTGTGCGCTACCATAGGCAAATGGAGTCGGAAACGACGGATTGATCGCGTCTCTTTGGAGTCGCATTTAGAAAAAGACGCGGCGTAGCGACGTAACGTTAATCTTACTCGGCGACAACGTTACTTCGGCCTCTTTATTTTCCAACTTTCGTCTTTGCCGCATCTCCCGCGGGACCGACTCCCCTCGGTTTCACCCTCGGAAAATGGTAGTAGACCCTTGCAGAAGGCAGCGATCCATCATAAATTTAATATTCGAAATTTCAAGAATGTTCCACACGCTTTGGGGGCCATCCGTTTCGACCGACGATATAAATTCGCCCGATAATATACTAGCAAGTACAGTTAGTCGCGTTGAAAGACGAAAGTCGCGCGTTTCATCTTTGACGATATAGAGAAAGGAAATTGTGCAGCGTGCGCGCGGCAAATTCAGAGTATCAAGAATGCCAGAATGCAGCCGTATTATATTTAGCAACATCCGCGAAATTTAATTATTTAGGATAAATTTATTTTGCCAGAGAATTGTGCAACCAAAATATTTCCTGCGCCGTTTGCTTCCTTTTCTTTAATCTTTTTCACTCATTATAAAGCTTCCGCAGCGAAGGAGAAGTACTAAAATAATTCAAACGAAGCGTTATATCCTACGTTTAATAAATCAAACTGTCACGAGGGGTATACACGAATTTCTGTTCGTGGATTAGTTGTAATTTTCGAGAGCGGGACTGTGCATTTTCCACCTGGGAGAACTGCATAAGTGGATTGTAAATTTGTTCCGTCAATACTATTATCTTTTGATTAGCGCACCTCTCTCGCGACACGCCGCACGCTAATTTAGCAATTCAAAAGGAAAATGACACAGAGAGGCGGAACTACCTCTAGACGGTAAAAGGTTTATATCTCCCTATATATTTGCACATTACAAATGGTTGATCAAAAGACTTTTCGAGTCTCGACTTCGTACAACCGTCCGGTCTTTGAAGAAATGTTTGCTGAAAGAGTGTGCGTAAGTTCTTGCGACACCCACGGTGCAGCTTTCGTAATTTCGCGAATCGTAATTTCGAAATCGGGCAGGAATAATCGGAAAGATTATCTCTGGCTTTTCAACGTTACCATTCGCCGACAACGGAAAGAAGAAAAGTACATATACCCGATATCTACTATTCCCCTTTCGTGCTTATAAAACGGGGAGTAGGGTCATGCATATGCGATGTAATGCATTTACGCCTTCGCATATAATAGCTGCTACGTTATAACAACTCCTTTTCAAAGTACACCGACGTTTTCGCGTATTTTATTTACCGTGGAGCGGATTTAGCGAGCATAGACGACCGTAAATTCCCGCTATTTTCAAAATCGTCGAAAGATTCGGGCCACGACGAGTACGAACGCAACATCGGCGATCGAGAAAACCGCGAACCATTTCCTCCGTCCGTTCGAAACAAGCCCTTTTTTCCCCTCGAATATATACGTCAATTACACCGATTTCGCATGTGCGAGCCCGTGTCTGATGACACTTCGAACTAGATGGGAACATCGAATTGCACTTCGGTTCCCCATAAATTCCACCTCGGTCGAAGAGGGAGAAACGGCGAATAAAAAACACAGCGAAACTCGCTGATACGTTCGCGATGTTAGGCGTCTTCTCGTTCGACAGATGGTTAACACCACTTTAACAATTTTGTTATCGTTGAATATCGTTCGTACAATAATAATTTATAACAGTGGATCCTTTCCCTAGTCCCGTTTCGTCGATAGATTGAAAAACGCTTGCGAAAAAATCGATTCGCGAGGCACGATGTGATCGAAGTAAGAGAAAAACAGGTCGAGCGTCGAGGTATTCGCCGAAGCCGGACAAGCGTTGGAAGTCGTGCGACACTGCGTGGACGCGTTTCGCGTTCGATGCTACGAGAAAATCAGTTTAACTGCTGAACGAACCTTTGCCGCCTACCATGGCTAATCCCAGATCCGCAGGGAAGTTCACGACGGGGGTGTAAACCCGAGAATGTTGCGGCTAAGCTAACCTCCCTCCGTTCTCTTTCCACCTCTTAGTCACCATCGGTTGGTAGCGTTCGGTACGATACCTGCTGCGAGTCTAGGCCAACCTCCGGCTTATCCCGACGACACTCGTTCGATACCGTAAAAGCCTGCGCGAGGGGGGGTGGACAGGAAGCAAGAACGAAACGGAGGAGGATGCGCTGGGAGATGGGGGGATGTTGGTGGTTGCAAGCTATCCTACCGCCCTGCCAACCGCCTGCTAGCCGAGGATCGCGAGAGACCCCCCGTCAAGGGATCCCATAAAATAGCTCGAGTAACTTTTTTACTTTATCATCCACCGGTCTTCCCGCCAACCCTGTCGATATACCTGAGCTCATACACCTCTACGTACTACAACGCGACAGTGTATGCGAGCTTTCTCGCCTAGCTAGTCCAAAGCTGCGAATACACTTACTATATACGCTGCGATACTCGCTACGACAACCCAGCTATTACATCTTACCGCGCGTTACACAACATTAACCCTCAACCTCCAACTGCTTCCACGTTTGTTCCTTTTTTACCTCGATTATTTTATTTCGTCGTTAATATCGATTTTGCAAGTTTTCGTAAGTCAAACGGCTGGAAGCCTTTTCCGCTGGATCAAAGCCACGAGCACGCGTGACACTACGACTATCACTGGCTATTACACGGGGAACACAGAAGGAATAAATTCGCCGTGTTTGCCCTCTTTGATCTTCGACCGCAGAAGGAACACAGAACGAAAGAATCGATTAACAATTCGGTGAAATTTAACAGGAACCGGGCGAAACGAAACGCGAAATAGAATTAGAAAATTTTTAGGTGGCTGTCGGATGAATCATTTTTTTGCTTATCGGTGGGCATGTCACTTTCTGACCATTCCGCGTACGCCAAGCTTCGACCATTTCTCTCTCTTTTGGAACCTTCCAGCCATTTCGTCGGTACGTCTACTCTGTCAATTACCGATAAAACAACGTGGAATCGTACGGACGATGGTTCAGAACCGTAACGCAGCCGGACGGAATGTAAATTATCGCATCCACTGCAACGATAAATAACGCGCCGAATCGAAAAAAGAAAGCAGCGTCGCTGCACCCCGAATGCCACGTTGAGAAAAAAGATCAATGATTCTAAACGGATCGTACTACCGAAACGTGGTAG
Source organism: Bombus fervidus (assembly GCF_041682495.2). NCBI lineage: Eukaryota > Metazoa > Arthropoda > Insecta > Hymenoptera > Apidae > Bombus > Bombus fervidus. The sequence continues at coordinate 10,757,784 of NC_091528.1, forward strand.
TTGAAAGAATTTCACGCGCAAACGTATTCGAAGCGTTCCTCGTCCTTGCAAAACGGGCCGCAAATTTTTCCCGTTTCTCTTCATCGTTGCGATTCGATACAAAATATTTCCCGTATCTTCTTATTCTACAGTTTCGAACCGAACCACGTGGGAAATACGTTGCAATTCCCTTACTTGGAAAGTCGGAGCAACGATTTTAGTCGTAACTAACCTTCGTAAGGAACGTCTGATGGAAAATTTGCATTTGCTTAACCCGCTCGTATTTCTTGGGTAAAAGTTGCCCAGAAAGAGAGAGAGAGAGAGAGAGAGAGAGAGAACGTGTTGCTTAGCTTCGCGTAAAAGGGAAAAAAGAGCGTATATACATAGTTAATAGACGCGAAGCTAACGGCAACTCGTCGTTACGTTGACCAGAGAATGGCGGTGCGTAATGGAAACGAAACGCGTACCATCGCGTTGATTCCACGATATTCATCCGCGTTACCGCGTGATCGACGACGTTCGAATTTAGACGGTAGCCGAGATGACCATTGATTCTTTTGGAAAGCGACAGGAGCAAGGGTACGAGCCAAGTTGTACGAACGCAGTGAAACAGGGCGAGGTAAGAAGGTCCGAGTGACAGGGAAAAAGGATAAATAGATGGATAAACATGGATTCGCATCCAGTGGCAGAGTTTTCGCTTCCTGTATTCTCGAGGATGATTTTTCGCCAACGCACGACAGCAAACGAACCTCCTAGGAAATCTTCGTGCGCGACCTGGGCTATTTCCCTTTCCACGATGCAAACAGGACAGACAGGACGAATCTGCATTAACTATGGATTTCGCTCGTCCTCCACGTCCCTTTTCGCAGAGTTCTTTCTGCGGTCGCCATCCCTATCGAGCGCCTCTTTCGACCGTCGTCTAAAAATGTGGCAAGTTTCCGTTTGCGGGCCGATAAATAGAGGCGGATTATCGAGTACAGCAACGCCAACGAATTAAAACGAGGAATTGATACATTGCTAACAACGGATCGTTTTCCTTTCGTGTAAACCCATGAAACGCATCGATTCGAAGATAAAAGATGCCCGTTGGAGATAATGAATGGAGTTTGGAATCTCGCGTATAACGTATCTAAAGTTGCAATTTTTACCTCTCGTCCCGAAATACTCACATCGTGTCACACAGTATCTCGCTTTGAGTCGCGTACACATCATCGACGGTTGAACTTCTGGCGAACGAAATTCGCATTACCCGATCCGAGTCAAAATCAGAGATTACGACGTAATTAATTGCCTGAAATACAAGGGATATGTCATCGTCATTTTGGAGTCAGCATAAAGCGCGGCTGAATTAGCGGGTATCGAGGCGACGGATTACCGTGTAATGAGCGCGATTACCATGCAACTCGAGTCAATGGTCGCACGCGATTTATCATGGAATCGAAATTCGACTCGTCGGCAACTCGTTGCTAGAAAGAGAACGATCGCAGTACTCGAACAAAGTGTGCGCGATGTGACAGAGCAAGTGGGCCCACGAGGCGTTCACCCTGGTCTGTACACGTCGTATTTAGTAGTAAGCAGCAGTCTTAAAGTCCATAAAACGCTTGGTTGCTTCCCTTGCGTTCGGTGCAACGATTTTACGTCGCTGCAAATCGGTCTCTTCGACGCTCCTTTTGGTCCAACGCGATCACGCGCTACCTGACATTGTTTCCCGACTAGGATCGTGCGTTTTCGACGACCGATAGCCGAATTTGACGATGCGAGACGCGATATATACGCGCGGCTTTTACGAGCCGCTTGAAACGCAACCGTTAGCAAATTCGGAACTTAACGGCATATGGTCGACCATGCGCCAATTCGTCGCGCACTAAAACTAAACGCATCGGAAACGTTTATGTTTGCCGGCCCGCGTACACATACACCACTGCGATCTGCGTTTCGTCGCGTCGTACGAACACGCTCGTTATTTGACCGCGGCGAAGCTCAGAGCGCGCATAATTACTCGCTGTTTCGAGGGACGCTCGAGTTTTTTAAACGCGACCAGGGAGTTGTAGCCGTTTAACCATTACGTGATCCTCTTCTTGCTTTACGTACGTATACCGTCGTCATTCATACCGGGTTAATTTACAAATCTGGCCCAACCAAACAGTCGTTGATGTTCGAGCTTGCGAACCTCGAACAAAGGCACGTCGCACTAACGCGCACACTTTTACTTTTTTCTTGTCCCTTTTCACGGACGCGCGACGAAAAATTCATCACTCTCGTTTTACGTGCAACGACAGAACGCTTATCGCGTTACAACGTTTTTAATATCAATTAACGCGATCAAACGCATCGAGTCAAGTCGTTTATCCTTCAAAGTTTAAAACATCGAAGCTTAAAGGACGCGGGTCATACGAACGTCGATTGTACGCGTCGAAAGGCATTTAGATCGCTGCCAGTGATCTAACGGATGCACGGTTTTGCACGATTTTGCACGATTTTGCACGGGTTCGCACGTGCAACGCGTGCACTATTCTTGTTCAGAGTTCTTCACAAACGTCAGACACAATATGATTACACGAAGAATCAAACACTCGGTGGATAATTGGAAACAATGTTCGGCAATGTCCACGAAAGTCTCTGAAAAGAAGTGGATTTCTCTGGTCGATTACTCACCACCATTCTGCGCAATAATCGGGTCGATAGCCACCAACAGGACGAGGAAGATAGGAGTCATATTGACCACCCTCTTTCCCGTCTTCCCTCGGTCTCCCGTGATCACTGCACACTTAATACCACCGTTGCAGCGTTCCACCTATGAAAAAACAAATCACGCTCGTCATAACATACCACCTTCACACCGCTGCGCTGGATATATCTTCGGTAGGCCGAAGACGACGATTTGGATCCACGGCTCTTCCGAGCGTGTTGTGCTTCACGATAA